>NC_091282.1:947810282-948134279 GCF_032444005.1 Ranitomeya imitator | reverse complement strand
CAACTATATCAATAGTAAAAGAATAAAAACTGAAAATGTAGGCCCCTTAAAAAATAGTGAGGAAAGAATGGTTGTAGATGACGAGGAAAAAGCTAACATATTAAACACCTTCTTCTCCACGGCATTCACGGTGGAAAATGAAATGCTAGGTGAAATCCCAAGAAACAATGAAAACCCTATATTAAGGGTCACCAATCTAACCCAAGAAGAGGTGCGAAACCGGCTAAATAAGATTAAAATAGATAAATCTCCGGGTCCGGATGGCATACACCCACGAGTACTAAGAGAACTAAGTAATGTAATAGATAAACCATTATTTCTTATTTTTAGTGACTCTATAGCGACAGGGTCTGTTCCGCAGGACTGGCGCATAGCAAATGTGGTGCCAATATTCAAAAAGGGCTCTAAAAGTGAACCTGGAAATTATAGGCCAGTAAGTCTAACCTCTATTGTTGGTAAAATATTTGAAGGGTTTCTGAGGGATGTTATTCTGGATTATCTCAATGAGAATAACTGTTTAACTCCATATCAGCATGGGTTTATGAGAAATCGCTCCTGTCAAACCAATCTAATCAGTTTTTATGAAGAGGTAAGCTATAGACTGGACCACGGTGAGTCATTGGACGTGGTATATCTCGATTTTTCCAAAGCGTTTGATACCGTGCCGCACAAGAGGTTGGTACACAAAATGAGAATGCTTGGTCTGGGGGAAAATGTGTGTAAATGGGTTAGTAACTGGCTTAGTGATAGAAAGCAGAGGGTGGTTATAAATGGTATAGTCTCTAACTGGGTCGCTGTGACCAGTGGGGTACCGCAGGGGTCAGTATTGGGACCTGTTCTCTTCAACATATTCATTAATGATGTGGTAGAAGGTTTACACAGTAAAATATCGATATTTGCAGATGATACAAAACTATGTAAAGCAGTTAATACAAGAGAAGATAGTATTCTGCTACAGATGGATCTGGATAAGTTGGAAACTTGGGCTGAAAGGTGGCAGATGAGGTTTAACAATGATAAATGTAAGGTTATACACATGGGAAGAGGGAATCAATATCACCATTACACACTGAACGGGAAACCACTGGGTAAATCTGACAGGGAGAAGGACTTGGGGATCCTAGTTAATGATAAACTTACCTGGAGCAGCCAGTGCCAGGCAGCAGCTGCCAAGGCAAACAGGATCATGGGGTGCATTAAAAGAGGTCTGGATACACATGATGAGAGCATTATACTGCCTCTGTACAAATCCCTAGTTAGACCGCACATGGAGTACTGTGTCCAGTTTTGGGCACCGGTGCTCAGGAAGGATATAATGGAACTAGAGAGAGTACAAAGGAGGGCAACAAAATTAATAAAGGGGATGGGAGAACTACAATACCCAGATAGATTAGCGAAATTAGGATTATTTAGTCTAGAAAAAAGACGACTGAGGGGCGATCTAATAACCATGTATAAGTATATAAGGGGACAATACAAATATCTCGCTGAGGATCTGTTTATATCAAGGAAGGTGACGGGCACAAGGGGGCATTCTTTGCGTCTGGAGGAGAGAAGGTTTTTCCACCAACATAGAAGAGGATTCTTTACTGTTAGGGCAGTGAGAATCTGGAATTGCTTGCCTGAGGAGGTGGTGATGGCGAACTCAGTCGAGGGGTTCAAGAGAGGCCTGGATGTCTTCCTGGAGCAGAACAATATTGTATCATACAATTATTAGGTTCTGTAGAAGGACGTAGATCTGGGTATTTATTATGATGGAATATAGGCTGAACTGGATGGACAAATGTCTTTTTTCGGCCTTACTAACTATGTTACTATGTTACTATGTTACCTCACGTTTTTCCGGTTGCTGTATTATATATAATGAATACAGCCACGGATCCGGTATCCGTCTTTGCGCCTGTTCTGGGTAGTGATTGATGCTACCCGGTTCTCACAATGTCCTTTTTCTCTATCCCTCTTCTCCTCAGGCCGGTGATTTAGGCCTGGTAACAGTCACAGGGCTGTTAGAGATTCAACTGTATGACCTCTCACTTTCAGCTCCTTAGCCCAACTGCCAGTTCTTCTCTCAGACCAGAATGGATCAAGGGGAGTCTCTGGAGCTCCCCCTTCTGGCCGGAGGTGGTAGTGCAGTCTTGCTATTTTAGTATTTGTACTTACTGTCAGTAACTATTTTTGTGGCAAATACCCCTAGGGGTGCCACATTATCAATAAGATTGGTCATTAATTTCAGATAGGTCAGGGGGCGACACCCAGAACCCTTACAGATAATCTGTTTACTGCTCCTCGGACAGCTGGATCTGCACAATGTGCAAAACTAGAACAGCACAGCTCCATTCACTGAGTAAGGCCGGGATCACACATGCGAGAAACACGTCCGTGTCTCGCATGTGAAATCCTAGCACTGGCGCCGGCACTCCAGAGCGGAGCGTGCGGCTCCATGTGTTGTTATGCGGCCGCACGCTCCGCTCTGGAGTGCCGGCGCCAGAGGAGGGATTTCACATGCGAGACACGGACGTGTTTCTCGCATGTGTGATCCCGGCCTAATGGCCAGTCTCTGTTACTGAAGCTCAGCTGCTATTCAAATGAATATGAGCTAAGCTGCAGCACCTGAGAAAGATCACTACATACTGTATGGAGCCGCACTCGCCTTACATTCATCAGTAGGGAGGACTGGGTGTTAGATCTCCATTATTCTTATATTGGTGGCATATTGAAAGGATAGGTTATCGATATTGTAAGAATCTAAATTGGCCCAATGAGTAATGAGTGTTTTTTTTTACCAAATAAAATTTATCCCATATAAAAAAAGTATAGGAACATATAGAGCAAGACTCTATTTCAGTTTATCAAAAATATGAATTATTTATTCATTCATAATGTCATTATACAATCTTAATAAAAAGATATCAAATTCAGGGAAAACACTCATGATGCGGAAAAAGATAAGATTTGATGGTAAACTGCTGTGTTGTCAAGTGATTACAAGTGTATGCATAACTCCATGAGTCAAAATATGCATAGTGAATATTTATCATTATCATTATATAAATGCAAATGTATGCATAATCCCATGAACATAATAAACTGCGCAAAGAATCTTCATTCCTTTGCAAAGAACAAAAATAATCTCACAACTAAAAAAGTGCTTAGTGCAATGTAAACCACCATATCAGAGCATATAGCAGGCTATACACAGAAAAATCCCTGAAACGTAGAAATCGCTTGATTGTGGTAGTAATGCATACTCAATAGTAGTAAAGCATGTTCTCTTGAAGGTCAATTTGGAAGAAGTTTAGAACAAACACTTAAACTCTCAAATAAGAACAAATCTTGTTACCATTCAGTATTTCACTTTGCCTTCCACAGTAAGGGCTTTAAAAATATAGTAAACCTGAAAGAACCATTTCACTAATTTTCTTACGCTCATTTCTATTTACTATGCTAAAAAAATTATTCAGCTCAGAATATGACATTGTAATAATCATTTTAAGATTTTCACTTTTCATTTCTGACTTTTAGAACGTATAAGTCTTTTTAAAGGGCTCTGGAGGTAATTGATGGCATAGCATATTTTACATTTTGATATGATAATGATATCACCTTTTGGATTTAACCAGATACAGTGCCCCATTTTCTGTTCTCCAGCATCTGGTAATGCAGTTCAGTTTCTTTTCAGGTTTATTTACCGGAAAATACTTCACTTTTCAACAATGAAGAATATATTTTCCTTTAAGCACCCATTTTTTTGCTAAACTTGCTAAAAATGAAATACTAAAAAGTATGAGAAATCAGCACAATTTCTGGCACAGGAAACACTACACTTAATATGTAGAATTTTAGTTCTCAACTATATAATGTTCCAAAAAAGAATATTGGTGGTAAAAAGAGTTGTCCATGATTAAGATAATAATGACCAAACTTAGGTTAGGTCATCAATATAACCTCAGTAGAGTACCAATTAAATAAATAGTAGCTGAGCTGTACCAAAATCAGTATTCTGGAAAATGTTGATTTTTTTTTGTAATTTGCTCTGAACAAATTCAGTTAAATGAACTGTAGATCTGAACAGTAGAAGACAGATAAAAGGTTAAAAAAAAACTTCATCATTCATCTCCCCAGCTGCCCTCACTGCTCTCTGTCCACCTTCCTTCTTGATCACCACACTTCCATTGCGCCGCATCTCCAGCTTGGTGTTCTTTGTGGACTTGGACTTCTCATTGCGAGCAGGCACTGGAACACACTGCCCATGCTCAGTGACTTTTGGGGCTTGGTCGTGGCCAGAAGTCCTGGCATAGAGTGAACACCAGGTCAAAGATGTAGAGTGACAGAGGTATAGAGAAATGCAGAGTGGGCAGGAAGCAGCTAGGGTGAGCGGTGATGTGAGTAGGAGGCTTGTTTTTTACCTCTTATGTTTATTATGCTCTGGGGTTTGGAGAGATCATACAGCATAGTAGTGAACATTCAATTTGCAGAGAATAACTTTGCTGCAAATTGAATTTACTGGCAAAACCTGAACAATTTGTTGAATTCAACTTTGTCAGATCTGCTCATCTCTAATTCTGGAAGCTAATCAACTAATATGTCACAATTTTGATAAACCAAGCTCAACGTCCCATGGCTTTCCTATACGGTATGTCTGTAATGGAGCAGGTTCCAACATTCCTTGCAAAATTGATGACTTACTAATAAATTTTAAGTAAAAGATGCCAGTGCTTTAACAATTTTAGACAGTTGGGTCTGCCAGTGGGGAGACCGCTAATTTAGTTGTAATATTGAATATAATGTTGCAATTTGAACTGTAATTTATTGTCCAAAAGAAAATTGATTTTTCAGAATAAATTTAATGTAATTTCAAATGAAACATATACAACAGTAAACATAGTTATTTTCTTTAGTCATATGGCCAAGTATCAGAAAAGGAAAAATATGTATAAAATATGTGAATTATACTATTGAGTAGAAGAACGTGATGACTGATCCAAATATATACATATCACTTGGCAGAGTACTGTTACATGAACTGAATCTAAGTATGCTTTGTACTGTAATTAGCTAGCTTCATCCATAAAGGTATTTTAAAGGCAATTTAGTTTGAAATTGTTGGCAACGTTTAGCAACTGCCTTTCAGCTTTACTACAAAGAATATACTTATGCATATTGGCAACTTGTAAATTCCAAATTCTGTAAAATCATAGGCGGGTGCTCATCCATGCTGAACTCTTTCCAAATTAATCTTAAGATGTGATATGAATTTGCACAATAGTATCTAAATCTTATCTAAACGACAAATCCGACCTCAAAAAAATCATATTAAAATTGTATTGCATACACATTTTTTGTGTTTATTTCCTTGATTCTCTCATGTTAATATCAGCCTTCAAGAGCATGGAAACATTTTCATAAATTAATGTCAAAAAAATAATTCTGACAACATATTGTTATATATTTCATAACATGAGTTAGAAAAAAAAAAATAATCAGTACATGTATATTTTGTAATGGTTTGCAAGTATTTGCTAATGACTATCCAGTGGTCTAAAATTGTTTGATTTTATGTGTTAATAAGAAATAGTTTCTGTATTTCATTAATTTGCTATTTTGTTTGATATTAAACACCAAAAAGAATGCATTGTGCATTATATAATTTTAAGTTTTATATGCATTTTATTTGCAAGCACATTTTATATATTTTAGTGTTAAAGTTTTATATAATTTGTAACCAAGCCTATATTCAGATATGTTCATTGGCTTTAGAATATATTGTGTCTTATAATAACAATGTGATATAATGAAATAAAGAACAAAATGTTCATGAGAGCAAATAATTATGTGTATTGGATTGAAGAAGTCTTATTCCCGTCTCATTTAGAACAGAAAATTGACTTCAAAAGAAGATGAAAACAAACAAACATAAATCCAGATGTCACTTGATCAAAGACAATAGTAGAATAGTAGTCACCCTCACAATTAAAGATTAATATGTATGAATTAATTTTGTGAGAACGTCTGAAACACTTAGGTAAATTTTTCAAGTATCACTAAAAAACAGAAAAAAGAATAGCAAATAACTATGGTAAGTGAAAATTAACTGGTGGAACTCCAGGTTGCAGTATATATTTTATCTTGACTATTATGTCACATTACTCTATGAAAAATAACGAGTATGCTCAAAATTTGCCCCTCCCCCCAAAAAAAATCATTTTGCTAAACCATTCACTGGTATTAGGCATCTGTTCATAACTTTGTTTTCTGCTGTTGCTCAGTTATTCCTCCTAGAAATATATAAATTGACAACTGGGTATTTCCAGTAGGGGCCATGTCAATACATAGTAAGACATTGTCCAGTCAGCACTGACAGTACTAGGGCAGACGGATGTAGTTACTCTTATCCAAGAGAATTGGGATGACTATACTCTGATCAGAGTTTCATCCATGTCAGTATAGTGGGATCTGATTTTTTTGGATGACAGAATTGGAGCAAGCTGTAAGTAGAAGATGAAGAGCAAAATTTCTCCATCTTCTCCATTGTGTGAGTGTGTGGAATTCAGACTGCACTCAGTTATCTTCCGAATGCAGTCCAGTAAATTCTGTGCACTCACTGGCCAAGTCCAATCTGAATATCAGATCAAATGCCGATATGTGAGTGGCCTCGGAGAGAATAATTTTTTATCTCAAAATGAAAAGTGGATATGTATTTTTAAAGTGCTTAAGCAGCAGAAACACATTAAAAACTCACTAAAATGTCATTTGCACATGACTGTATCAATAAAGTTTTGTTAAACTACGTAAAATAAAATTTCAAAATCAAAGCATTCATATTTAAAACATGATATTCCAAAAAGTAAAAAATGTGTGATAAAAACACATATAGAAAAGGAAAAAAAAAAAAATGAAAGAAAAAACGAAAGAAACCTAATTCAGCTAATATAAAAATCTGCAAACATGAAAAATGCACAAATACTCAAATTAGCCTCAAGGGTAATACTCTGGCTTTTTTCATTCACCACCGGAGGACAATTGAGAGCTTACTACCTTAAGTGTAGACAATATATTGTTTTCCTAGGAATATTTGCTAACCGGAAAAATGTCCTTTATAGTCATTGCTGAAAGTGTTGACGCCCTTGAAATTGCACCAGAAAATGAAGCATTTTTCCCAGAAAATTATTGCAATTACACATATTTTGTGATACATATTTCCTTTGTATGTACTGGAACAACACAAAAAAAATAAAAAAACTAAGTTGGACATCATTTTATACAAAACACCAAAAATGTGCAGTACAATATTGTTGGCACCCGCAACTTAATATTTGATTGCCCACCTTTTGGAACAAATAACTGCAGTCAATTGTTTCTTGTAGCCACCAACAAGCTTGCTGCCCCTCTCACCTGGAATTTTGGACCACTCCTCTCTTGCAAACTGCTTTAGGTCTCTCATATTTGACTCGCAACCTAGAACGCAAACACAGCTTTATGACACTGGAGAATTAAGTAGAACACAGGAAGCCCTTATTATATCCACAATTCTATATCTCAAAGATATTTATTAAATCGAAGAATATACCAGAAATAAGGTGCACTGTGAAAGCATCAGTGAAAAAATCACTGAAATGAAGAGACCAAAACACCTGACCACCATAGGATAAGAAATCACCAGAAAGTCTTGAAGCTCAGGAATCAATAATATGCCTTTATTTAGTACAGTGGCAATTATACATAAAAATAAAAATAAAAAAATTGTCTCCACAGATTAACCCTCAATAAAAAAAGGGGAGGTTTTTTTTTTCTTTATCAATGTGCCAAAGATTATCAAAAAATTGTAAAAAACCAAAATACAAAAAAAAGGTATACAAAATATTTTTTGATAAAACACTATGTATGTGGTTACAAATAACTTAAGCACAATAGCTTTATATAAAGGAAAAAAGTATTGTCAAAATTATGTGCACAAAAATAATATAAGAGAGACACAATTCACTTATGAAAGTGCCAAAAGTGCATAGCCCAATATAGGGTCAGAAACCAAGTGACTGTGAATTCAAAAGTGTTAGCACAGCGAAATTAATTCTATAAATATATGGGGGAATTTATAGCAGCTCACTAATTGAAAGTGCCCAGGTGCATAGGCCTATTGAAGGTCAATAGGCATATGAGCCATATATAAAGAGATGATGCAGCAATATAGCTTTTATATATACCTGGGGGAAGAGGCTGGGTCCAGAACCTGCGTGCTCCCGACGCGCGTTTCGGATGTTTCCTTCGTCAGGGGGTGGTCAATAATGATCCAGAAGGGGTTTATATAGTGGAGTTTTACCGAGCACTGCGGCCCGGGTGTATGCGGCGCATGCGCAGTCCGGAGTTCGGCAAGTTCCGGTCCCCGCATCACATGACCGGCCGCACAGGAGCGGAGTACCTGGCGTAAGCTAGCAACCATGGACGCAGAGCGCCGGGACTCACAGACACGGGCCGGGCATGCGCACAACCAGGGACACAGTGTGGGAGAAGCGATTTATTGCCTGTAAGTTTGGTGGATCGCATGTGAGGTGGATCGCCATCTTTGCGCCATCTTATGCAAATTTGTTCCTGGGGCTGTGGGAGAGGGACCTATTTCACACTGAACCTGTGTCATCAATGGACCGCATCCCTATTTGGGTGCGGTTCATTGATGACATATTTTTCATTTGGCAGGGCACCATGGATTCACTCCATATTTTTATGGAGCAATTAAATCAAAATCACCTGAATATCCATTTAACTTATAAGTGTGATATGGAATTTATGGAGTTTCTGGATGTGGGTATACATAGGGATGAGAGCGGCTGCTTATACACCAACATCTTCCGTAAGTCTACGGCGGTGAATTCGCTCTTACATGCCTCCTCGTCACATCCTCCCACCATGATTAATTCGATCCCGATAGGACAATTTTTACGCCTAGGAAGGATTTGCACTAATGAGGTAGACTTTGAGAATCAAGCTCTTGACCTTAAAGAAAGGTTCCTGGAGAGAGGATATAGTAAGCGTTCAGTGAAGAAGGGATACAATCGTGCCAAGCACACAACAAGACATCGAGCTCTATATGGAGCTAAGCCGCCTAAATCAAATAAGGTAGAGTGAGATATATCACACAGTACCATGGTCAAACTGAATTAATGAGGACATATATAAACAAATCATGGGCTATTTTAAAAGCTGACCCAATTTTAACGCAATATATAGGTGAAACATGTAATATCACTTATCGCAGATCAAAGAACCTAAAGGATCAATTGGTCAGAAGCCACTACTCTCATAATTCAGAAATTCAATCTTTCCTTACAAACACGAAGGCTGTAACTGGATGTAAGCCATGCGGCCAATGTGTAGCGTGTACTAATATTAAGAGAACCGATACATTTTGCAACCATAATGGTACTACCCTATACAAAATTAAACAAACCATCATCTGTACCTCCAAAGCCGTCATTTATCATGCCACATGCCCGTGCTCACTGGTGTATGTATGGATGACAACGAGGCAACTTAAAGTATGCACTAGGGAACATGTTTTGGGAATTTTAGCTGGCAAAGAAGTGGAGGATATATCCTCTTTAAAGACAATCCCTAAACATTTTAAATTGCATCATGGGTGCGATGCATCCTTGTTGAAGGTAACTGGCATAGACATGATTAAAATAAATGAGAGGGGGGGTGAAATAAGTATGGCCCTGGCTAGGAAAGAAACAAAATGGATATGGACCCTGGGCACGGTATCACCGAGAGGGTTAAATGAAAACCTTAGTTTTGCACCTTTCTTATAACCGGTGTTTTTGTAACCTTTTAACAATTTTTATATCTGTTAGCATATATTATTTTATATAAATTTTTTATATTTTTTATTTTTTTATTTTTTATTCCTGTGGTTTTATGATCCTTAACTCTTTCATATTTATATTTATCAATTGTAGTTTTTATATGTACTTACCATTGGTGGACTGTGGACTCTGTGCGTAGTGTTCTTGCCTTGGTATTGGATGGCTGGACTGTGGAGCACGAGATGTATCGAAGAAGTCTACAATCAATGATTATGGAAGCGAAAGAAGAAAAGAGGAGGAGAAGAGAAAGGAATAATAATAATTTCTCTTGATCTTTGTCCTTTATTATTGATTCTTATTAATAATATTTTTCTTTTTTATTTATTTATTTTCCCCTTTTTTAATTTTTGTTATTATCTACTTATTATTACTTTATTTTATTTATTTTTTATTTCTCATTTTTTATTTATATATTTTTTATTTATTTTTTCTGTTTCATTATTTTTCTTTCTACCATATATAATTAATAATTATTCCTGATTTTATATTGTTTTTGTTATAATAGTTTTCCTGAATTATGTGCACATGTATATACCGTATTTTCCGCTTTGTAAGACGCACTTTATTTCCCCCAAATTTGGGGGGGAAATGTGGGTGCGTCTAACAAAGCGGATATACCGCTTACCATTACAGGCTGGGAGGAGGGGGTGTCCGCCGCCGCTACCGCCTGCCGCCGCTGTCATCCGCCGCCACTGCCGGGGTTGTCTGCTGCTGCCCCGGGTGATGCTGAAGGCTCCGGTGCTGCGGGGGGCTCTGGCGACATTTTGTGAAAGACCAGAGCCCCCCGGCAGTTCTTCCATGCGTTCCAGTATGACTAATTCCGGGAAAATGGCCGCCGGAATCTCGGGAGATGAGATTTCAGCGCTGAGATCTCATCTCTCGAGATTCCGGCGGCCATTTTCCCGGAATTAGTCATACTGGAACGCATGGAAGAACTGCCGGGGGGCTCTGGTCTTTCACAAAATGTCGCCAGAGCCCCCCGCAGCACCGGAGACAGCCCTACAGCACAGGAGCCCCCTGCAGACCCCTCATCCCAGCCTGCAGCAAAGGAGCCCCCTGCAGACCCCTCATCCCAGGCTGCAGCACAGGAGCCCCCCTGCAGCACAGGAGCCCCCTGCAGACCCCCTCATCCCAGCCTGCAGCAATGCTCCACTCCTGCCTCCGGCAACGAGCCTGGGACCCTGATCCACCACAACCACAACCCCTGGTAAGTAATAAGACGCATGGATTATAAGACGCCCCACCAATTTATTAAAAAATAGTTTTTTCCTATTTTTCTCCTCAAAATTTGGGGTGCGTCTTATAATCCGGAGCGTCTTACAAAGCGAAAAATACGGTATATATATACAATATAGTATGGACAAGATATATATGCTTATATCGTATGCATTTAGCCCTTATATGACACTACTGTTTGTTTGGCTTTGCATAGAATGTCTGATATCGATCTAGGATATAATTAGCCTAATATAAATATATATACATATATATACTTGTAGTGCAGCATTAGTATTCTCCTTTCTTTCCTCCCTCTCTTCCTGCTCTCCCAGCTCCATGTCAGCACCTAGGCATTAGCCTTATATGACCTCTCTGGATCATTATTGACCACCCCCTGACGAAGGAAACATATCCAAAACGCGCGTCGGGCGCACGCAGGTTCTGGACCCAGCCTCTTCCCCCAGGTATATATAAAAGCTATATTGCTGCATCATCTCTTTATATATGGCTCATATGCCTATTGACCTTCAATAGGTCTATGCACCTGGGCACTTTCAATTAGTGAGCTGCTATAAATTCCCCCATATATTTATAGAATTAATTTCGCTGTGCTAACACTTTTGAATTCACAGTCACTTGGTTTCTGACCCTATATTGGGCTATGCACTTTTGGCACTTTCATAAGTGAATTGTGTCTCTCTTATATTATTTTTTGTGCACATAATTTTGGCAATATTTTTTTCCTTTATATAAAGCTATTATGCTTAAGTTATTTGTATCCACATACATAGTGTTTTATCAAAAAAAATTTTGTACTCCTTTTTTTGTATTTTGGTTTTTTACAATTTTTTAATAATCTTTGGCACAGTGATAAAGAAAAAAACCCCTCCCCTTTTTTATTGAGGGTTAATCTGTGGAGTATGGGTACCATGTAATATTATCCCTGCGATTGTTTTATTGCTAAAAACAATTTTTTTATTTTTATTTTTATGTATAATTGCCACTGTACTAAATAAAGGCATATTATTGATTCCTGAGCTTCAAGACTTTCTGGTGATTTCTTATCCTATGGTGGTCAGGTGTTTTGGTCTCTTTATGACACTGGGTAGTACATTGTGAACCAAAATCCATTGGTAATCTTCATTTTTCATGATGTTTTGCACACAGTCAAGGTACCTAGTGCCTGAGGTAGCAAAAAAACCCAAAGCATCTTCGAACCTTCAACATATTTTACTGTAGGTACAGTGTTCTTTTTTTGTAGGCCTCATTCCATTTTTGGTAAGCAACAGAATGATTTGCTTTACTAAAAAGCTCTATCTTGCTCTCATCTCTCATCTGTCTACAAGACACTTACCAAGATGGATTTTGGCTTACTTACATTTTTACAAACTGCAGTCTAGCTTTTTTATGTCTGTGTAAGCAGTGGGTTCCTCCTGAGACTCATGCCATAGTGTTTAATTTCATTCAAATGTCGAAAGATAGTTTGCTCTGACACTGATGCACCCTGAGTCTGGAAGACAGCTTGAATTTCTTAGGAATTTGATTGGGGCCACTTATCTACCATCTGCATTGTCTTGAATTGTAACCTTTCATCAATTTTTCTCTGTCATCCACATCCTGGGAGATTAGCTACAGTGCCATAGGTTGTATATTTCTGATTATGTTGTGCACCGTGGACATAGGAACATTCAAATCTTTGAAGATGGACTTGTAACCTTGAGATTGCTGATATTTTCCAATAATTTTTGCTTTTATGTCTCCAGACAGTTCTCTTCTCCTCTTTCTGTTCTCCATTCTTAGTGTGGCACACACAGATTCACACAAAGATCGAGTCAACTTGTTTCCTTTTTATCTTGGGGTCCCCGACTTCGTGTTGGGGATTTGGTTTGGTTGTCATCTCGTTATATTCCTATGAAGGTTTCCTCTCCTAAATTTAAGCCTCGTTTCATTGGTCCATATAGGATTTCTGAGGTTCTTAATCCTGTGTCTTTTCGTTAGACTCTTCCGGCTTCTTTTTCCATCCATAACGTGTTCCATAGGTCATTGTTGCGGAGATACGTGGCACCTGTGGTTCCATCTATTGATCCTCCTGCTCCGGTTTTGGTTGAAGGGGAATTGGAGTATATTGTGGAGAAGATTTTGGATTCTCGTGTTTCGAGACGGAAACTCCAGTATCTGGTTAAGTGGAAAGGTTATGGTCAGGAAGATAATTCCTGGGTCTCTGCCTCTGATGTCCATGCTGCCGATCTGGTTCGTGCCTTTCATGTGGCTCATCCTGGTCGGCCTGGGGGCTCTGGTGAGGGTTCGGTGACCCCTACTCAAGGGGGGGTACTGTTGTGAATTCTGTGGCCAAGCTCCCTCCTGTGGTCGTGAGTGGTACTGCGGCTGGTTCTGTCTATAAGCTTCCTTTGGTGGATGAGAGTGGTACTGCGGCTTCTGAGTTTCCTTCCTCAGGTGATGAGGTTAAGTCGTTAGGTACTGCTCTATTTAACTCCATCTGGTGCTTTGATCCTGGCCTCCAGTCAATGTTCTAGTATTGGTCTTGCTTCCTCCTGGATCGTTCCTGTGGCCTCTCTATCCTGCATAAGCTAAGTTCTGCTTGTGTTATTTTTGTTTGCTATATTTTCTGTCCAGCTTGCTATATTGGTTTTTTTTTTGCTTGCTGGAAGCTCTGAGACGCAGAGGGAGCACCTCCGTACCGTTAGTCGGTGCGGAGGGTCTTTTTGCCCCTCTGCGTGGTTGTTTGTAGGTTTTTGTGTTGACCGCAAAGCTATCTTTCCTATCCTCGGTCTATTCAGTAAGTCGGGCCTCACTTTGCTAAATCTATTTCATCTCTGTGTTTGTATTTCATCTTTACTCACAGTAATTATATGTGGGGGGCTGCCTTTTCCTTTGGGGAATTTCTCTGAGGCAAGGTAGGCTTATTTTTCTATCTTCAGGGCTAGTTAGTTTCTCAGGCTGTGCCGAGTTGCATAGGGAGCGTTAGGCGCAATCCACGGCTACCTCTAGTGTGGTGTGTTAGGATTAGGGATTGCGGTCAGCAGAGTTTCTACGTCTCAGAGCTTGTCCTATGTTTTTGGTAAATGTCAGGTCACCTTGTGTGCTCTGAACTTCAAGGTCCATTGTGGTTCTGAATTACCTGTTCATAACAGTACTGGAGGCCCAAAGTACTAATGCTTCTCAATAGAGGGAAAAGAGAAGTTCTGAGACCATTTTTTTTTCTTTGCACTGTGTTCTGTCTTTCTTTTCCCCTTTACATCAGGGTGGTTCAGAACACAGGTGTGGACATGGATATTCAGGGTCTGTCCTCTTTGATGGATAATCTCACTATAAGAGTACAGAACATTCAAGATTTAGTGGTTCAGGATCCTATGTTAGAACCTAAAATTCCTATTCCTGAGTTATTTTCTGGAGATAGAGCTAAGTTTTTGAATTTTAAAAATAATTGTAAACTGTTTCTGGCTTTGAAACCCCGCTCCTCTGGTGACCCAGTTCAACAAGTTAAAATCATTATTTCTTTATTACGTGGCGACCCTCAAGACTGGGCATTTTCCCTTGCGCCAGGAGATCCTGCATTATGTAATATTGATGCGTTTTTTCTGGCGCTCGGATTGCTGTACGACGAACCTGATTCGGTGGATCAGGCAGAGAAAAATTTGCTGGCTCTGTGTCAGGGTCAGGATGAGATAGAGATTTATTGTCAGAAGTTTAGAAAGTGGTCCGTGCTCACTCAATGGAATGAATGTGCGCTGGCAGCTATTTTCAGAAAGGGTCTCTCTGAAGCCCTTAAGGATGTCATGGTGGGATTTCCTATGCCTGCTGGTCTGAATGAGTCTATGTCTTTGGCCATTCAGATCGGTCGACGCTTGCGTGAGCGTAAATCTGTGCACCATTTGGCCGTATTATCTGAGCATAAACCTGAGCCTATGCAGTGCGATAGGACTTTGACCAGAGCTGAAAGGCAAGAACACAGACGTAAGAATGGGCTGTGTTTCTACTGTGGTGATTCCACTCATGCTATCTCCGATTGTCCTAAGCGCACTAGGCGGTTCGCTAGGTCTGCCACCATTGGTACGGTACAGTCAAAATTTCTTTTGTCCGTTACTTTGATCTGCTCTTTGTCTTCCTATTCTGTCATGGCATTTGTGGATTCAGGCACTGCCCTGAATTTGATGGACTTGGAGTATGCTAGGCGCTGTGGGTTTGTCTTGGAGCCCTTGCAGTGTCCTATTCCATTGAGAGGAATTGATGCTACGCCTTTGGCCAAGAATAAGCCTCAGTATTGGACCCAGCTGACCATATGCATGGCTCCTGCGCACCAGGAGGATATTCGCTTTCTGGTGTTGCATAATCTGCATGATGTGGTCGTGTTGGGGTTGCCATGGCTACAAGTCCATAACCCAGTATTAGATTGGAAATCAATGTCTGTGTCCAGCTGGGGTTGTCAGGGGGTACATGGTGATGTTCCATTTCTGTCTATCTCATCATCCACCCCTTCTGAGGTCCCAGAGTTCTTGTCTGATTACCGGGATGTATTCGATGAGCCCAAGTCCAATGCCCTACCTCCGCATAGGGATTGTGATTGTGCTATCGATTTGATTCCTGGTAGTAAGTTTCCTAAGGGTCGACTGTTTAATTTATCTGTACCTGAGCACGCCGCTATGCGGAGTTACGTGAAGGAGTCTTTGGAAAAGGGTCATATTCGCCCGTCATCGTCGCCATTGGGAGCGGGTTTCTTTTTTTTTGCCAAGAAGGATGGTTCGCTGAGACCTTGTATTGATTACCGCCTTCTAAATAAAATTACGGTCAAATTTCAGTACCCCTTGCCGCTGCTGTCTGATTTGTTTGCTCGGATTAAGGGGGCTAGTTGGTTCACCAAGATAGATCTTCGTGGTGCGTATAATCTTGTGCGTATCAAACGGGGCGATGAATGGAAAACTGCATTTAATACGCCCGAAGGCCATTTTGAGTACCTGGTTATGCCATTCGGACTTTCTAATGCTCCATCAGTGTTTCAGTCCTTTATGCATGACATCTTCCGAGAGTACCTGGATAAATTCCTGATTGTATACTTGGATGATATTTTGGTCTTCTCGGATGAATGGGAGTCTCATGTGAAGCAGGTAAGAATGGTGTTCCAGGTCCTGCGTGCTAATTTTTTGTTTGTGAAGGGGTCAAAGTGTCTCTTTGGTGTTCAGAAGATTTCATTTTTGGGGTTCATTTTTTCTCCTTCTACTATCGAGATGGACCCTGTTAAAGTTCAGGCCATTTATGATTGGACTCAGCCAACATCTCTGAAGAGTCTGCAGAAGTTCCTGGGCTTTGCTAATTTTTATCGTCGCTTCATCGCTAATTTTTCTAGCATTGCTGAACCGTTGACTGATTTGACCAAGAAGGGTGCTGATGTGGTCAATTGGTCTTCTGCTGCTGTGGAAGCTTTTCAGGAGTTGAAGCGTCGTTTTTCTTCTGCCCCTGTGTTGTGCCAACCAGATGTTTCGCTTCCGTTCCAGGTCGAGGTTGATGCTTCCGAAATTGGAGCAGGGGCTGTTTTGTCGCAGAGAAGTTCTGATTGCTCGGTGATGAAACCATGCGCCTTCTTTTCCAGGAAATTTTCGCCTGCTGAGCGAAATTATGATGTTGGCAATCGAGAGTTGCTAGCCATGAAGTGGGCATTCGAGGAGTGGCGTCATTGGCTTGAAGGAGCTAAGCATCGCGTGGTGGTCTTGACTGATCACAAAAACTTGACTTATCTCGAGTCTGCCAAACGGTTGAATCCTAGACAGGCTCGTTGGTCGCTGTTTTTCTCCCGTTTTGACTTTGTGGTTTCGTACCTTCCAGGCTCTAAAAATGTGAAGGTGAATGCCCTGTCTAGGAGTTTTGTGCCCGATTCTCCGGGTTTTTCTGAGCCGGCGGGTATTCTCAAAGAGGGGGTAATTTTGTCTGCCATCTCCCCTGATTTGCGGCGGGTGCTGCAAAAATTTCAGGCTAATAGACCTGACCGTTGCCCAGCGGAGAAACTGTTTGTCCCTGATAGGTGGACGAATAAAGTTATCTCTGAGGTTCATTGTTCGGTGTTGGCTGGTCATCCTGGAATCTTTGGTACCAGAGATTTGGTGGCTAGATCCTTTTGGTGGCCGTCTCTGTCGCGGGATGTGCATTCTTTTGTGCAGTCCTGTGGGATTTGTGCTCGGGCTAAGCCCTGCTGTTCTCGTGCCAGTGGGTTGCTTTTGCCCTTGTTGGTCCCGAAGAGGCCTTGGACACATATCTCTATGGATTTTATTTTGGATCTCCCCGTCTCTCAAAGAATGTCGGTCATTTGGGTGGTTTGTGATCGCTTCTCTAAGATGGTCCATTTGGTGCCCTTGTCTAAATTGCCTTCCTCCTCTGATTTGGTGCCATTGTTTTTTCAGCATGTGGTTCGTTTACATGGCATTCCAGAGAACATCGTTTCTGACAGAGGTTCCCAGTTTGTTTCGAGGTTTTGGCGAGCCTTTTGTGCTAGGATGGGCATTGATTTGTCTTTTTCCTCGGCTTTCCATCCTCAGACAAATGGCCAGACTGAACGAACCAATCAGACCTTGGAAACATATCTGAGATGTTTTGTTTCAGCTGATCAGGATGATTGGGTGTCCTTTTTGCCTTTGGCTGAGTTCGCCCTTAATAATCGGGCCAGCTCGGCTACTTTGGTTTCGACGTTTTTCTGCAATTCTGGGTACCACCCTCGTTTCTCTTCAGGGCAGGTTGAGTCTTTGGACTGTCCTGGTGTGGATACAGTGGTGGATAGGTTGCAGCAGATTTGGACTCATGTGGTGGACAATTTGACTTTGTCTCAGGAGAAGGCTCAACGTTTCGCTAACCGCAGGCGCTGTGTGGGTCCCCGACTTCGTGTTGGGGATTTGGTTTGGTTGTCATCTCGTTATATTCCTATGAAGGTTTCCTCTCCTAAATTTTGAGCCTCGTTTCATTGGTCCATATAGGATTTCTGAGGTTCTTAATCCTGTGTCTTTTCGTTTGACTCTTCCGGCTTCTTTTTCCATCCATAACGTGTTCCATAGGTCATTGTTGCGGAGATACGTGGCACCTGTGGTTCCATCTATTGATCCTCCTGCTTCGGTTTTGGTTGAAGGGGAATTGGAGTATATTGTGGAGAAGATTTTGGATTCTCGTGTTTCGAGACGGAAACTCCAGTATCTGCTTAAGTGGAAAGGTTATGGTCAGGAAGATAATTCCTGGGTCTTTGCCTCTGATGTCCATGCTGCCGATATGGTTCGTGCCTTTCATGTGGCTCATCCTGGTCGGCCTGGGGGCTCTGGTGAGGGTTCGGTGACCCCTCCTCAAGGGGGGGGTACTGTTGTGAATTCTGTGGCCAAGCTCCCTCTTGTGGTCGTGAGTGGTACTGCAGCTGGTTCTGTCTATAAGCGTCCTTTGGTGGATGAGAGTGGTACTGCGGCTTCTGAGTTTCCTTCCTCAGGTGATGAGGTTAAGTCGTTAGGTGCTGCTCTATTTAACTCCACCTGGTGCTTTGATCCTGGCCTCCAGTCAATGTTCTAGTATTGGTCTTGCTTCCTCCTGGATCGTTCCTGTGGCCTCTCTATCCTGCATAAGCTAAGTTCTGCTTGTGTTATTTTTGTTTGCTATATTTTCTGTCCAGCTTGCTATATTGTTTTTTTTTTGCTTGCTGGAAGCTCTGATACGCAGAGGGAGCACCTCCGTACCGTTAGTCGGTGCGGAGGGTCTTTTTGCCCTTCTGCGTGGTTGTTTGTAGGTTTTTGTGTTGACCGCAAAGCTATCTTTCCTATCCTTGGTCTATTCAGTAAGTCGGGCCTCACTTTGCTAAATCTATTTCATCTCTGTGTTTGTATTTCATCTTTACTCACAGTTATTATATGTGGGGGGCTGCCTTTTCCTTTGGGGAATTTCTCTGAGGCAAGGTAGGCTTATTTTTCTATCTTCAGGGCTAGTTAGTTTCTCAGGCTGTGCCGAGTTGCATAGGGAGCGTTAGGCGCAATCCACGGCTACCTCTAGTGTGGTGTGTTAGGATTAGGGATTGCGGTCAGCAGAGTTTCTACGTCTCAGAGCTTGTCCTATGTTTTTGGTAAATGTCAGGTCACCTTGTGTGCTCTGAACTTCAAGGTCCATTGTGGTTCTGAATTACCTGTTCATAACAGTTGCCCACACCTGTTACTTGCCACACGTGAGATAGAATGAACATTACCTGCTTGAAATAAAGTTGTTTACTCACAATTTTGGAAAGATGTAAAAAATGTTGTTATTCGAGCCCTGATCCCCTTGCCAGTGGGCCACATCCTTGTTTATAAAAAGTTCATAGATTATTTATTTTTTAAATAGACAGGAAACATACTTTGAGGAGGAACTGTTAATAGACAAATTCAACAACAATTCATTGGGATTTGAGTTTTGTCTAACACAAAAATTGAGTTTTCGGATTTGGTATTTTCTATTTTCCAAGAGAAAAAAAGGCAACACATTTCAAGAATGTTAATGTAAACAGTTATTTGAAGTTTACAAGGAAAACTATCCAAAGTGGATTAGAAATATCCCTTTCTAGAAAAAAATTGTACGTTCGATGAAGATTTTACCAAAGAATCCCATTGTGGAGACACAAGGGTCAGTGGCTGCTCTCGTTCGCTGACCAAGCTGTATTTAGAAAGACTGCATGGACCAGGGCTCATTCCACTGAACACCTGCTCTCCTTTACTGTGGGCAGAATACTTCTCAGACATTACAGGATGAGGGTAAAACAGTGTGGTAATAATTTATTGAACCACCAACATACAGAACAGTCCTAGCAAATATAAGATGGTGGATATTAGAGAGTTTCATTCTTTCTCTGACCTGCCTGGATTAGAAAAGCTGTGACTTAAGGATTTTCAGAGCCGACTACCCCCACCCATAACATCCCGCTTTTGGTGGGCACACACAGAGAGGAGGTAGTGACAAGCTTAGGAAGCTGACCATTCATTGAGATATGTGGCTAGATTACTTGATTGTCCCAACCTGGCTTCTACTAACATCGCCATGGGTTCAGTGATGGTCAATGGATTAGATCTGTATTCCACCAGCTGGGGCCATGGTCCTTTAAGATTACATCCTGAAGATTGTCAAATCTGTATTCCTCTGGTTGGAGAGATTGTGCCTTGACTACTGTCATGTAGAGTCTTACATCTGTTCCTCCAGTTGGAGCCATGGTTCTCTGGCTGCTGATCAGTATAGTCTCAAATCGGTATTGCTCCGGATGGAATCATTGTTCCCTGGCTGCTGTTCTGTAGCATTTTTCCACAGAAGGATAGAGGTCCCTTTCTATACCCACATCTGTCCTTCTGGCCACCATCCACAGGTTAGGGTACCGTCACACTAAGCAACGCTGCAGCGATACCGACAACGATGTCGATCGTTGCAGCGTCGCTGTTTGGTCGCTGGAGAGCTGTCACACAGACAGCTCTCCAGCGACCAATGATCCTGAAGTCCCCGGGTAACCAGGGTAAACATCGGGTTACAAAGCGCAGAGCTGCGCTTAGTAACCCGATGTTTACCCTGGTTACTGTTGTAAATGTAAAAAAACAAACACTACATACTTACATTCCCGGTATCTGGTCAGGTCCCTCGCCTTCAGCTTCCCGCACAGACTGGTGAGCGCCAGCCAGCCGTAAAGCAAAGCACAGCGGTGACGTCACCGCTGTATTTTACGGCCGGCGCTCAGTCAGTGCTGGAAGCTAAAGGCGAGGGACCTGACCAGACACTGGGATTGTAAGTATGTAGTGTTTGTTTTTTTACATTTACGACAGTAACCAGGGTAAACATCGGGTTACTAAGCGCGGCCCTGCGCTTAGTAACCCGATGTTTACCCTGGTTAGCAGTGACGACATCGTTGAATCGGCGTCACACACGCCGATTCAGCAATGTCAGCGGGAGATCCAGCGACAAAATAAAGTGCTGGACTTTCCCCAGCAACCAACGATCTCCCAGCAGGGGCCTGATCGTTGGTCGCTGTCACACATAACGAATTAGTTAACAATATCGTTGCTACGTCACAAAAAGCAACGATATCGCTAACGATATCGTTCAGTGTGATGGTACCTTTAAGGGGAAGATGTGATTAGGTCAACTCTCATTGTTTGACAATTCAATCAATCTGCATAGTTTGTCGTTCAATGTTTGCATGTCAACACACTGCATGGACTGATACAGTGGGTAATCAACAAATTAGCAAGCATCAATTGTTCAATGACCCTGCGTCCCTGTCTTCCAAGGACAGCAACACAATAAGCTGCAACAAACATCAATTCAAGAGTCAATGTTCAGGCTCATATGAACAATGGCCTAGGTGTCTTGACCTACCGTAAGATGCATCTGGCCTAATTAAGAACAAATTCTGTGTTATCATAACTTCAACAAACATCAATTCAAGAGTCAATGTTCCACCGCAATGGCCTATGTCTCCTGACCTAATGAAAAATATGTCTGACCTAACTAAGATTAAATGCTGTGTCATCATACCCATAATTTACAAAAACAATTTGAGGAGAAGAAATACCCCAAGGAGATTTTTAAAGATGCCAATGAACGCACTAGAAAATTAAATAATATAGATTGCTTCAATGAAGAAGGGGCCACCAATAAAAAATAGAAAAAACTAATAAAGAGGAATCAGAATTAAACATAAAAATTAAATAAAGTTTAACCCCTTTCTGCCATTAGACGTACTATTGCGTCCATGTGGGGTGGGCTTTACTTCCCAAGGACGCAATAGTACGTCATATGCGATCGGCAGCGCTCATGGGGGGAGCGCCGCCTATCGCAGCTGACATCCGGCACTATGTGCCAGGAGCGGTCAAAGACCGCCCCCGGCACATTAACCCCCGGCACACCGCGATCAAAGATGATCGCGATGTGCCGGCGGTGCAGGGAAGCACCGCGCAGGGAGGGGGCTCCCTGCGGGCTTCCCTGAGCCCCCCGCAGCAACGCGATGTGATCGCGTTGCTGCGAGGGTCTCACCTCCCTCCCTCCCTGCTCGAGCCCCGGATCCAAGATGGCCACGGACCCGGGTCCTGCAGGGAGGGAGGTGGCTTCACAGAGCCTGCTCAGAGCAGGCACTGTGAAGCAGCCTGCACTCCTATCAGATCGGTGATCTGACAGAGTGCTGTGCAAACTGTCAGATCACCGATCTGTGATGTCCCCCCCTGGGACAAAGTAAAAAAGTTAAAAAAAAATTTTTTCAAATGTGTAAAAAAAAAATTAAAAAAAATATTCCAAAATAATGAAAAAAAAAATATATTATTCCCATAAATACATTTCTTTATCTAAATAAAAAAAACAAAACAATAAAAGTACACATATTTAGTATCGCCGCGTCCGTAACGGCCCGACCTATAAAACTGGCCCACTAGTTAACCCCTTCAGTAAACACCGTAAGAAAAAAAAAAAACGAGGCAAAAAACAACGCTTTATTATCATACCACCAAACAAAAAGTGGAATAACACGCGATCAAAAAGATGGATATAAATAACCATGGTACCGCTGAAAGCGTCATCTTGTCCCGCAAAAAACGAGCCGCCATACAGCATCATCAGCAAAAAAAAAAAAAGTTATAGTCCTGAGAATAAAGCGATGCAAAAATAATTATTTTTTCCGTAAAATAGTTTTTATCGTATAAAAGCGCCAAAACATAAAAAAAATGATATAAATGAGGTGTCGCTGTAATCGTACTGACCCGAAGAATAAAACTGCTTTATCAATTTTACCAAACACGGAACGGTATAAACGCCTCCCCCAAAAGAAATTCATGAATAGCTGTTTTTTGGTCATTCTTCCTCACAAAAATCGGAATAAAAAGCGATCAAAAAATGTCACGTGCCTGAATATGTTACCAATAAAATCGTCAACTCGTCCCGCAAAAAACAAGACCTCACATGACTCTGTGGACCAAAATATGGAAAAATTATAGCTCTCAAAATGTGGTAACGCAAAAAATATTTTTTGCAATAAAAAGCGTCTTTCAGTGTGTGACGGCTGCCAATCATAAAAATCCGCTAAAAAACCCGCTATAAAAGTAAATGAAAAAAATGTATTTATTTCCATTTTCCCATTAGGGTTAGGGCTAGGGTTAGGGCTAGGGTTAGGGCTAGGGTTAGGGCTAGGGCTAGGGTTAGGGCTAGGGTTAGGGCTAGGGTTAGGGCTAGGGTTAGCATTAGGGCTAGGGTTAGGGCTAGGATTAGGGTTAGGGCTAGGGTTAGGGCTAGGGTTAGGGCTAGGGTTAGGGCTAAGGTTAGGGTTAGGGCTAGGGTTAGGGCTAGGGCTAGGGTTAGGGCTAGGGTTAGGGCTAGGGTTAGCATTAGGGCTAGGGTTAGGGCTAGGATTAGGGTTAGGGCTAGGGTTAGGGCTAGGGTTAGGGCTAAGGTTAGGGTTAGGGCTAGGGTTAGGGCTAGGGTTAGGGCTAGGGTTGGGGTTGGGGCTACAGTTAGGGTTGGGGCTAAAGTTAGTGTTAGGGTTTAGATTACATTTACAGTTGGGAATAGGGTTGGGATTAGGGTTAGGGGTGTGTCTGGGTTAGAGGTGTGGTTAGGGTTACCATTGGGATTGGGATTAGGGTTAGGGGTGTGTTTGGATTAGGGTTTCAGTTATAATTGGGGGGTTTCCACTGTTTAGGCACATCAGGGGGATCTCCAAACGCGACATGGCGACCGATCTCAATTCCATCCAATTCTGCATTGAAAAAGTAAAACAGTGCTCCTTCCCTTCCGAGCTCTCCCGTGTGCCCAAACAGTTTACCCCAACATATGGGGTATCAGCGTACTCAGGACAAATTGGGCAACAACTTTTGGGGTCCAATTTCTCCTGTTACCCTTGGGAAAATACAAAACTGGGGGTTAAAAAATAATTTTTATGGGAAAAAAAGAGATTTTTTATTTTCACAGCTCTGCGTTATAAACTGTAGTGAAACACTTGGGGGCTCAAAGTTCTCACAACACATCTAGATAAGTTCGTGGGGGGGTCTAGTTTCCAATATGGGGTCACTTGTGGGGGTTTCTACTGTTTAGGTATATTAGGGGCTCTGCAAACGCAATGTGACGCCTGCAGACCATTCGATCTAAGTCTGCATTCCAAATGGCGCTCCTTCCCTTCCGAGCCCTCCCATGCGCCCAAACGCTGGTTCCCCCCCACATATGGGGTATCAACGCACTCAGGACAAATTGGACAACAACTTTTGGGGTCCAATTTCTCCTTTTACCCTCGAGAAAATACAAAACTGGGGGCTAAAAAATAATTTTGAGGGGAAATTTTTTTTTTTTATTTTCACGGCTCTGCGTTATAAACTGTAGTGAAATACTTGGGGGCTCAAAGTTCTCACAACACATCTAGATAAGTTCCTTGGGGGGTATAGTTTCCAATATGGGGTGACTTGTGGGGGGTTTCTACTGTTTAGGTACATTAGGGGCTCTGCAAACACAATGTGACGCCTGCAGACCATTCCATCTAAGTCTGTATTCCAAATGGCGCTCCTTCCCTTCCGAGCCCTCCCATGCGCCCAAACGCTGGTTCTCCCCCACATATAGGGTATCAGCGCACTCAGGACAAATTGCACAACAACTTTTGGGGTCCAATTTCTCCTGTTACCCTCAGGAAAATACAAAACTGGGGGCTAAAAAATTTTTTTTGTGGGAAAAAATTTTTGTTTTATTTTTACGGCTCTGCATTATAAACTTCTGTGAAGCTCTTATTGGGTCAAAGTGCTCACCACACATCTAGATAAGTTCCTTAGGGGGTCTACTTTTCAAAATGGTGTCACTTGTGGGGGGTTTCAATGTTTAGGTACATCAGTGGCTCTCCAAACGCAACATGGCGTCCCATCTCAATTCCTGTCAATTTTGCATTGAAAGGTCAAACGGCGCTCCTTCCCTTCCGAGCTCTCCCATGCGCCCAAACAATGGTTTACCCCCACATATGGGGTATCAGAGTACTCAGGACAAATTGTGCCACAACGTTTGTGGTCCAATTTCTTCTCTTACCATTGGGAAAATAAAAAATTGGGGGTGAAAAGATAATTTTTGTGAAAAAAAATTATTTTTTATTTTTACTGTTCTGCATTATAAACTTCTGTGAAGCACTTGGTGGGTCAAAGTGCTCACCACACCTCTAGATAAGTTCATTAGGGGGTCTACTTTCCAAAATGGTGTCACTTGTGGGGGGTTTCAATGTTTAGGCACATCAGTGGCTCTCCAAACGCAACATGGCGTCCCATCTCAATTCCAGTCAATTTTGCATTGAAAAGTCAAATGGCGCTCCTTCCCTTCCGAGCTCTGCCATGCGCCCAAACTGTGGTAAACCCCCACATATGGGGTATCAGCGTACTCAGGACAAATTGTACAACAACGTTTGGGGTCCATTTTCTCCTGTAACCCTTGGTAAAATAAAACAAATTGGAGCTGAAGTACATTTTTTGTGAAAAAAAGTTAAATGTTAATTTTTAGTTAAACATTCCAAAAATTCCTGTGAAGCACCTGAAGGGTTAATAAACTTCTTGAATGTGAACACATTTCCCCTAGTAAGATTAATTTGATTACATCCCCTATCAGTTTCACTCAAGGGTTTATTTCCCCAACACTAATCATGGGGTCCTTCTGTTGTGGGGAGTCAAATATCTCTGTTGCAATATGATAAAAAAATGTAGCATGGAATTCAAATCTATAATCACAGGAAAAATTGATCAAATAACTAAATTTTTGAATTGCAATATGAATTATGTTTATTTATTGTAAGGCGACTGCAACCTTCAATACGTTGGTCATTCTATAAAACCAGTTCACAACAGGATTAACAAACACAGATATAATTTATGTTATGGCATAACCAATCATAACTTGTCAAGGCAGTAGAACATCAAAAAGATCTGAATAGATTACAACTAATGATAGCCAAACCCATGGATGTTTGGATCTGGCATGTGAGGCCGAACATTTTAAAAAAATTTGGTTCGGGTACCTGAACTCTAACGCAAACCACATTCAGATGAATGGGGGCCTGAAAATCCATGATTTGCCATGCTGTCATCTGTATCACAGCACTGCAAACACAGGCTCTAATTGACAGTAATATCATTACCACCAGTTAGAGATCTGCGTTTTCCATGCTGATAAATGACAGCATGAGCAGCAGCTGTGACCGGCGGTAAAAAGATTACCTCTGGTTACAGGCATCAGCGATGAGAGAGTACTACCCTCATCAGCCTACGTCTGCTGTCTCTGCAAAATAAATCAGTTGCCTCTGATTGGAGTATTCATGAGCCGGCACCTGTGCTATAAATAAATAAATGTAAAAATAAAATGACATGGGGTCTATTCTATTTTTAATAACTAGTGCAGTCAAAACTGACAGCTGCGGTCTGCAACCTACAGCTGTTAGCTTTATCATGGCTGGTTATCAAGAATAGAAGGGTACCCACACCCATTTTTTAAGGTTATTTAAATAAACAATTTAAAAAATGGTGTGAGTCAACACCATTTTTGACAACCAGCCAAGCTAAAGCAGACAGGTGGGGGCTGGTCTTCTCAGGCTGGAAAGGGGCTGTGGATATTGGCCTCCTCAACTTTAAAATAGCAACCTGCAGCTTACCCAGAAAAGGCACATCTACTTTTTCCACTTGCCCTGATGTGGTGGGAAGTGGAGCAATGGTTGTGAGGTTGACGTCAGCTGTTTTTTCGCAGCTGATATAAACCCACAGGTTAGTAATGGAGAGGCGTCTATAAAACGTCCCATAAATGACCACATAGTTAGAATCCTTTATTTGAAAGAAAGACACAGACTCCTTTATTTGAAATAAAAATAAAAAAGTACAGTTACTCTGACCTGATGCCAAATCCATAGAAGCTCTTGTCACCTGTAAAAAATCAGAAAATAATAAACAAACATGATTCTCACCTTATGCATAATCCATGTATGGCCATATCCTCTGTAAAAATGGAAAAATAATAAAACAGCAATATCCCTGACCTGTCTGACTTGAAGATAATTCATACCGTCCCATGACCATCCATATGATTTGGATAGTAGTCACATCAGTGATGCGATTGTTATCCCCGCCATCCGGAACACACTGACAGGAGTATAATTGCTCCTGCAGCATGTAAGAGTAAAAAAGTTCACCGGAGTTCAAAGCTGATGAACCCTGGTGACTTCACTAACGGCACCATTCACTGTGTGAGAATTTTCTCATCGGCATGACTAAAGGCCCCGTCACACATAGCGAGATCGCTAGCGAGATCGCTGCTGAGTCACAAGTTTTGTGATGCAACAGCGATCTCAGTATCAGCGATCTCGCTATGTGTGACACGTAGCAGCGATCAGGCCCCTGCTGTGAGATCGCTGGTCGTGTCGGAATGGCCTGGGCCATTTTTTGATCGTTGAGGTCCCGCTGACATCGCTGAATCGGCGTGTGTGACGCCGATTCAGCGATGTCTTCGCTGGTAACCAGGGTAAACATCGGGTTACTAAGCGCAGGGCCGCGCTTAGTAACCCGATGTTTACCCTGGTTACCATCGTTAAAGTAAAAAAAACAAACGCTACATACTTACCTACCGCTGTCTGTCCCCGGCGCTCTGCTTCTCTGCTCTGGCTGTGAGCGGCGGGCAGCCGGAAAGCAGAGCGGTGACGTCACCGCTCTGCTTTCCGGCCGCTGTGCTCACAGCCAGAGCAGAGAAGCCCAGCGCCGGGGACAGACAGCGGTAGGTAAGTATGTAGCATTTGTTTTTTTACTTTAACGATGGTAACCAGGGTAAACATCGGGTTACTAAGCGCGGCCCTGCGCTTAGTAACCCGATGTTTACCCTGGTTACCCGGGGACTTCGGCATCGTTGAAGACAGTTTCAATGATGCCGAAGTCTTTCCCCTGATCGTTGGTCGCTGGAGAGAGCTGTCTGTGTGACAGCTCTCCAGCGACCAAACAGCGACGCTGCAGCGATCCGGATCGTTGTCGGTATCGCTGCAGCGTCGCTAAAGTGTGACGGTACCTTAAGCAGGTACCTTGGTGTTCACTGGAACTTCTATTGGTGAGGTCAGGCTTGTGTGACAGGTAGCTGCCAAGTACCACTCCATAGTGGTGTCTGGCGGTAGCAGCTGAACTACAAAGGGACAGGACACTGTAAAAACAGATGCTTGAAGGTATACTGTCTGATACAGCTGACTCACAGACAGGCAGATACTGGCAGCTACAGCTGGTATGCAGACAGGTTAGCGTGGATGGGAACAACTTATATACTGGCATATGCAGGCTGGCATGGCTGATATACTCTGCCAGTATATCAGCCATTCCCACCTGCACCTGCCAGAATATCAGTCTTTCCCATGGGCAACAGGTAGTACCCAGTTCAGACTGAACAGACAAGGAACCGCAGGGGCGGAAAGGAAAGGAACTGCAGATGCGGACAAGCAAGGTACCACAGATGTGGTTAAGCAGGAACTGCAGATGCAGAAAAGCAGGAAAACGGAGATGAAAACAAATATGGAACTGGAGACTCCCACTTGGACAGAAAGGAGCAGGTTCACATAGAACAGACAGGGTAAGGATTGATACAGACAGGACAGAGTGGACCAAGTTCACATAGGATGAACATAAGGACAAGTACACACTGGTCAGACCGAGCTAGATTCTCAAAGGATGTTTACTAGGGTTGAGCGAAACGGGTCGTTCATTTTCAAAAGTCGCCGACTTTTGGCAAAGTCGGGTTTCATGAAACCCGATCCGACCCCTGTGCGGGGTCGGCCATGCGGTACACGACTTTCGCGCCAAAGTCGCGTTTCAATGACGCGAAAAGCGCCATTTCTCAGCCAATGAAGTTAAACGCAGAGTGTGGGCAGCGTGATGACATAGGTCCTGGTCCCCACCATCTTAGAGAAGGGCATTGCAGTGATTGGCTTGCTGTCTGCGGCGTCACAGGGGCTATAAAGGGGAGTTCCCGCCGACCGCCATGTTACTGCTGCTGATCTGAGCTTAGGGAGAGGTTGCTGCTGCTTCGTCAGAAGCAGGGATAGCGTTAGGCAGGGTCCATTAACCACCAAACCGCTTGTGCTGTAGCGATTTCCACTGCCCAACACCACCTTCGGTGTGCAGGGACAGTGGAAGCTACATTTTTTTTTTTTTTTTCCCCCTCAGCGCTGTAGCTCATTGGGCTGCCCTAGAAGGCTCCCTGATAGCTGCATTGCTGTGTGTACGCCGCTGTGCAAACCAACTGCTTTTTTCAAAGCACAAATCCTCTTGTTCCTTCCTTTCTGCACAGCTATCTTTTTGGTTTGTACACACTTTTTATTTAATTTGTGCATCAGTCCACTCCTTATTGCTGCCTGCCATACCTGGCTGAGATTACTGCAGGGAGATAGTAATTGAAGGACACTCCCTGTTTTTTTTTTTTTTTTTGTGGGAGATTAAGATTGACATTTCTGCTAGAGTGCCATCCCTGTCTGTGTCATCTCTCACTCAGTGGGCCATAGAAAGCCTATTTATGTTTTGGCTTGATTTGGGTTATAAAATCTACCTGAAAAAATCACTACATCAATCAGTGGGAGAAAAATATTGGCCTCAGGGCTTGTGTGCCACTCTTGACTCCTGTGTGCATCATCACTCACTCAGTGGGCCATAGAAAGCCTATTTATTTTTTTGCTTGATTTTGGTTCTAAAATCTACCTGAAAAAATCAATACATCAATCAGTGGGAGAAAAATATTGGCCTCAGGGCTTGTGTGCCACTCCTGACTCCTGTGTGCATCATCACTCACTCAGTGGGCCATAGAAAGCCCTTTTTTTTTTTTTTTTTGCTTTATTTCGGTTCTAAATTCTACCTGAAAATTCAATAAATCAATCGGTGGGAGATTAATATTGGCCTTTTGGCTTGTGTGCCAGTCCTAAGCGTGCCATCTCTCTCTCTCAGATAGTGGGCCATAGAAAGCCTATTTTTTTTTTTTTTTTATTGGGTTTATAAATTTTCCCTGGAAAAAAAAAAAAAAGTGGGAGATTAATATTGGCCTCTGGGCTTGTGTGCCAGTCCTGAGCGTGCCATCTCTCTCACAAATAGTGGGCCATAAAAAGCCTATTTATTTATTTTTTTTTGGTTTTATAAATTCTCCCTTAAAAAAAAAAGGGAGATTAATATTGGCCTTTGGGCTTGTGTGCCAGTCCTAAGCGTGCCATCTCTCTCTGTCTCTCAGATAGTGGGCCATAGAAAGCCTATTTATTATTTTTTTTATTGGGTTTATAAATTTTCCCTGGAACAAAAAAAAAAAAAGTGGGAGATAAATATTGGCCTCTGGGCTTGTGTGCCACTCCTGACTCCTGTGTGCGTCATCTCTCACTCAGTGGGCCATAGAAAGCCTTTTTTTGTTTTATTTGTTTTCTAAATTATCCCTGAAAAAATCATTTTATTTTCTTTGGTTTCTAAACTCTTCCTGAAAAAATCATTTTATTCTATTTTTTTTTCCTAAAGTCTCCCTGAAAAAAAAAAAAAAAAAAAAAAATCAGTGGGAGATCAATATTGCCCTTTCTGCTTGTGTGCCAGTCTTGACTCCTGGGTGTGCCATCTCTCTCTCTCTCTCCAATTGTGGGCCATAGAAAGCCTATTATTTTTTTAGCTTGATTTGGGTTCCAAAATCTACCTGAAAAAATCACTACATCAATCAGTGGGAGATAAATATTGGCCTCTGGGCTTGTGTGCCACTCCTGACTCCTGTGTGCGTCATCTCTCACTCAGTGGGCCATAGAAAGGCTTTTTTTTGTTTTATTTGTTTTCTAAATTCTCCCTGAAAAAATCATTTTATTTTATTTGGTTTCTAAATTCTTCCTGAAAAAATCATTTTATTCTATTTTTTTTTTCCTAAAGTCTCCCTGAAAAAAAAAAAAAAAAAAAAATCAGTGGGAGATTAATATTGCCCTTTCTGCTTGTGTGCCAGTCTTGACTCCTGGGTGTGCCATCTCTCTCTCTCTCTCTCCAATTGTGGGCCATAGAAAGCCTATTATTTTTTTAGCTTGATTTGGGTTCCAAAATCTACCTGAAAAAATCACTACATCAATCAGTGGGAGATAAATATTGGCCTCTGGGCTTGTGTGCCACTCCTGACTCCTGTGTGCGTCATCTCTCACTCAGTGGGCCATAGAAAGCCTTTTTTTGATTTATTTGTTCTCTAAATTCTCCCTGAAAAAATCATTTTATTTTATTTGGTTTCTAAATTCTTCCTGAAAAAATCATTTTATTCTATTTTTTTTTTTCCTAAAGTCTCCCTGAAAAAAAAAAAAAAAAAAAACAAATCAGTGGGAGATTAATATTGCCCTTTCTGCTTGTGTGCCAGTCTTGACTCCTGGGTGTGCCATCTCTCTCTCTCTCCAATTGTGGGCCATAGAAAGCCTATTATTTTTTTAGCTTGATTTGGGTTCCAAAATCTACCTGAAAAAATCATTACATTACAAAAAGCATTTGCACTACTAAAGCAGGATGGCACCATTGAAGCTCTAAAAATCTATAGGGAGAAAAATACTTTATCTAAAAAACTAATTAAAGCTGCCAAAAAGGAAACAGAGAAGCACATTGCTAAGGAGAGTAAAACTAATCCCAAACTGTTCTTCAACTATATCAATAGTAAAAGAATAAAAACTGAAAATGTAGGCCCCTTAAAAAATAGTGAGGAAAGAATGGTTGTGTGATGACGAGGAAAAAGCTAACATATTAAACACCTTCTTCTCCACGGTATTCATGGTGGAAAATAAAATGCTAGGTGAAATCCCAAGAAACAATGAAAACCCTATATTAAGGGTCACCAATCTAACCCAAGAAGAGGTGCGAAACCGGCTAAATAAGATTAAAATAGATAAATCTCCGGGTCCGGATGGCATACACCCACGAGTACTAAGAGAACTAAGTAATGTAATAGATAAACCATTATTTCTTATTTTTAGTGACTCTATAGCGACAGGGTCTGTTCCGCAGGACTGGCGCATAGCAAATGTGGTGCCAATATTCAAAAAGGGCTCTAAAAGTGAACCTGGAAATTATAGGCCAGTAAGTCTAACCTCTATTGTTGGTAAAATATTTGAAGGGTTTCTGAGGGATGTTATTCTGGATTATCTCAATGAGAATAACTGTTTAACTCCATATCAGCATGGGTTTATGAGAAATCGCTCCTGTCAAACCAATCTAATCAGTTTTTATGAAGAGGTAAGCTATAGGCTGGACCACGGTGAGTCATTGGACGTGGTATATCTCGATTTTTCCAAAGCGTTTGATACCGTGCCGCACAAGAGGTTGGTACACAAAATGAGAATGCTTGGTCTGGGGGAAAATGTGTGTAAATGGGTTAGTAACTGGCTTAGTGATAGAAAGCAGAGGGTGGTTATAAATGGTATAGTCTCTAACTGGGTCGCTGTGACCAGTGGGGTACCGCAGGGGTCGGTATTGGGACCTGTTCTCTTCAACATATTCATTAATGATCTGGTAGAAGGTTTACACAGTAAAATATCGATATTTGCAGATGATACAAAACTATGTAAAGCAGTTAATACAAGAGAAGATAGTATTCTGCTACAGATGGATCAGGATAAGTTGGAAACTTGGGCTGAAAGGTGGCAGATGAGGTTTAACAATGATAAATGTAAGGTTATACACATGGGAAGAGGGAATCAATATCACCATTACACACTGAACGGGAAACCACTGGGTGAATCTGACAGGGAGAAGGACTTGGGGATCCTAGTTAATGATAAACTTACCTGGAGCAGCCAGTGCCAGGCAGCAGCTGCCAAGGCAAACAGGATCATGGGGTGCATTAAAAGAGGTCTGGATACACATGATGAGAGCATTATACTGCCTCTGTACAAATCCCTAGTTAGACCGCACATGGAGTACTGTGTCCAGTTTTGGGCACCGGTGCTCAGGAAGGATATAATGGAACTAGAGAGAGTACAAAGGAGGGCAACAAAATTAATAAAGGGGATGGGAGAACTACAATACCCAGATAGATTAGCGAAATTAGGATTATTTAGTCTAGAAAAAAGACGACTGAGGGGCGATTTAATAACCATGCATAAGTATATAAGGGGACAATACAAATATCTCGCTGAGGATCTGTTTATACCAAGGAAGGTGACGGGCACAAGGGAGCATTCTTTGCGTCTGGAGGAGAGAAGGTTTTTCCACCAACATAGAAGAGGATTCTTTACTGTTAGGGCAGTGAGAATCTGGAATTGCTTGCCTGAGGAGGTGGTGATGGCGAACTCAGTCGAGGGGTTCAAGAGAGGCCTGGATGTCTTCCTGGAGCAGAACAATATTGTATCATACAATTATTAGGTTCTGTAGAAGGACGTAGATCTGGGTATTTATTATGATGGAATATAGGCTGAACTGGATGGACAAATGTCTTTTTTCGGCCTTACTAACTATGTTACTATGTTACTATGTTACATCAATCAGTGGGAGATAAATATTGGCCTCTGGGCTTGTGTGCCACTCCTGACTCCTGTGTGCGTCATCTCTCACTCAGTGGGCCATAGAAAGCCTTTTTTTGTTTTATTTGTTTTCTAAATTATCCCTGAAAAAATCATTTTATTTTCTTTGGTTTCTAAATTCTTCCTGAAAAAATCATTTTATTCTATTTTTTTTTTCCTAAAGTCTCACCGAAAAAAAAAACAAAAACAAATCAGTGGGAGATTAATATTGCCCTTTCTGCTTGTGTGCCAGTCTTGACTCCTGGGTGTGCCATCTCTCTCTCTCTCTCCAATTGTGGGCCATAGAAAGCCTATTATTTTTTTAGCTTGATTTGGGTTCCAAAATCTACCTGAAAAAATCACTACATCAATCAGTGGGAGATAAATATTGGCCTCTGGGCTTGTGTGCCACTCCTGACTCCTGTGTGCGTCATCTCTCACTCAGTGGGCCATAGAAAGCCTTTTTTTGTTTTATTTGTTTTCTAAATTCTCCCTGAAAAAAATCATTTTATTTTCTTTGGTTTCTAAATTCTTCCTGAAAAAATCATTTTATTCATTTTTTTTTTTTCCTAAAGTCTCCCTGAAAAAAAAACAAAAAAAACAAATCAGTGGGAGATGCCCTTTCTGCTTGTGTGCCAGTCTTGACTCCTGGGTGTGCCATCTCTCTCTCTCTCTCCAATTGTGGGCCATAGAAAGCCTATTATTTTTTTAGCTTGATTTGGGTTCCAAAATCTACCTGAAAAAATCACTACATCAATCAGTGGGAGATAAATATTGGCCTCTGGGCTTGTGTGCCACTCCTGACTCCTGTGTGCGTCATCTCTCACTCAGTGGGCCATAGAAAGGCTTTTTTTTGTTTTATTTGTTTTCTAAATTCTCCCTGAAAAAATCATTTTATTTTATTTGGTTTCTAAATTCTTCCTGAAAAAATCATTTTATTCTATTTTTTTTTTCCTAAAGTCTCCCTGAAAAAAAAAAAAAAAAAAAAAAATCAGTGGGAGATTAATATTGCCCTTTCTGCTTGTGTGCCAGTCTTGACTCCTGGGTGTGCCATCTCTCTCTCTCTCTCCAATTGTGGGCCATAGAAAGCCTATTATTTTTTTAGCTTGATTTGGGTTCCAAAATCTACCTGAAAAAATCACTACATCAATCAGTGGGAGATAAATATTGGCCTCTGGGCTTGTGTGCCACTCCTGACTCCTGTGTGCGTCATCTCTCACTCAGTGGGCCATAGAAAGCCTTTTTTTGTTTTATTTGTTTTCTAAATTCTCCCTGAAAAAATCATTTTATTTTCTTTGGTTTCTAAATTCTTCCTGAAAAAATCATTTTATTCTATTTTTTTTTTCCTAAAGTCTCCCTGAAAAAAAAAAAAAAAAATCAAATCAGTGGGAGATTAATAGAGTTGAGCGACCTTGACCTTTTTAGAGTCGAGCCGGGTTTTGCGAAACCCGACTATGTCCAAAGTCGGGTCGAGTGAAATCGGCCGATTATGACGTAAAGTCGGGATCGACCGAAACACGAAACCCAATGCAAGTCAATGGGGCAGCATAGTCGGCAGTGAGTGGGGGCCAGGAAAACACCTAGAGTACCCATTTTAATGTCAAAACCATCCATTCTTCTTAATGAAGCTTGTCAAGCGTAATTTACCTTATAATAATTGGAAGGCATTTGAAATTGGGGGTCATTTGGCTAAAGTTGTGGGGGGTAGGGCTGGTTCAAGTAATTAGTGGGCCCAGGAAATCTGGACCACGTCACGGCAGTGGAGCAGGGAGAGGTAAGTATTTCAACTTTGCAAGTGCTGTGAACCTGAGCAAGCAGGGGGGGCCCACTCGTTGGCATTGGCACTGGCACAGGGCCCCTCAAAGTACAGCGGTGTGTTTGCACGGCGGGGGCGCCTCCCACCGGCAGCAACACTTTTGCGTACTATGAGAGGCCCTGTGCCAGTGACGTCGCCAACTAGTATTCCTCCCCCCACCTGATGAAGGAACCTGCACTTTCATCTGCACCTTCCTCTTTGTCCCCGTGTAAGGTGGTATGGTATGCGGGAAGAGCAACCTGACTTTCAGCAGGGTCACAATGTTGTTGTGTAGCGTGCACGGGGAATGTTGCGTTATGGGTCAATGTACCAGCAGACTCATCTATCACTGGCTGGGCAATGGGCACGATGAAGTGGAAACACAGATATAGGCCCAAAGAAGAAAGTGGGCTAAATGCAGTTCAAAATTGGTAACACAGGAATAACCAGGGGGCATTGCAGTGGAGGACAACTGGAATGAGAGGCTGACACAGAGAGTAGGGCCAAATCAGTAAGTAGTCGAAATGCAGTTCAAAATTGGCAACCGTAGTAAACAGGCGGCACAGCTTTGTTCAGTGGAGGAGAACAGCAAGGAGTGGCAGACACCGATAGTAGGCCCCAACCCAACTAGTAGGCCAAATGCAGTCTAACATTAACAACTACTTAACGAGAGGCTGAAAATGGAATTTCAGGACAGGAAACCAGGAGAACAGCAAGGAGTGGCAGACACCGATAGTAGGCCCCAAACCAACTAGTACGCCAAATGCAGTTGTTCCATTTAACCACAATTTAATGAGAGCCTGAAGATAGAAGCTCAGGAAAGGCAACCTGGGGAACACCTTGGAGTGTAACACACCATCTCTCTCCACCCCATACCCATTTTGTAGGCCTAATGCTGTGTACTTTTCTACAACTACTAAATGAGAGTCGGAAGACCGAAGCAATGGCAACGAAACCTGGGGAACACCTTGGAGTGTAACACACCATCTCTCTCCACCCCATTCCCCATTTTTTAGGCCTAATGCAGCCTACTTTCCGACACCTACTAAACGAGAGCATGAAGATCGAAGCTCAGGAAAGGCAACCTGGTGAAAACCTTGGAGTGTAACACAACCTGTCTCTACACCCCATACCAAATTTGTAGGCCTAATGCAGCGTAGTTTCCACCAACTACTAAACGAGAGCCGGAAGATCGAAGCTCATGAAAGGCAACCCGGGGAACACCTTGGAGTGTAACACAACCTCTCTCTACACCACGAAAGGGCTGATTCTTAGGAAGGAAGGCTGTTGTAAATAAGCATTGCGCGTCCGAGGGTGATTATATTCTTATTCGGTATCTACTCATCCTCGGACGCGCCATGCTTCTTGATTTGTAATTAATGTTTATTTGCAATGTGCTTTTGACTTACTCAATTATTTTTTTAATTATTGATTTTATTAAATTAATAGTTTAACATCTTATTGGAAATAATTTAAAGGAGACGCGACAGGACAACACTCGGTGGATGCCATATCTGTGTTAACAACTCCAAAAAACTTTCAGTTAACTTCTTGCAGGAGAAAGAAATTGTAGCTGTTGGACCTTTGTAGTACAGTTCCAGATATTTGTTGTGTGTTTGTTTTGATTGTTAAAATGTCTGCATTTGAGATCTCAACACGATCTTATTTTTTATAATCAAATTAATTTTTTAAATATTTTATTAGGTTGGTTCAAGGGGTACACGGGCCGCAGTAGACAGGTCAGTGGAGGCCTAGTGGAAGGAGGGACCGCAGATGCGCCACTGTTTCACCCATACACAATTAGTAGGCCTAATGCAGCGTAGTTTCCAACAGCTACTAAACGAGAGCCGGAAGATCGAAGCTCAGGAAAGGCAACCTGGGGAACACCTTGGAGTGTAACACAACCTCTCTCTACACCACGGAAGGGCTGATTCTTAGGAAGGAAGGCTGTTTTAAATAAGCATTGCGCGTCCGAGGGTGATTATATTCTTATTCGGTATCTACTCACCCTCGGACGCGCCATGCTTCTTGATTTGTAATTAATGTTTATTTGCAATGTGCTTTTGACTTACTCAATTATTTTTTTAATTATTGATTTTATTAAATTAATAGTTTAACATCTTATTGGAAATAATTTAAAGGAGACGCGACAGGACAACACTCGGTGGATGCCATATCTGTGTTAACAACTCCAAAAAACTTTCAGTTAACTTCTTGCAGGAGAAAGAAATTGTAGCTGTTGGACCTTTGTAGTACAGTTCCAGATATTTGTTGTGTGTTTGTTTTGATTGTTAAAATGTCTGCATTTGAGATCTCAACACGATCTTATTTTTTATAATCAAATTAATTTTTTAAATATTTTATTAGGTTGGTTCAAGGGGTACACGGGCCGCAGTAGACAGGTCAGTGGAGGCCTAGTGGAAGGAGGGACCGCAGATGCGCCACTGTTTCACCCATACACAATTAGTAGGCCTAATGCAGCGTAGTTTCCAACAGCTACTAAACGAGAGCCGGAAGATCGAAGCTCAGGAAAGGCAACCTGGGGAACACCTTGGAGTGTAACACAACCTCTCTCTACACCACGGAAGGGCTGATTCTTAGGAAGGAAGGCTGTTTTAAATAAGCATTGCGCGTCCGAGGGTGATTATATTCTTATTCGGTATCTACTCACCCTCGGACGCGCCATGCTTCTTGATTTGTAATTAATGTTTATTTGCAATGTGCTTTTGACTTACTCAATTATTTTTTTAATTATTGATTTTATTAAATTAATAGTTTAACATCTTATTGGAAATAATTTAAAGGAGACGCGACAGGACAACACTCGGTGGATGCCATATCTGTGTTAACAACTCCAAAAAACTTTCAGTTAACTTCTTGCAGGAGAAAGAAATTGTAGCTGTTGGACCTTTGTAGTACAGTTCCAGATATTTGTTGTGTGTTTGTTTTGATTGTTAAAATGTCTGCATTTGAGATCTCAACACGATCTTATTTTTTATAATCAAATTAATTTTTTTTATATTTAATGATGTTGGTTCAAGGGGTACACGGGCAGCAATAGACAGGTCAGTGGAGGCCTAGTGGAAGGAGTGACGGCAGACAGGCATCAAAGGCCTAACATTGGGCTGGCTGTAGGCAAGTTAAAATTGGTTCCAGGGGAACACGGCCATCAGTGGCCTGGTCAGTGTAGTTGTAGTTGAAAGAACGGGACGCAGACAGGCTTCGAAGGCCTAACATAACAAACTTGGGCTGGCTGTAGGCACTTTTAAATTTGTTCCAGGGGTACATGGGCAGCAGTGTATGGTCAGTGGAAGTCTAGTGGAAGGAGTGACCGCAGACAGGCTTCCAAGGCCTAACATAACAAACTTGGGCTGGCTGTAGGCACTTTTAAATTGGTTCCAGGGGTACACGGGCAGCAGTGGTCTGGTCAGTGGAAGTCTAGTGGAAGGAGTGACCGCAGACAGGCTTCCAAGGCCTAACATAACAAACTTGGGCTGGCTGTAGGCACTTTTAAATTGGTTCCAGGGGTACACGGGCAGCAGTGGTCTGGTCTGTGGAAGTCTAGTGGAAGGAGTGACCGCAGACAGGCTTCGAAGGCCTAACATAACAAACTTGGGCTGGCTGTAGGCACTTTTAAATTGGTTCCAGGGGTACACGGGCAGCAGTGGTCTGGTCAGTGGAAGTCTAGTGGAAGGAGTGACCGCAGACAGGCTTCCAAGGCCTAACATAACAAACTTGGGCTGGCTGTAGGCACTTTTAAATTGGTTCCAGGGGTACACGGGCAGCAGTGGTCTGGTCAGTGGAAGTCTAGTGGAAGGAGTGACCGCAGACAGGCTTCGAAGGCCTAACATAACAAACTTGGGCTGGCTGTAGGCACTTTTAAATTGGTTCCAGGGGTACACGGGCAGCAGTGGTCTGGTCAGTGGAAGTCTAGTGGAAGGAGTGACCGCAGACAGGCTTCCAAGGCCTAACATTACAAACTTGGGCTGGCTGTAGGCACTTTTAAATTGGTTCCAGGGGTACACGGGCAGCAGTGGTCTGGTCTGTGGAAGTCTAGTGGAAGGAGTGACCGCAGACAGGCTTCGAAGGCCTAACATAACAAACTTGGGCTGGCTGTAGGCACTTTTAAATTGGTTCCAGGGGTACACGGGCAGCAGTGGTCTGGTCAGTGGAAGTCTAGTGGAAGGAGTGACCGCAGACAGGCTTCCAAGGCCTAACATAACAAACTTGGGCTGGCTGTAGGCACTTTTAAATTGGTTCCAGGGGTACACGGGCAGCAGTGGTCTGGTCAGTGGAAGTCTAGTGGAAGGAGTGACGGCAGACAGTCTTCGAAGGCCTAACATAACAAAATTGGGCTGACTGTAGGCACTTTTAAATTGGTTCCAGGGTAACACGGCCAGCAGTGGCCTGGTCAGTGTAGTAGTTGTAGAAAGAAGGGACCGCAGACAGGCTTCGAAGGCCTAACATAACAAAAATGTCAAAACAATGGTATTGTCAGTGCCAGGCATTGAAGGATGTCAGCGCCTAGACTACACATTGGTGAAGCTGTGAGAGATAATTTTGCTAGTGGTAGAGCACTGTTTGAGCTGGGGGGGGGAACTGTCTTGTGGCCGGCGGTACAGGCACAGGGCCCCTCATATTACAACGGTGTGTCTGACGTTGGGTGTGCACCACCACCGCCAGAGACACTTTATTGTACTATGAGGGACCCAGTGGCAGTGCCGTCGACCAAAAGCGGCCACACCCACCTCTTCAGACAAACAGCACTCTCAAGGGTCCAAGCGCAAAGTGGCGATAGCACGGCCCCGTGTGGGGAGTTTGGCCATTTCGTGAGGTGGAAACATGTCGTATGCTGGACAATCAGGTGAAGAAAATTACGAGATTGGAAAAGTCATTCAGAATAGTCCACAGGCAAGACCTTTTCATAGGAAAGCTAGGTGTCAGCCGGGCAGGGTGGGGCAAAAGATTTTGAAATCCAGTTGTGGTTCATTTTAATGAAGGTTAGATCATCTACATTTTGGGTAGCCAGACGAGTCCTTTTTTCTGTTAGTATTGAACCTGCAGCACTGAATACTCTTTCTGATAGGACACTAGCTGCCGGGCAAGCAAGCTCCTGCAATGCATATTCTGCCAATTCTGGCCAGGTGTCTAATTTGGATGCCCAGTAATCAAATGGGAATGACGGTTGAGGGAGAACGTCGATAAGGGATGAAAAATAGTTTGTAACCATACTGGACAAATGTTGTCTCCTGTCACTTTGAATTGATGCTGCAGTACCGGTCCTGTCTGCGGTCATAGAAAAATCACTCCACAACCTGGTCAGAAAACCCCTCTGCCCCTCTAACACCTCTGGTCTGCTGGCCCCTGGAGCTCGTGTGAGAACGATCACGGGCGCTGTGTGCAGGGAATGCCAGAAGCAAACGGTCAACAAGAGTTGATTGTTTTGTTGCTAATATTAGTTCCAAGTTCTCATGTGGCATAATATTTTGCAATTTGCCTTTATAGCGAGGATCAAGGAGGCAGGCCAACCAGTAATCGTCATCGTTCATCATTTTTGTAATGCGTGTGTCCCTTTTGAGGATACGCAAGGCATAATCTGCCATGTGGGCCAAAGTTCCCGTTGTCAAATCTGCGGTTGTGCTTGGTTGAGGGGCAGTTGCAGGCAAATCTACGTCACTTGTGTCCCTCAAAAAACCAGAACCCGGCCTTGCCACGCCACCAATTTTCCGTGCCCCCGGGAAAGCTTCCTCATTAAAAATATACTCATCCCCATCATCCTCCTCATCCTCCACCTCCTCTTCGCCCGGTACCTCGTCATGTACACTGCCCTGACCAGACAATCGCTGACTGTCATCAAGGCTTTCCTCTTCCTCTGGTGCAGACGCCTGATCCTTTATGTGCGTCAAACTTTGCATCAGCAGACGCATTAGGGGGATGCTCATGCTTATTATGGCGTTGTCTGCACTAACCAGCCGTGTGCATTCCTCAAAACACTGAAGGACTTGACACATGTCTTGAATCTTCGACCACTGCACACCTGACAACTCCATGTCTGCCATCCTACTGCCTGCCCGTGTATGTGTATCCTCCCACAAAAACATAACAGCCCGCCTCTGTTCGCACAGTCTCTGAAGCATGTGCAGTGTTGAGTTCCACCTTGTTGCAACGTCTATGATTAGGCGATGCTGGGGAAGGTTCAAAGAACGCTGATAGGTCTGCATACGGCTGGAGTGTACAGTCGAACGGCGGATATGTGCGCAAAGTCCACGCACTTTGAGGAGCAGGTCGGATAACCCCGGATAACTTTTCAGGAAGCACTGCACCACCAGGTTTAAGGTGTGAGCCAGGCAAGGAATGTGTTTCAGTTGGGAAAGGGAGATGGTAGCCATGAAATTCCTTCCGTTATCACTCACTACCTTGCCTGCCTCAAGATCTACAGTGCCCAGCCACGACTGCGTTTCTTGCTGCAAGAACTCGGACAGAACTTCCGCGGTGTGTCTATTGTCGCCCAAACACTTCATAGCCAATACAGCCTGCTGACGTTTGCCAGTAGCTGCCCCATAATGGGAGACCTGGTGTGCAACAGTGGCAGGTGCGGATGGAGTGTTTGTGCGACTGCGGTCTGTGGACGAGCTCTTGCTTCTGCAGGAGGACGAGGAGGAGGAGGAGGAGGAGGGGGTGCGAACGGCTACAGACAACTGTTTACTAGACCGTGGGCTAGGCAGAACTGTCCCAAACTTGCTGTCCCCTGTGGACCCTGAATCCACCACATTTACCCAGTGTGCCGTGATGGACACGTAACGTCCCTGGCCATGCCTACTGGTCCATGCATCTGTTGTCAGGTGCACCTTTGTGCTCACAGATTGCCTGAGTGCATGGACGATGCGCTCTTTAACATGCTGGTGGAGGGCTGGGATGGCTTTTCTGGAAAAAAAGTGTCGACTGGGTAGCTCGTAGCGTGGTACAGCGTAGTCCATCAGGTCTTTGAAAGCTTCGCTTTCAACTAACCGGTAGGGCATCATCTCTAACGAGATTAGTCTAGCTATGTGGGCGTTCAAACCCTGTGTACGCGGATGCGAGGCTAAGTATTTCCTTTTTCTAACCATAGTCTCATGTAGGGTGAGCTGGACTGGAGAGCTGGAGATCGTGGAACTAGCGGGGGTGCCGGTGGACATGGCAGACTGAGAGACGGTGGGAGATGGTATTGTTGCCGCCGGTGCCCTAGATGCAGTGTTTCCTACTACGAAACTGGTGATTCCCTGACCCTGACTGCTTTGGCCTGGCAAAGATACCTGCACAGATACAGCAGGTGGTGCGCTAAATGGTGGTCCTACACTGCCGGAAGGGATGTTGCGTTGATGACTAGCTTCATTGGCCAAGGGTGCAACAACCTTAAGGGACGTTTGGTAGTTAGTCCAAGCTTTCAAATGCATGGTGGTTAAATGTCTATGCATGCAACTAGTATTGAGACTTTTCAGATTCTGACCTCTGCTTAAGGAAGTAGAACATTTTTGACAGATGACTTTGCGCTGATCAATTGGATGTTGTTTAAAAAAATGCCAGACTGCACTCTTTCTAGCATCGGATACCTTTTCAGGCATTGCAGACTGAGATTTAACCGGATGGCCACGCTGTCCTCCACCAGGTTTTGGCTTTGCCACGCGTTTTGGGCAAGATACGGGCCCGGCAGATGGAACCTGTGGCGATGTTGATGCCTGCTGCGGCCCCTCCTCCTCCTCTGCTTCAGAACTGCTGCCGCCTGCACCCTGTTCCCCCAATGGCTTCCAATCGGGGTCAAGAACTGGGTCATCTAATAACTCTTCTTGTACCTCCTGCGCAACTTCGTCTGTGTCACCGTGTCGTTCGGTGGTATAGTGTTCGTGATGGGGCAACATAGTCTCATCAGGGTCTGATTCTTGATCAGCACCCTGCGAGGGCAATGTTGTGGTCTGAGTCAAAGGACCAGCATAGTAGTCTGGCTGTGGCTGTGCGTCAGTGCACTCCATGTCAGATTCAACTTGTAATGGGCATGGACTGTTAACTGCTTCACTTTCTAAGCCAGGGACGGTATGTGTAAAGAGCTCCATGGAGTAACCCATTGTGTCGCCTGCTGCATTCTTCTCTGTTGTTGTTTTTGCTGAAGAGGACAAGGAAGTGACTTGTCCCTGACCGTGAACATCCACTAACGACGCGCTGCTTTTACTTTTACCAGTTTCACGAGAGGAGGCAAAAGAGCTAGAGGCTGAGTCAGCAAGATAAGCCAAAACTTGCTCTTGCTGCTCCGGCTTTAAAAGCGGTTTTCCTAATCCCAGAAAAGGGAGCGTTCGAGGCCTTGTGTAGCCGGACGACGAACCTGGCTCCACAGCTCCAGACTTAGGTGCAATATTTTTTTCCCCACGACCACCTGATGCTCCACCACTACCACTACCCTCATTACCAGCTGACAATGAACGCCCCCGGGCACGACCTCTTCCACTAGACTTCCTCATTGTTTTAAAAACGTAACCAAACTAACGTTATTTGTTGCAGTCACACAACTTACACGGTGAGCTATAACTTCAGTATGATTTAGCTACCCCTTTACAGGTTGGTGAGACCACAGCGAAAATCAGGCCCAATGTTACACACTCTTTTTTTGGTGGCTGCAAATTAGAGAGATGCCCCACACGCAGGACTGTCACTGAAGCACAAATGTTAATATTAATGTCACACTATTATTTTTTTTTTATTTTTATTTTTTTCAGGAACACTTTAGAAACCCCCCCAAAAAAAAAAAATAGATTTTTGCAGGGAGAATTTAGAAAACAAATGTAACAAACTATATGCTTTCTATGGGCCACTGAGTGAGAGATGACGCACACAGGAATCAGGAGTGGCACACAAGCCCAGAGGCCAATATTTTTCTACCAATGATTGATGGAGTTATTTTCTCTGGTAGATTTTGGAACCCAAATCAAGGAAAAAAAATATAGGCTTTCTATGGACCACAATTGGAGAGAGAGAGAGAGAGAGAGAGAGAGATGGCACACCCAGGAGTCAAGACTGGCACACAAGCAGAAAGGCCAATATTAATCTCCCATTTTTTGGGGGGGTTTGTTTTTTTTTTTTTTTTTTTTTTTTTTTCAGGGAGACTTTAGAAAAAAAAATAATAAAAAAAATATGATTTTATCAGGAAGAATTTAGAAACCAAATAAAATAAAATTATTTTTTCAGGGAGAATTTATAAAACAAATAAAAACAAAAATAGGCGTTCTATGGCCCACTGACTGAGAGATGACGCACACAGGAGTCAGGAGTGGCACACAAGCCCAGAGGCCAATATTTTTCTACCAATGATTGATGTAGTTATTTTCTCTGGTAGATTTTGGAACCCAAATCAAGGAAAAAAAATATAGGCTTTCTATGGACCACAATTGGAGAGAGAGAGAGAGAGAGAGAGATGGCACACCCAGGAGTCAAGACTGGCACACAAGCAGAAAGGCCAATATTAATCTCCCACTGTTTTTTTTGGTTGTTTTTTTTTTTTTTTTTCAGGGAGACTTTAGAAAAAAAAATAATAAAAAAAATATGATTTTATCAGGAAGAATTTAGAAACCAAATAAAATAAAATTATTTTTTCAGGGAGAATTTAGAAAACAAATAAAACCAAAAATAGGCGTTCTATGGCCCACTGACTGAGAGAGAGAGAGAGATGGCACGCTTAGTACTGGCACACAAGCCCAAAGGGCAATATTAATCTCCCTTTTTTTTTCAGGGAGAATTTCTAAAACCCCAAAAAAAAAAAAATAGGCTTTCTATGGCCCACTATTTGTGAGAGAGATGGGACGCTCAGGACTGGCACAGATGGCACGCTCAGGACTGGCACAGAAGCCCAGAGGCCAATATTAATCTCCCTTTTTTTCTGGGAGAATTTATAAAACCAAAAAAATATTTAAATAGGCTTTCTATGGCCCACTATTTGTGAGAGAGATGGCACGCTCAGGACTGGCACAGATGGCACGCTCACAACTGGCACACAAGCCCAGAGGCCAATATTAATCTCCCTTTTTTCAGGGAAAATTTATAAAACCAAAAAAAAAATTAAATAGGCTTTCTATGGCCCACTATTTGTGAGAGAGATGGCACGCTCAGGACTGGCACAGATGGCACGCTCACAACTGGCACACAAGCCCAGAGGCCAATATTAATCTCCCTTTTTTCAGGGAAAATTTATAAAACCAAAAAAAAATTAAATAGGCTTTCTATGGCCCACTATTTGTGAGAGAGATGGCACGCTCAGGACTGGCACAGATGGCACGCTCACAACTGGCACACAACCCCAGAGGCCAATATTAATCTCCCTTTTTTTCAGGGAGAATTTATAAAACCAAAAAAAAAAATTAAATAGGCTTTCTATGGCCCACTATTTGTGAGAGAGATGGCACGCTCAGGGCTGGCACAGATGGCACGCTCACAACTGGCACACAAGCCCAGAGGCCAATATTAATCTCCCTTTTTTCAGGGAAAATTTATAAAACCAAAAAAAAAATTAAATAGGCTTTCTATGGCCCACTATTTGTGAGAGAGATGGCACGCTCAGGACTGGCACAGATGGCACGCTCACAACTGGCACACAAGCCCAGAGGCCAATATTAATCTCCCTTTTTTTCAGGGAGAATTTATAAAACCAAAAAAAAAATTAAATAGGCTTTCTATGGCCCACTATTTGTGAGAGAGATGGCACGCTCAGGGCTGGCACAGATGGCACGCTCAGGACTGGCACACAAGCCCAGAGGCCAATATTAATCTCCCTTTTTTTCAGGGAGAATTTATAAAACCCAAAAAAAAATAAAATAGGCTTTCTATGGCCCACTATTTGTGAGAGAGATGGCACACTCAGGACTGGCACACAAGCCCAAAGGCCAATATTAATCTCCCACTGTATTTTTATCAGGGAGAATTTATACACCCCACAAAAAAAAATACAGAAAAATGAAAAGGCTTTCTATGGCCCACTATGTGAGAGAGATGGCACACACAGGGATGGCACTCTAGCAGAAATGCCAAATTGCCAATCTTAATCTCCCACCAAAAAAAAACAAAAAACAAAACAGGGAATGTCCTACAATTACTATCTCCCTGCCTGCAGTAATCTCAGCCAGGTATGGCAGGCAGCTACTATCTCCCTGCCTGCAGTAATCTCAGCCAGGTATGGCAGGCAGCAATAAGGAGTGGACTGATGCACAAATGAAATAAAAAGTGTGGACAAACAAAAAAGATAGCTGTGCAGAAAGGAAGGAACAAGAGGATTTGTGCTTTGAAAAAAGCAGTTGGTTTGCACAGCGGCGTACACACAGCAATGCAGCTATCAGGGAGCCTTCTAGGGCAGCCCAATGAGCTACAGCGCTGAGGGGAAAAAAAAAAAAAAAAACTTCCACTGTCCCTGCACACCGAGGGTGGTGTTGGACAGTGCAAATCGCTGCAGCACAAGCGGTTTTGTGGTTAATGGACCCTGCCTAACGCTATCCCTGCTTCTGACAAAGCGGCAGCAACCTCTCCCTAAGCTCAGATCAGCAGCAGTAAGATGGCGGTCGGCGGGAACGCCTCTTTATAGCCCCTGTGACGTCGCAGACAGCAAGCCAATCACTGCAATGCCCTTCTCTAAGATGGTGGGGACCAGGACCTATGTCATCACGCTGCCCACACTCTGCGTTTACCTTCATTGGCTGAGAAATGGCGCTTTTCGCGTCATTGAAACGCGACTTTGGCGCGAAAGTCGCGTACCGCATGGCCGACCCCGCACAGGGGTCGGATCGGGTTTCATGAAACCCCGACTTAGCCAAAAGTCGGCGACTTTTGAAAATGTTCGACCCGTTTCGCTCAACCCTAGAGATTAATATTTACATTTGTGCTTCAGTGACAGTCCTGCGTGTGTGGCATCTCTCTCATTTGTTGCCACCAACAACAGAGTGTGTAACATTGTGCCTGATTTTCGTTGTGGTCTCACTCACCTGTAAAGTAGTAGCTAAATCATACTGAAGTTATAGCTCACCGTGTAATTTGTGTGACAGCAACAAATACCGTTAGTTTGTTTACGTTTTTAAAGCAATGAGGAAGTATGGTGGAAGAGGTCGTGGCCGGGGGCGTTCATTGTCAGCTGGTAATGAGGGTAGTGGTAGTGGTGGAGCATCAGCTGGTCGTGGGAAAAAAAATATTGCACCTAAGTCTGGAGCTGTGGAGCCAGGTTCGTCGTCTGGCTACACAAGGCCTCGAACGCTCCCTTTTCTGGGAGTAGGAAAACCGCTTTTAAAGCCGGAGCAGCAAGAGCAAGTTTTGGCTTATCTTGCTGACTCAGCCTCTAGCTCTTTTGCCTCCTCTCGTGAAACTGGTAAATGTCAAAGCAGCGCGTCGTTAGTGGATGTTCACGGTCAGGGACAAGTCGCTTCCTTGTCCTCTTCAGCAAAAACAACAACAGAGAAGAATGCAGCAGGCGACACAACGGGTTACTCCATGGAGCTCTTTACACATACCGTCCCTGGCTTAGAAAGTGAAGCAGTTAACAGTCCATGCCCATTACAAGTTGAATCTGACATGGAGTGCACTGATGCACAGCCACAGCCAGACTACTATGCTGGTCCTTTGACTCAGACCACAACATTGCCCTCGCAGGGTGCTGATCAAGAATCAGACCCTGATGAGACTATGTTGCCCCATCACGAACGCTATACCACCGACCGACACGGTGACACAGACGAAGTTGCACACGAGCTACAAGAAGAGGTAATAGATGACCCAGTTCTTGACCCCGATTGGCAGCCATTGGGGGAACAGGGTGCAGGCGGCAGCAGTTCTGAAGCGGAGGAGGAGGGGCCGCAGCAGGCATCAACATCGCAACAGGTTCCATCTGCCGGGCCCGTATCTTGCCCAAAACGCGTGGCAAAGCCAAAACCTGTTGGAGGACAGCGTGGCCATCCGGTTAAAGCTCAGTCTGCAATGCCTGAAAAGGTATCCGATGCTAGAAAGAGTGCAGTCTGGCATTTTTTTAAACAACATCCAATTGATCAGCGCAAAGTCATCTGTCAAAAATGTTCAACTACCTTAAGCAGAGGACAGAATCTGAAAAGTCTCAATACAAGTTGCATGCATAGACATTTAACCACCATGCATTTGCAAGCCTGGACTAACTACCAAACGTCCCTTAAGGTTGTAGCACCCTCGGCCAATGAAGCTAGTCAGCAACGCAACATCCCTTCCGGCAGTGTAGGGCCACCATTTTCCGCACCACCTGCAGTATCTGTGCAGGTTTCTTTGCCAGGCCAAAGCCGTCAGGGTCAGGGAATCACCAGTTTCGTAGTAGGAAACACTGCATCTAGGGCACCGGTGGCAACAATACCATCTCCCACCGTCTCTCAGTCTGCCATGTCCACCGGCACCCCCACTAGTTCCACGATCTCCAGCTCTCCAGTCCAGCTCACCCTACATGAGACTATGGTTAGAAAAAGGAAGTACTTAGCCTCGCATCCGCGTACACAGGGTTTGAACGCACACATAGCTAAACTAATCTCGTTAGAGATGATGCCCTACCGGTTAGTTGAAAGCGAAGCTTTCAAAGCCCTGATGGACTACGCTGTACCACGCTACGAGCTACCCAGTCGACACTTTTTTTCCAGAAAAGCCATCCCAGCCCTCCACCAGCATGTTAAAGAGCGCATCGTCCATGCACTCAGGCAATCTGTGAGCACAAAGGTGCATCTGACAACAGATGCATGGACCAGTAGGCATGGCCAGGGACGTTACGTGTCCATCACGACACACTGGGTAAATGTGGTGGATGCAGGGTCCACAGGGGGACAGCAAGTTTGGGACAGTTCTGCCTAGCCCACGGTCTAGGAAACAATTGGCTGTAGCCGTTCGCACCCCCTCCTCCTCCTCTTCGTCCTCCTGCAGAAGCGAGAGCTCGTCCACAGACCGCAGTCGCACAACCACTCCATCCGCAGCTGCCACTGTTGCACACCAGGTCTCCCATTATGGGGCAGCTACTGGCAAACGTCAGCAGGCTGTATTGGCTATGAAGTGTTTGGGCGACAACAGACACACCGCGGAAGTTCTGTCCGAGTTCTTGCAGAAAGAAACGCAGTCGTGGCTGGGCACTGTAGATCTTGAGGCAGGCAAGGTAGTGAGTGATAACAGAAGGAATTTCATGGCTGCCATCTCCCTTTCCCAACTGAAACACATTCCTTGCCTGGCTCACACCTTAAACCTGGTGGTGCAGTGCTTCCTGAAAAGTTATCCGGGGTTATCCGACCTGCTCCTCAAAGTGCGTGGACTTTGCTCACATATCCGCCGTTCGCCCGTACACTCCAGCCGTATGCAGACCTATCAGCGTTCTTTGAACCTTCCCCAGCATCGCCTAATCATAGACGTTGCAACAAGGTGGAACTCAACACTGCACATGCTTCAGAGACTGTGTGAACAGAGGCGGGCTGTTATGTTTTTGTGGGAGGATACACATACACGGGCAGGCAGTAGGATGGCAGACATGGAGTTGTCAGGTGTGCAGTGGTCGAAGATTCAAGACATGTGTCAAGTCCTTCAGTGTTTTGAGGAATGCACATGGCTGGTTAGTGCAGACAACGCCATAATAAGCATGAGCATCCCCCTAATGCGTCTGCTGATGCAAAGTTTGACGCACATAAAGGATCAGGCGTCTGCAGCTGAGGAAGAGGAAAGCCTTGATGACAGTCAGCCATTGTCTGGCCAGGGCAGTGTACAGGACGAGGTAGCGGGCGAAGAGGAGGAGGAGGACGAGGAGGATGATGGGGATGATTATATTTTTAATGAGGAAGCTTTTCCGGGGCCACTAGAAATTGGTGGCGCGGCAAGGCCGGGTTCTGGTTTTTTGAGGGACACAAGTGACGTGGATTTGCCTGAAACTGCCCCTCAACCAAGCACAACCGCAGATTTGAGAACTGGAACTTTGGCCCACATGGCGGATTATGCCTTACGTATCCTCAAAAGGGACACACGCATAACTAAAATGATGAATGATGACGATTACTGGTTGGCCTGCCTCCTTGATCCTCGCTATAAAGGCAAATTGCAAAATATAATGCCACATGAGAACTTGGAACTAATATTAGCAACCAAACAATCAACTCTTGTTGACCGTTTGCTTCTGGCATTCCCTGCACACAGTGCCCGTGATCGTTCTCACACGAGCTGCAGGGGCCAGCAGACCAGAGGAGTTAGAGGGGCAGAAATCAGAAGTGGCGTTGGCCAGAGGGGTTTTCTGACCAGGTTGTGGAGTGATTTTGCTATGACCGCAGACAGGACAGGTACTGCAGCATCAATTCAAAGTGACAGGAGACAACATTTGTCCAGTATGGTTACAAACTATTTTTCATCCCTTATCGATGTTCTCCCTCAACCGTCATTCCCATTTGATTACTGGGCATCAAAATTAGACACCTGGCCAGAATTGGCAGAATATGCATTGCAGGAGCTTGCTTGCCCGGCAGCTAGTGTCCTATCAGTAAGAGTATTCAGTGCTGCAGGTTCAATACTAACAGAAAAAAGGACTCGTCTGGCTACCCAAAATGTAGATGATCTAACCTTCATTAAAATGAACCACAACTGGATTTCGAAATCTTTTGCCCCACCTTGCCCGGCTGACACCTAGCTTTCCTATGAAAAGGTCTTGCCTGTGGACTATTCTGAATGCCTTTTCCAATCTCGTAATTTTCTGCACCTGATTGTCCAGCATACGACATGTTTACACCTCACTAAATGGCCAAACTCCCCACACGGGGCCGTGGTATCGACACTTGGCGACAGCACCCGTGAGAGTGCAGTTTGTCTGAAGAGGTGGGTGAGCCCGCTTTTGGTCGACGGCACTGCCACTGGGTCCCTCCTAGTACAATAAAGTGTCTCTGGCGGTGGTGGTGCGCACCCAACGTCAGACACACCGTTGTAATATGAGGGGCCCTGGGCCTGTACCGCCGGCCACAAGACAGTTTCCCCCCACCCCACCTCAAACAGTGCTCTACCACTTGCAAAATTATCTCACAGCTCCACCAATGTTTAGTCTATGCGCTGACATCCTTCAATGCCTGCCACTGACAATACCATTGTATTGACATTTTTGTTATGTTAGGCCTTCGATGCCTGTCTGTGGTCACTCCTTCCACTAGGCCTCCACTGACCACACCACTGCTGCCCGTGTACCCATGGAACCAATTTAAAATTGCCTACAGCCATGTGTTATTATTTTAGGCCTTCGATGCCTGTCTGCGGTCACTCCTTCCACTAGGCCTCCACTGACCACACCACTGCTGCCCGTGTACCCCTGGAACCAATTTAAAATTGCCTACAGCCATGTGTTATTATTTTAGGCCTTCGATGCCTGTCTGCGGTCACTCCTTCCACTAGGCCTCCACTGACCACACCACTGCTGCCCGTGTACCCCTGGAACCAATTTAAAATTGCCTACAGCCATGTGTTATTATTTTAGGCCTTCGATGCCTGTCTGTGGTCACTCCTTCCACTAGGCCTCCACTGACCACACCACTGCTGCCCGTGTACCCCTGGAACCAATTTAAAATTGCCTACAGCCATGTGTTATTATTTTAGGCCTTCGATGCCTGTCTGTGGTCACTCCTTCCACTAGGCCTCCACTGACCACACCACTGCTGCCCGTGTACCCCTGGAACCAATTTAAAATTGCCTACAGCCATGTATTATTATTTTAGGCCTTCGATGCCTGTCTGCGGTCACTCCTTCCACTAGGCCTCCACTGACCACACCACTGCTGCCCGTGTACCCCTGGAACCAATTTAAAATTGCCTACAGCCATGTGTTATTATTTTAGGCCTTCGATGCCTGTCTGTGGTCACTCCTTCCACTAGGCCTCCACTGACCACACCACTGCTGCCCGTGTACCCCTGGAACCAATTTAAAATTGCCTACAGCCATGTGTTATTATTTTAGGCCTTCGATGCCTGTCTGTGGTCACTCCTTCCACTAGGCCTCCACTGACCACACCACTGCTGCCCGTGTACCCCTGGAACCAATTTAAAATTGCCTACAGCCAGCCCAATTTTTTTATTTTAGGCCTTCGATGCCTGTCTGCGGTCCATTCTTTCAACTACTACTACACTGACCAGGGCACTGCTGCCCGTGTACCCCTGGAACCAATTTAAAATTGCCTACAGCCAGCCCAATTTTTTTATTTTAGGCCTTCGATGCCTGTCTGCGGTCCATTCTTTCAACTACTACTACACTGACCAGGGCACTGCTGCCCGTGTACCCCTGGAACCAATTTAAAATTGCCTACAGCCATGTGTTATTATTTTAGGCCTTCGATGCCTGTCTGTGGTCACTCCTTCCACTAGGCCTCCACTGACCACACCACTGCTGCCCGTGTACCCCTGTAACCAATTTAAAATTGCCTACAGCCATGTGTTATTATTTTAGGCCTTCGATGCCTGTCTGCGGTCACTCCTTCCACTAGGCCTCCACTGACCACACCACTGCTGCCCGTGTACCCCTGGAACCAATTTAAAATTGCCTACAGCCATGTGTTATTATTTTAGGCCTTCGATGCCTGTCTGCGGTCACTCCTTCCACTAGGCCTCCACTGACCACACCACTGCTGCCCGTGTACCCCTGGAACCAATTTAAAATTGCCTACAGCCAGCCCAATTTTTTTATTTTAGGCCTTCGATGCCTGTCTGCGGTCCATTCTTTCAACTACTACTACACTGACCAGGGCACTGCTGCCCGTGTACCCCTGGAACCAATTTAAAATTGCCTACAGCCAGCCCAATTTTTTTATTTTAGGCCTTTGATGCCTGTCTGCGGTCCATTCTTTCAACTACTACTACACTGACCAGGGCACTGCTGCCCGTGTACCCCTGGAACCAATTTAAAATTGCCTACAGCCATGTGTTATTATTTTAGGCCTTCGATGCCTGTCTGTGGTCACTCCTTCCACTAGGCCTCCACTGACCACACCACTGCTGCCCGTGTACCCCTGGAACCAATTTAAAATTGCCTACAGCCATGTGTTATTATTTTAGGCCTTCGATGCCTGTCTGCGGTCACTCCTTCCACTAGGCCTCCACTGACCACACCACTGCTGCCCGTGTACCCCTGGAACCAACATCAGAAAATATAAAAATAAATATTTTGCTTATAAAAAAGAAAATACTGGAGAGATATCAAATGCAGACATTTTAACATTAAAAACAAACACATACAACAAAAATCTGGTACAGTACTAAAAATGGCCACCAGCTACAATAACTTTCTCCTGCAAGTAGTTAACTGAAAGGTTTTTTCAATTTTAAACACAGATATGGCATCCACTGAGTGTTGTCCTGTCGCGTCTTCTTTATATTATTGCCAAGAAGATGCAAAACAATGAAAATAATAAAATCATTATTTACCAAAAAAATAGAGTAAGGGTACCGTCACACTATAACATTTCGATCGCTACGACGGTACGATTCGTGACGTTCCAGCGATATCGTTACGATATCGCTGTGTCTGACACGCAGCAGCGATCAGGGATCCTGCTGAGAATCGTACGTCGTAGCAGATCGTTTAGAACTTTCTTTCATCGCTGGATCTCCCGCTGTCATCGCTAGATCGGTGTGTGTGACACCGATCTAGCGATCTAGCGATGCGATCCAGCGATGCGTTCGCTTGTAACCAGGGTAAACATCGGGTAACTAAGCGCAGGACCGCGCTTAGTTACCCGATGTTTACCCTGGTTACAAGCGTTAAACTAAAAAAAAAAAAACAGCACATACTTACATTCTGGTGTCCGTCAGGTCCCTTGCAGTCTGCTTCCCGCACTGTGACTGCCGGCCGTAAAGTGAAAGCAGAGCACAGCGGCTGTGCTTTCACTTTCACTTTACGGCCGGCAATCACTGAGTGCGGGAACCAGACTGCAAGGGACCTGACGGACACCAGAATGTAAGTATGTGCTGTTTGTTTTTTTTTAGTTTAACGCTTGTAACCAGGGTAAACATTGGGTAACTAAGCGCGGTCCTGCGCTTAGTTACCCGATGTTTACCCTGGTTACCCAGGGACCTCGGGATCGTTGGTCGCTGGAGAGCTGTCTGTGTGACAGCTCCCCAGCGACCACACTACGATTTACCTACGATCACGGCCAGGTCATATCGCTGGTCGTGATCGTAGGTAAATCGTATAGTGTGACGGTACCCTAAGTCAAAACCACATTGCAAATAAACATTCATTACAAATAAAGAAGCAGGGCGCGTCCGAGGGTGAGTATATACCTAATAAGAATATAATCACCCTCAGACGCGCCCTGCTTCTTTCCGACAGCCTTCCTTCCTAAGAATCAGCCCTTCCGTGGTGTAGAGAGAGGGTTTGTTACACTCCAAGGTGTTCCCCAGGTTGCCTTTCCTGAGCTTCGATCTTCCGGCTCTCGTTTCGTAGTTGTTGGAAACTACACTGCATTAGGCCTACAAATTGGGTATGGGGTGTAGAGAGATGGTGTGTTCCACTCCAAGGTGTTCCCCAGGTTTCCTCGCCAATGCTTCGATCTTCATGCTCTCGTTTAGTAGTTGTTGGAAACTACACTGCATTAGGCCTACAAATTGGGTATGGGGTGTAGAGAGATGGTGTGTTCCACTCCAAGGTGTTCTCCAGGTTGCCTTTCCTGAACTTCTATCTTCAGGCTCTCATTAAATTGTGGTTAAACGGAACAACTGCATTTGGCGTACTAGTTGGTTTGGGGCCTACTATCGGTGTCTGCCACTCCTTGCTGTTCTCCTGGTTTCCTGTCCTGAAATTCCATTTTCAGGCGCTCGTTAAGTAGTTGTTAATGTTAGACTGCATTTGGCCTACTAGTTGGGTTGGGGCCTACTATCGGTGTCTGCCACTCCTTGCTGTTCTCCTCCACTGAACAAAGCTGTGCCGCCTGTTTACTACGGTTGCCAATTTTGAACTGCATTTCGACTACTTACTGATTTGGGCCTACTCTCTGTGTCAGCCTCTCATTCCAGTTGTCCTCCACTGCAATGCCCCCTGGTTATTCCTGTGTTACCAATTTTGAACTGCATTTAGCCAACTTTATTCTTTGGGCCTATATCTGTGTTTCCTCCTCATCCTGCCCATTGCCCAGCCAGTGATAGATGAGTCTGCTGGTACATTGACCCATAACGCAACATTCCCCGTGCACGCTACACAACAACATTGTGATCCTGCTGAAAGTCAGGTTGCTCTTCCCGCATACCATACCACCTTACACGGGGACAAAGAGGAAGGTGCAGATGAAAGTGCAGGTTCCTTCATCAGGTGGGGGGAGGAATACTAGTTGGCGACGTCACTGGCACAGGGCCTCTCATAGTACGCAAAAGTGTTGCTGCCGGTGGGAGGCGCCCCCGCCGTGCAAACACACCGCTGTACTTTGAGGGGCCCTGTGCCAGTGCCAATGCCAACGAGTGGGCCCCCCTGCTTGCTCAGGTTCACAGCACTTGCAAAGTTGAAATACTTACCTCTCCCTGCCCCACTGCCGTGACGTGGTCCAGATTTCCTGGGCCCACTAATTACTTGAACCAGCCCTACCCACCACAACTTTAGCCAAATGACCCCCAATTTCAAATGCCTTCCAATTATTATAAGGTAAATTACGCTTGACAAGCTTCATTAAGAAGAATGGATAGTTTTGACATTAAAATGGGCACTCTAGGTGTTTTCCTGGCCCCCACTCACTGCCGACTATGCTCCCCCATTGACTTGCATTGGGTTTCGTGTTTCGGTCGATCCCGACTTTACGTCATAATCGGCCGATTTCACTCGACCCGACTTTTGAGATAGTCGGGTTTCGCGAAACCCGGCTCGACTCTAAAAAGGTCAAGGTCGCTCAACTCTAATGTTTACTATGAAGTAGGAAGTGAACACTCAAATCACTAATGTTGCACAGTGACAACAGAACAGCGATAGCTACTTGTTCAGATACTGCAGGTTAGCAATAGGTACTGGTTATGACACTACAGGTTTTAGAGATAGGTATTGACACTGCAGTTTCAGAGACCACAGGATAAGCGATAGGTACTGATTCAGACAGGAGGTTTAGAGATAGGTACTGGTAAAAACACAGCAGGTTTAAGGAAAGATCGTAATTAGATACAAACAGGTTCACGGATAGGTCCTAATCCAGACTACATCAGACACAGGTAAAGGCTCAGGGTATCGGCCTGGTCATATAGACCCAGAGAAACAGGAACAGGCAAAATCAGATACTGGTACAGGTTTCAGGGTACAGGCCTGGGCATATACACCCAGGGAAACAGGTTTTGGCAACATAACAAACAAGACAGGACCTGGCAACTCAGTAGTTGCATACACACTGAACGAGAATGTTGCTCATGCACCTCCCAACAGGTGGAGGTGCCTTAAATATCAAGTTCATTTCTATGATAAGGACACTGTGTTGTTACATGCTGCTTATGAAAATTACGTGGGACCCCAGTCTGTTATTTAATTTATTTTTTTTATTCAAAATACACACCCAAGGAAGTCTTAGTTCACAGCCTCCAGGTGTTCCAGCAATTAGAAACTCCAGTAATGTTAAAATGTCCCTTAAAGTTTACCATGAGGTTCCTAGGCCTGAAGGTTACCTGAGTTCGAGCCACTGGTTCTCACGATAGCTCCAGTGCCGGAATGCTAAATGGCTATGATGTGACATTACGGTTCATGTTACTAAATTAAAAAAATTAAAAAAAACTGCATGGGGGTCCCCTATAATTTTCCTAAGCAGCAGAGGGAAAGCCGACCGCTGAGGACTGATGTTAATATTCTAGGAAGGAGGGCAACATTTCTAAAGGTTCCCAGGTTTTTAATATCAGCGCACACCTGTTTGGTTAGCCTTTACTGGTTATTTTATGGGTGCTACCCAAGAAAAAATTACTCATTCCCCCCATAATTTCAAACCAGCAAAGGCTAAACAATGGCAAAACTGACAGCTGTGGACTGATATTATTAGCTAGGGAAGGAGCTAGGGAAATTGACCCTCATCTCAGGTTAAGAACATCAGCCCTCAGCCGCCCAAGAGAAGGCGCATCAATAAGATGCTCCAAATATGGTGCTTTACCTTGGTCTTCCCACTTGCCTTATGGCGGTAGCAAGTGTGGTAATATTTGTGGGGTTAATGTCACTTTTGTATTATCAGTTGACTTCAAGTCCAGGGGTTAGTAATGTAGAGGCATCTATAACCCTGTAGTAAGTTTGTAAATAAACACACAGCATGAATAAATTCTTTATTTGAAATAAAAATCGACACCCTGTTTTTTACATTTATTTAAAGGGACACTGTCACCTGAATTTGGAGGGAACAATCTTCAGCCATGGAGGCGGGGTTTTGGGGTTTTTTATTCACCCTTTCCTTACCCGCTGGCTGCATGCTGGCTGCAATATTGGATTGAAGTTCATTCTCTGTCCTCCATAGTACACGCCTGCGCAAGGCAAGGTTGCCTTGTGCAGGCATGTACTACAGAGGACAGAGAATGAACTTCAATCCAATATTGCAGCCAGCATGCAGCCAGCGGGTAAGGAAAGGGTGAATAAAAAACTCCAAAACCCCGCCTCCATGGCTGAAGATTGTTCCCTCCAAATTCAGGTGACAGTGTCCCTTTAAAGACAAAATAACAAAGTTATACTCTCCATATGCCTATTAAATCGAAGCCCTTGTCCCCAGTAAAAGCCATTATATATAGGTGACACTGCTGTGTATATATATATATATATATATATATATATATATATATATATATACAGTGCCTACAAGTAGTATTCAACACCCTGCAGATTTAGCAGGTTTACACATTTGGAATTAACTTGGCATTGTGACATTTGGACTGTAGATCAGCCTGGAAGTGTGAAATGCACTGCAGCAAAAAAGAATGTTATTTCTTTGTTTATTTTTTTTTTAAATTGTGAAAAGTCTTTTCAGAGGGTCATTTATTATTCAACCCCTCAACCCACCAGAATTCTGTTTGGTTCCCCTAAAGTATTAAGAAGTAGTTCAGGCACAAAGAACAATGAGCTTCACATGTATGGATTAATTATCTCTTTTTCCAGCCTTTTCTGACTATTTAAGACCCTCCCCAAACTTGTGAACAACACTCATACATGGTCAACATGGGAAATACAAAGGAGCATTCCAAGGCCATCAGAGACAAGATCGTGGAGGGTCACAAGGCTGGCAAGGGGTACAAAACCCTTTCCAAGGAGTTGGGCCTACCTGTCTCCACTGTTGGGAGCATCATCCGGAAGTGGAAGGCTTATGGAACTACTGTTAGCCTTCCACGGCCTGGACAGCCTTTGAAAGTTTCCTCCCGTGCCGAGGCCAGGCTTGTCCGAAGAGTCAAGGTTAACCCAAGGACAATAAGGAAGGAGCTCCGGGAAGATCTCATGGCAGTGGGGACATTGGTTTCAGTCAATACCATAAGTAACATACTCCACCGCAATGGTCTCCGTTCCAGACGAGCCCGTAAGGTACCTTTACTTTCAAAGCGTCATGTCAAGGCTCATCTACAGTTTGCTCATGATCACTTGGAGGACTCTGAGAATGACTGCTTCAAGGTTCTCTGGTCTGATGAGACCAAGATCGAGATCTTTGGTGCCAACCACACACGTGACGTTTGGAGACTGGATGGCACTGCATACGACCCCAAGAATACCATCCCTACAGTCAAGCATGGTTGTGGCAGCATCATGCTGTGGGGCTGTTTCTCAGCCAAGGGGCCTGGCCATCTGGTCCGCATCCATGGGAAGATGGATAGCACGGCCTACCTGGAGATTTTGGCCAAGAACCTCCGCTCCTCCATCAAGGATCTTAAGATGGGTCATCATTTCATCTTCCAACAAGACAACGACCCAAAGCACACAGCCAAGAAAACCAAGGCCTAGTTCAAGAGGCAAAAAATCAAGGTGTTGCAGTGGCCTAGTCAGTCTCCTGACTTTAACCCAATTGAAAACTTGTGGAAGGAGCTCAAGATTAAAGTCCACATGAGACACCCAAAGAACCTAGATAACTTGGAGAAAATCTGCATGGAGGAGTGGGCCAAGATAACTCCAGAGACCTGTGCCGGCCTGATCAGGTCTTATAAAAGACGATTATTAGCTGTAATTGCAAACAAAGGTTATTCCACAAAATATTAAACATAGGGGTTGAATAATAATTGACCCACACTTTTACGTTTAAAATTTATAAAAATTTAACTGAGCAACAAAACTTTTTGGTTTGTAAGATTTATGCATCTGTTAATAAATCCTGCTCTTGATTGAAGTTTGAAGGCTCTAACTTATTTGCATCTTATTAAACCTGCTAAATCTGCAGGGGGTTGAATACTACTTGTAGGCACTGTATATATATATATATATGTATATATATATATATATATATATATATATATATATATATATATACAGTATATATATAGAGAGAGAGAGAGAGGTAGAAAAAGAGGAACAGCACCAGAAAAAATATCTTAAAGCATGCACGCTTCCCTGACCAGCATTCCAATGGCCTTTCAGGCAGTAAACAAAAAGGGAAACAACACAAAAAGGTGTAAAAATGAGGACTTTAATGCCCTATGGCGTGGCAATGTTTCGGATGAAACAAATTGAGAAAGGATTTGTTTTATTTGAAAAATTGCCACGCCACAGGTCATTAAAGTCCTCTTTTTTACATCATTTTGTGCTGTTTCCCTTTATGTATACTATAGCGCGAGAGAGAAAAAACAAAGCAGAGAGCAGCACCTGAACAATAGCAGTAACTGGGTGCAAGGCTTCACAGGTACATACCAGTCCTTATATTAGGAAAAAATCAAAGAAGCAGCACACCATCATTTTAGTTTATATCTGTTATTCCATATTTATATATAAAGTGCAGAAGGATTTTATTTGCAACACTATAAAGTGAAATACAAAAGTGCCTATAGTGCAATATTATATAAAAATTAATAAGCAAGTCAATTGATTGCAATCAGACCGCCCCCCGGGTGAGTATAATAAAACTTATTTTTCTTATCTTCCAGGTTGGACAGAGGGCTTATATACAGCATTATAGAATACTGTAGATAAGCCCTGAAAGGCAGTAGCCACATATTATATTGGCCAAACCTGGTGACAGGTTCCCTTTAATACTTGGTGGCAAAACCCTTGTTGGCAAGCACAGTAGACATTTTTTGTAGTTGATGATGAGGTTTGCGCACATGACAGGAGGAATTTTGGTCTACTCCTCTTTGCAGATCGTCTCTAAATCATTAAGGTTTTGAGGCTGTTTCTTGGCAACTTGGAGTTTCAACTCCCTCCATAATTTTTCTATGCGATTAAGGTCTGGAGACTGGCTAGGCCACTTCATTACCTTAATGTGCTGCTTTTTGAGCCACTCCTTTGTTGCCTTGGCTGTATGTTTTGGGTCATTGTCTTGCTGGAAGACCCAGCCACGACCCATTTTTAATGTCCTGGCGGAGGGAAGGAGGTTGTTACTCAGGATTTTACGGTACATGGCTCCATTCATTCTCCCATTGATGCAGTGAAATAGCCTTGTGCCCTTAGCATAGAAAAACCCCAAAACATGTTTCTACCTCCATGCTTGATAGTGGGGACGGTGTTCTTTGGGTCATAGGCAGCATTTCTCTTCCTCCAAAAACGGCGAGTTGAGTTAATGCCAAAGACCTCAATTTTTGTCTCATCTGACCACAGCACCTTCTCCCAATCACTCACAGAATCATTCAAGTGATGGGGGACCCTACGGGAACTGCAGGATTTTAAACCTTTACGGCGTAATGTGTTAGCAAAGGTTTTCTTGGTATCTCAGGTCCCAGCTGCCTTTTGATCATTAACACATTCACCAGTGTAGTTTTAGGCTGATCTTTCATCTTCCTCATGATCAAAAATACCCCACACGGTGAGATTGTGCATGGTGCCCCAGATCGATGTCGATTTACAGCCATTTTGTGTTTCTTCCATTTTCTTACTATTGCACCAACAGTTGTCTCCTTCGCACCCAGGATCTTACTTATAGTTTTGTAGCCCATTCCAGCCTTGTGCAGGTCTATGATCTTGTCCCTGACATCCTTATAAAGCTCTTTGGTCTTGCCCATGTTGTAGAGGTTAGAGTCTAACTAATGAATTGAGTCTGTGGACAGGAGTCTTTTATAAAGGTGATTATTTAAGACAGCTGTATTTAATGCTGGTAATACGGTAAGTTGATTAGGAGCATCTAACTGGTCTATAGGAGCCACAACTCTTAATGGTTGGTAGGGGATTAAATACGTATTTCTCATTGCAAAATACAAATAAATTTATATAATTTATACAATAAGATTTTCTGGATTTTATTTTTGATATTCTATCTCTCAATGGTAAATTTAACCTAGCCTTAAAATTATAGACTGTTCATATCTTTGTCAGTGGGCAGACTTACAAAATCAGAAAAGGGTCAAATACTTATTTCCCCCACTATATATATATATATATATATATATATACATATGTATATACATATACACACACACACCGCAGTGTCACCTATATAATGTATATACACATCAGAAGCAGTGTTGCCTATCTACTATATAATTGTCTAAGGGTCACTTCCGTCTGTCTGTCTGTCCTTCTGTCATGGTTATTCATTCGCTGATTGGTCTCACCAGCTGCCTGTCATGGCTGCCGCGACCAATCAGCGACGGGCACAGTCCGGAAGAAAATGGCCGCTCCTTACTCCCCGCAGTCAGTGCCTGTAGCCCGCATACTCCCCTCTGGTCACCGCAAACACAGGGTTAATGCCAGCGGTAACGGACCACGTTATGCCGTGGGTAACGTACTCCGTTACCGCTGCTATTAACCCTGTGTGTCCCCAACTTTTTACTATTGACGCTGCCTATGCGGCATCAATAGTAAAAAATGTAATGTTAAAAATAATTTTTAAAAAAACCTGCTATACTCACCCTCCGTAGCAGCTCGCGCCCGCCGCCATCTTCCATTGCAGGTTCCGGTGGCAGAAGAACCTGCCATGACGTCACAGTGACCGCGACGTCATCACAGGCCCAGCGCGCCTGCGTGCCAAGGACCTGCCATGATGTCACGGTCATGTGACCGCGACGTCATCACAGGCCCTGCGCGGCTGTGCTGCAAAGACCTGCCATGATGTCACGGTCATGTGACCGCGACGTCATCACAGGTCCTGCGCTCATACCAACCCTGGGACTGAAAGCTGCTGTGGACTACAAGGGCTCCCTCGGAAAGGTGAGTATATGTTTATTTTGTATTTTTTCACCTGTGACAAACCTGGCTGGGCAATATACTACGCAGCTGGGCAATATACTACGTGACTGGCCAATATACTACGTAGCTGGGCAATATACTACGTGACTGGGAAATATACTATGTAGTTCTGTGCTGTATACTACTTTGCTGTGCAATATACTATGTGGCTCTTTGGTGTATACTACTTCACTGGGAAGTATACTACGTCACTGGGAAACATACTACGTCACTGGGCAATATGCTATGTGACTGGCCAATATACTATGTGGCTCTGTGCTGTATACTAGGTCACTGGGCAATATACTACGTTACTGGCCAATATACTATGTGGCTCTATGCTGTACACTACGTTGCAGTGCAATATACTACGTGGCTCTGTGCTGTATACTACGTCACTGGGCAATATACTATGTGACTGAGCAATATACTATGTCACTGGGCAATATACTACGTGGCTGCGCAATATACTATGTCACTATGCAATATACTACGTAGCTGTGCAATATACTACATCACTAGGCAATATAATACGTGTCTTTGCAATATACTACGTGGCTGGGCAATATACTACGTGGCTGGACAATATACTATGTGGCTGTACGTAGCTGGGCAATATACTACGTGGCTGGACAATATACTACGTGGCTGGGCAATATACTACGTGGCTGGGCAATATACTACGTGGGTTGTGCAATATACTACGTGGACAAGCATATTTGAGAATACCCGATGCGTTAGAATCGGGCCACATCTAGTATTATATATAGGCTGTATATACAATATATATGTGATTTTATCTGTTACTGCTGCTTATAATCACAGTATCAGCTATATAATGTATATACAGCAGTCTACGGCAATTGCAGTACCACCTGTGTAGTGTATAGACTAATATATATATATATGTATATATATATATATATATATACACACACGTTATATACTGTAGGTGATATAGCTGTGTATAGTTTCAGTATACACACACTCTGTGCATATATATATATATATATACATATATATATATATATATATATATATATATATATATATAGTGTATATATATATATATATATACACTGCTCAAAAAAATAAAGGGGACACTAAAATCCCACATCCTAGATATCACTGAATGAAATACAACCCCTTGCAAAAATTATGGAATCACCAGCCTTGGAGGATCTTAATTCAGTTATTTAATTTTGTATAAAAAAGAGCAGATCACAGACATGGCACAAAACTAAAGTAATTTCCAATGGCAACTTTCTGGCTTTAAGAAACACTAAATGAAATCAAGAACAAAAAATGTGGTAGTCAGTAATGGTTACTTTTTTAGCCAAGCATAGGGCAAAAATTATGGAGTCACTCAAATATGAGGAAAAAAATATGGAATCACCCTGTAAATTTTAATTCCCAAAACTAACACCTGTATCAAATTAGATCTGATCGCTAGTCTGCATCTAAAAAGGAGTGATCACACCTTGGAGAGCTGTTGCACCAAGTGAACTGACATGAATCATGGCTCCAACACAAGAGATGTCAATTGAAACAAAGGAGAGGGTAAATCATCACGCAATGTCGCAAAAGATGTTGATTGTTCACAGTCAGCTGTGTCTAAAATCTGAACCAAATACAAACAACATGGGAAGGTTGTTAAAGGCAAAGGAAGATATCAAAGCGTCAAGACCGGAAACTTAAAGCTATATGTCTCCAAAACAGGAAATGCACAACAAAACAAATGAGGAACGAATAGGTGGAAACTGGAGTCAAGATCTGTGACCGAACTGTAAGAAACCACCTAAAGGAAATGGGATTTATATAGAGAAAAGCTAAATGAAAGCCATCATTAACACCTAAACAGAAAAAAACAAGGTTACAATGGGCTAAGGAAAAGCAATCGTGGACTGTGGATGACTGGATGAAAGTAATATTCAGTGATGAATCACAAATCTGCATTGGGCAAGGTGATGATGCTGGAACTTTTGTTTGGTGCCATTCCAATGAGATTTATAGAGATGACCGCCTGAAGAGAACATGCAAATTTCCACAGTCATTGATGATATGGGGCTGCATGTCAAGTAAAGGCACTGGGGAGATGGCTGTCATTACATCTTCAATATATGCACAAGTTTATGTTGATATTTTGGACACTTTTCTTATCCCATCAATTGAAAGGATGTTTGGGGATAATGAAATCATTTTTCAAAATGTTAATGCATCCTGCCATAGAGCAAAAACTGTGAAAACATTCCTAGAAAAAAGACACATGAGGTCAATGTCATGGCCTGCAAATAGTCCTTATCTAAATCCAATTGAAAATCTTTGGTGGAAGTTGAAGAAAATGGCCCATGACAAGGCTCCAACCTGCAAAGCTGATCTGGCAACAGCAATCAGAGAAAGTTGGAGCCAGATTGATGAAGAATACTGTTTGACTCCATGCCTCAGAGACTGCAAGCTATTATAAAAGCCAGAGGTGGTGCAACAAAATACTAGTGATGTGTTGGATTTTTTTTTTGCTCGTTCTTCATGATTCCATAATTTTTTCCCTCATAATTGAGTGACTCCATAATTTTTACCCTATGCTTGGTTAAAAAAAAGTAACCATTACTGACTACCAAATTTTGTGTTCTTGATTTATTTTACTGTTTCTTAAAGCCAGAAAGTTGCCATTTAAAATGACTTTAGTTTTGTGTCATGTCTGTGATCTGCTTTTTTTTATACAAAATTAAACAACTGAATGAACATCCTCCAAGGTCGGCGATTACATAATTTTTGCCAGGGGTTGTATTCCAGGTGTAAATCTTTATTCATTACATAGTGGAATGAGTTGAGAACAATAAAACCTAAAAATTCTCAACGTAAATCACAACTAATATCCCATGGAGGTCTGGAGTTGGAACGATGTTCAAAATCAAAGTGGAAAATGAAGTTACGGGCTGATCCAACTTCAGTGGAAATGCCTCAAGACAAGAAAATGATGCTCAGTAGTGTGTGTGGCCTCCAAGTGCCTGTATGATCTCCCTACAGTGCCTGGGCATGCTCCTGAAGAGGTGACGGATGATCTTCTGACGGATCTCCTCCCAGACCTGGATTAAAGCATCCGCCAACTCCTGGACAGTCTGTGGTGCAATGTGATGTTGGTAGATGGTGCAAGATATGATGTCCCAGATGTGTTCAATCGGATTCAGGTCTGTGGAACGGGCGGGCCAGTCCATAGCTTCAATGCCTTCATCTTGCAGGAACCTCTGCCACACTCAAGCCACATGAGGTCTGGCATTGTCCTGCATTAGGAGGAACCCAGGGCCAACCACACCAGCATATGGTCTCACAAGGGGTCTGAGGATCTCATCTCAGTACCTAATGGCAGTCAGGCTACCTCTGGTGAGCACATGGAGGGCTGTGCGGCCCTCTAAAGAAATGCCACCCCACAGCATTACTGACCCACTGCCAAAATGGTCATGCTGAAGGATGTTGGAGGCAGCAGATCACTCTCCACAGCATCTCCAGACTCTGTCATGTCTGTCACATGTGCTCAGTGTGAACCTGCTTTCATCTGTGAAGAGCACAGGGTGCCAGTGATGAATTTGCCAATCCTGGTGTTCTGTGGCAAATGTCCTGCACTGTGTTGGGCTGTGAGCACAACCCTCATCTGTGGACGTCGGGCACTCAGACCATCCTTATGGAGTCAGTTTCTAACCATTTGCGCAGACACATGCACATTTGTGGCCTGCTGAAGGTCATTTTGCAGGGCTCTGGCAGTGCTCCTCCTGTTCCTCCTTGCACAAAGGCTGAGGTAGCGGTCCTGCTGCTGAGTTGTTGCCCTCTTATGGCCCCCTCCACATCTTCTGGTATACTGGCCTGTCTCCAGGTAGCACCTCCAGCCTCTGGACACTCTGCTGACAGACACAGCAAACCTTCTTCCAGAGCTTGCATTGATGTGCCATCCTGTATGAGTTGCACTACCTGAGCCACTTGTGTGGATAGTAAAGTTCGTCTCATGCTACCACGAGTGTGAAAGCACAACCAACATTCAAAAGTGACCAAAACATCAGCCAGAAAACATTGGTACTGAGATGTGGTCTGTGGTCCCCACCTGCAGAACCACTCCTTTATTGAGTGTGTCTTGATAATTGCCAATAATTTCCAACTGTTGTCTATTCCATTTGCACAACAGCGTGTGAAATTGATTGTCAAACAGTGTTGCTTCCTAAGTGGGCAGTTTGATTTCACAGAAGTTTGATTTACTTGGAATTATATTCTGTTGTTTAAGTGTTCCCATTATTTTATTGAGCAGCGTATATATACTGCGACTATGCATAGCAGTATCATATATATATATATATATATATATATATATATATATATATATATATATATATATATATATATACATATATACATATATATATATATATATATATATATATATATATATGTTGTAGGGATTGGCCCAGGTGAGCAGTGGTAGGGCCACAGTAATGAGGCAACACACAGGCTTCCAGTCCAAGCTTCAGTGGTTTATTAACACTTTTAACAGTCCATGACAGAAAGTAAGAGAAAAAACAAACATACTCCAGCTTGGAGGACCACTGGTCTCAGACTTACCCTTACACGGGACAGGCTTAACTAAGTGGCTGCCAGGTCAGCGGCTTCCGCCAGGTGCCATTCCCAGGGTTGCTAACAGTCATGTCACCAACCTTTGTGACATGTGTGGTAGAGAAAACAGTTCAGGCTCATTCCAGCCTGGCTCCAAAACCAGAATAACACGTGCCAAACAAAAGAAACTCCATTACATAGTCTATAGCCACACCCACACACACATATTCCCATCATACATATCCTCCATCCCATAGTCCCATGCTCATATTCAAATCATCCCATATCCTCCATCAAAAGGTGGTTAAGTATATAATTCCACTTGTGTTAATTCATAGTTTTGGTATATACAGTATATATATATATATACATATAACATGTTCAGGCAACGTTTCAGCTCACATTGAGCCTTTCTCAAGCCTGAGAAAGGCTCAATGTGAGCTGAATAGGGATGAGCGACCTTTACTTTTATAGGATCGGGTCGGGTTTCACAAAACCCGACTTTTTCAAAAGTCGGGTCGAGTGAAATCGGCCGATCCTATAAAAAAGTCGGGGTCGGGGTCGGCCGAAACTCGAAACCCAATGCAGTGCATTGGGTTTCCATGGTTCCCAGGGTCTGAAGGAGCGGAAACTCTCCTTCAGGCCCTGCGATCCATATTTTAGTGTAAAATAAAGAATTAAAATAAAAAATATCGCAATACTTACCCTCTGACGCGCCCTGGTACTAACCGGCAGTCTTCCTTCCTTAGAATCAGCCTTCCAGGACCTGGCGGTGACGTCGCGGTGACGTCGCGGCTTGTGATTGGCCGCGCGGCCGCCCATGTGACCGCTCGCGCGACCAATCAGAAGCCGTGACGTCACCGAAGGTCCTTCAAGCGCTGATTCTTAGGAAGGAAGGCTGTCGGAAGGAAGCAGGGCGCTTCCGAGGGTGAGTATATACCTAATAGGAATATACTCACCCTCGGAAGCGCCCTGCTTCCTTCCGACAGCCTTCCTTCCTAAGAATCAGCGCTTGAAGGACCTTCGGTGACGTCATGGCTTCTGATTGGTCGCGCGAGCGGTCACATGGGCGGCCGCGCGGCCAATCACAAGCCGCGACGTCACCGCGACGTCACCGCCAGGTCCTGGAAGGCTGATTCTAAGGAAGGAAGACTGCCGGTTAGTACCAGGGCGCGTAAGAGGGTAAGTATTGCGATATTTTTTATTTTAATTCTTTATTTTACACTTTAATCTGAATTCCGATACCAATTCTCGATATCTTAAACATATTGGGAATCGGTATCGGAATTCCGATTCCAGATTCAAAAGATCGCCGACTTCATGGCCGACCCCACACTGGGGTCGGGTCGGGTTTCATGAAACCCAACCTTGCCAAAAGTCGGCGACTTTTGAAAAATCTCGACCCGTTTCGCTCAACCCTAGAGCTGAAACATTGCCTGAACATGTGGGTAAATTAAACCCTGCACATTTTTACACTGGAATAATGGAGTGCTGCCTCTTTTTTTGAATCTTTATATATATATATATATATATATATATATATATATATATATATATATATGTAAAAACGGAACAGCACAAATCCTCTACTTATCCTCGAGTGCAAGGCCCCAGACAGCCCGTCCACTGGTTGTCTCTAGTCCATACAATTCAAGAAAAGCAGGCTTGAGAAAGGCTCATATCGAGCTGAAACGTCGCACAGACATGTGGGTCTGAATAAATCCTGCATGTAACTAAAGGAATATGGAGTGCTGCCTGCTTTTTTTGAAATATATATATATATATATATATATATATATATAGTGGGTGCTGAAAGTATTCATACCCCTTTAAATTTTTCACTCTTTGTGTCACTCTCACGCCCTGACTGGTGGGCGTGAGCTCAAGGGGTTTGTGGCCCCACTGTGCCACAAACCAGACTACCCTGGAAGGGGCGTGACTATGACAGCTGCCTGGGTTTTCACTGGAGTTTCTGATGGTGAGGTCAGGCTTGTGCAGCAGGCAGCTGCCAGGTGCTACTCCAGGGTGGTGTCTGGCTGTGGCTGCTAATCCCACTTGGAGAACAGGAACACTATAACAGGTGTGGGCATCAGGCAGGATTGGCAGAAGAGTACGGCTGTAACTCAGACGAGTTGGACGGCACGGCTGAGACACAGGGTTGGCAGAGAAACGGCAGAGAACACAGGGCTGGCAGAGACACGGCGGAGAACACAGGGCTGGCAGAGACACGGCAGAGAACACAGGGCTGGCAGGCACGGCAGAGAATAGGGCTGGCAGGCACACAGGACTGGCTGGGACGGCAGGAACACAGGACTGGTTGGTGTATGAAGGAACAGGTAGGGACCTGTTCACACAGGAGGTGCAGGTATGGATATGTAGTATGAAGAAACAGGTAGGGACCTGTTCACACTAGAGCTGCAGGTAAGAAAACAAGCAGAAAGGAATGAAGTATGAAGGAACAGGTTGGAACCTGCTCACACAGGAGATGCAGGTACAGAAACAAGCCAGAAGGAAAAGACAATGAAGGAACAGGTTGAGACCTGTTCACACAGGAAGAGAACCACAAGGCTGCGGATTGGAGTGGTAGAGCAACAAGAGATAGCACAGCAACAAAAGCTAAGCAGAGCGGAACCGCAAGGAATGTGGAGAGCAGCTGCAACAAGAGATTACTGCAGCAGCAGAAGCTAAGCAGAGCGGAACCGCAAGGAATTCGGACAGGAGCTGCAGCAAGAGATTTCTGCTGAAGCTAAGAAGAGCAGAGCCACAAGGAAAGTGGAGAGGAGCTGCAGCAAGAGATTACTGCAGCAGCAAAAGCTTAGCAGATCGGAGCCACAAGGAATGTGGAGAGGAGCTGCAGCAAGAGGTTTCTGCAGCAGCAGAATCTAAGCAGAGCAGAGCCACAAGGAATGTGGAGAGGATCTACAGCAAGAGGTTTCTGCAGCAACGGGAGCGGAGCAGAGTAGAACGGAGCAGAACTGCAGGAGTGCAGAGTAGAGATAAAGCCACAAAGGTACAGAGCAGGCAGAGCCGCAAGAGTGCGGAGCATAAGCAGACTAAGAACACAAGAAAATACACAGCAGGGAAAGAAGCCACAGACAAGGAGACCGAGATAAGACAAAGTACAGACATGGCAATGGAACAAGACACAAGGACAAAGACACAGGGACCAAGATATTCTGCCTCCTGTAGGGCGGACAACAAGATCAAGGCAAGACAAGGAGAAAAGCCTCTAGAGAGAGAGTAACACAGAGCAAGGCCTGGCAAACTCAGAAGCAAAGCACAAACTGAGCTAACACATTGCACAGGCCCAGTCCACTTGGTGGAGCTGCACTAAATACTGGAGGCCTCTTGGTAATTGGTCAGGAACAGATTAGACAGGTGCACCTGATTCCTATTAGAACCAGAGTGTTCAGGCGCCGCCCCCCTATACACACGGCCAGGAAGCATGCAGAGGGCAGAGGCTAAGAATATGGAGCTGGCAAGAAATAGAAACCGCATCATGACCTGGAGCAGCCATTTGGTAAATTCAAAAAAGTTCATTTTTTTCTCTCATTAATGTAGAATTTTTTGCAAACTTATTAAAAAAGATAAACTGAAATATCACATGGTTATAAGTATTCAGACCTTTTGCTCAGTATGGAGTAGATGCACCCGTTTGAGCTAGTACAGCCATGAGACTTCTTGGGAATGATGCAACATATTTTTCACACATGGATTTGGGGATCCTCTGACATTCTTCCTTGCAGATCCTCTCCAGTTGGTGGACGGTCATTTTCAGGTCTCTCCAGAGATGCTCAATTGGATTTAAGACAGGGCTCTGGCTAGGCCAGTCAACAATGGTCACAGAGTTGTTCTGTAACGATTCCTTTTTTATTTTAGCTATGTGCTTAGGGTCATTGTCTTATTAGAATGTGAAAATCATAATAACAACCCAAAACATCCAAATGACCCTCATCAAAAGTTTACATACCCCATTTCTTAATACCATGTATTGTCCCCTCTAACATTAATGCCAGCTTTAAGTTTTTTTGTGGTAGTTGTGGATGAGATTCTATTTTTTCTTAGATGTTAAAACAGCCCACTCTTCTTGGCAAAAAGCCTCCAGGTCCTGTAAATTCCTAGGCTGTCTAGCGTGACTTGAACTGTGCACTTGAGCTCTCCTCATAATGGCTCAATGATATTGAGATCAGGAGACGTAGATGGCCACTGCAGAACCTTCAATTTGTTCTGCTCTAGCCAATGACAGGTCGACTTGGCTTTGTGTTTTGGATTGTTGTCATGTTGGAACATCCAAGTACGTCCCATGCGCAGCTTCTGGGCTGATGATTGCAAATTTGCCTCCAGTATTTGCTGGAAACATGCTGCATTCATCTTTCCTTCAACTTTAACCAGGATTTCTGTGCCTTTGTAGCTCACACAGCCCCAAAACATTAGCGATTTACCTCAATGATTAACAGTAGGAATGGTGTTCCTTTCATCATAGGCCTTACTGACCTCTCTCCAAATGTAATGTTTATGTTGGGGTGAAAAAAGTTCAATTTTGGTCTCATCACTCCAAATTACTTTGTTCCAAAAGTTTTGAGGCTTGTCATTGTGTTGTTTTGCGTATTGTAGGAGAGATACTTTTGGCATTTGTGCAGTAATGGCTTTCTTCTGGCAACTTGACCATGCATCCCATTTTTCTTCAAGTACTTCCTTATTGTGCATCTTGAAACAGCCACGCCGATAGTTTTCATAGAGTCCAGATAGTTTTCAGAGAGTCCAGAGAGTCAGCTGATGTTATTTGTGGGTTTATCTTTGCATCCTGAACAATTTTCCTGGCAGCTTTGGACAAAACTTTTGTTGGACTAACTGACCATGGTTTGTTTTTACAGTCCCTGATTTTCCATTTGCTAATCACAGTTTTAAAGCTGATGACTGACATGATCAATTCCTTGGATATCTTTTTGTATTCTTTTCCTGTTTTATATAGTTCAACTATCTGTTCCCGTAGATCAGTTGACAATTCTTTTGCTTTCCCCATGACTCACAATCCAGAAATGTCAGTGGCTGGATGAAAGATGCAAGAGTCTGTCTAGACCCCAGAAACTCACTCAGCTTTTATGCACACATACTGATTACAAGTAAACAGATCACAGGTGAGGAGGTCACCTTAAGTAGCCAGTCAAACCCATTTGTGTCAATTTATGTGCATGTTATCAGGCCAAAATCACCAGGGTATATAAACTTTAGATTAGGGTCATTTGGATGTTTTGGTTGTCATTATGATTTAAAAAGAGGAAGTACAGTAGCTTGACAATAAGTGGCTTCACCCAACCACTAACCATGAGTGGAGAAAAAGTTTTGGCGTTAATATTCATATTCTCCGAAAAAAGGCCAAGAAAGCTAAACTGTAAACTTTTGAGCAACTGTAAATGAGTAAAAAAATATAAGTTTTCAAAGTGTGCCCATACACACATTGTCTGTTTTTACAATAGGATTCCTAATGAGAACATTAACCCCTTTCTGACTTTAGATGTAATAATCAATCCATGTGCCCTGGGCTGGGCCTATTTTACCAGGGAAGGATTATTACATCTGCGCGATCGCCTGCGCACATGGGGTGTGTGTAAGTAATTGAGTCAGGTGTCAGCTGATTCAGACAGCTGACACCAAGCACTAAGTGCTATGAGCGGTCATCTCTAAATAAATATTTGAATGAAAAAAAGTACATTTATTTGGTATCACTGCGTCTGCAACGACATAAAAAAATAAAAAACAAGGCAAAAAATAATGCTTTATCCATATACCTCCAAAAAGTGCAATAAAACTCAATCAAAAAATGGATATAAATAAACATGGTACTGCTGAAAACATCATCTTGTCCCACAAAAAAAAAGCTGCCATACAGATCCATCAGCGGAAAAATAAAAAAGTTCTAGTTCTCAGAATAAAGAAATGCAAAAATACCGTATTTTCTGGTGTATAAGATGACTGGGCATATAAGACGACCCCCAACTTTTCCATATAAAATATGGAGTTTGGGATATACTCCCCGTGTAAGACGGGGGTCATCTTATACGCCCAGTCATCTCATACGGCGTGTGCGGTGCGGATGGTTCCCAGGGTCTGGAGGAGAGGAGACTCTCCTTCAGGCCCTGGGATCCATATTCATGTAAAACAAAGAATAAAAATAAAAAATATGGGATATACTTACCCTCCGACGGCCCGCAGCTCTCAGCGGTGCAAGCAACGGCCTCCGTTCCTAAGGATGCATTGAGCGATGGACCTTCGATGACGTCATGGTCGTGTGACGGTCGCATGACCATGATGTTAGGCACATCAGAGCCTCTCCAAACACGACATGGGATCCGCCAATTGATCCAGCATATTTTGCACTCAAACATCAAATGGCACTGCTTTCCTTCCGAGCTCTGCTGTGCACCCAAACAGTAATTTCCTCCCTCATATGGGGTATCGACATACTCAGGATAAATTGCACAACAAATTGTATTTTGCAATTTGTCTTGTTACCCTTATGAAAATGCAATATTTTGTGCTAAAAACATTTGTGAAGGAAATTAGATATTTTTTTATTTATACGGCTCAATGTTATAAACTTCTGTGAAGCGCCTGAGGGTTAAATGTGTTCACAACACATCTATATCAGTTACCTGAGGGGTCTAGTTTCCAAAATGGTGTCACTTGTGGGGAATTTTTAACTCTTTAGGCACATCAGAGGCTCTCCAAATGCGACATGCCGTCAGCCAATTGTTCCCGCAAATTTATCATTCAAAAGTCAAATGGCGCTCCTTCCCTTCTTAGCTCTGCCATGTGTCCAATCAGTAGTTTTCTCCCTCATATGCAGTATCATCTTAATCAGGAGAAATTGAAAAAAAAAATTATAGTGCAATTTCTACTGTTACCCTTATGCAAATGCAATATTTTGTGCTAAAAACATGTTTGTGGGGAAAAAATTATTTTTATAGCTCAATGTTATAAACTTCTGTGAAGCACCTGAGGGTTCAATGTGCTCAAAACCATCAATATCAGTTTGCTGAGGGGTCTAGTTTACAAAATGGTATCACTTGTCAGGGATTTTCACTGTTTAGGCACATCAGAGGCTTTCAAACGTGACATGCATCAGCCAATTGTTCAAGCAAATTTTGCATTCAAAAAGTCAAATGGCGCTCTTTCTCTTTCAAGCTCTGCCTTGCGCCCAAACAGTGGTTTTCTCCTTTATAGGAGGTATCAGAATTCTCAGGAGAAATTGCACAACAAATTGTATTTTGCAATTTATCTTGTTACCCTTATGAAAATGCAGTATTTTGTGCAAAAAACATATTTGTGGAGGAAATTAGATATTTTTTATTTTTACGGCTCAACGTTGTAAACTTCTGTTTTGCACCTGAGGGTTAAATGTGCTCACAACACATCTAAATCATTTCCTTGAGGGGTCTATTTTCCAAAATAGTGCCACTTGTGGGGTATTTTTGCTCTTTAGGCACATCAGAGGCTCTCCAAATGCGACATGGCGTCGGCCAATTGTTCCAGCAAATTTTGCATTCAAAAAGTCAAATGGCGCTCCTTCCCTTCTGAGCTCTGCTGTGAGTCCAAACAGTGGTTTTCTCCCTCATATGCAGTATCATCGTAATCAGGAGAAATTAAAAAAAAAAATTTATAGTGCAATTTCTACTGTTACCCTTATGCAAATGCAATATTTTGTGCTAAAAACATATTTGTGGGGAAAATTTTTATTTTAATTTTTATGGCTCAATGTTATAAACGTCTGTGAAGCACCAGAGGATTCAATTTGCTCACCACCATCTAGATCAGTTTGCTGAGGGGTCTAGTTTCCAAAATGGTGTCACTTGTCAGGGATTTTTACTGTTTAGGCACATCAGAGGCTCTCAAACTTGACATGGCGTCAAGCAAAAGCCATGTTCAAGCAAATTTTGCATTCAAAAAGTCAAATGGCGCACCATCCCTTTCAAGCTCTGCCTTGCGCCTAAACAGTTGTTTTCTCCCTTATGTGGGTTATCAGATTTCTCAGGAGAAATTACACAACAAATTTTGGGGTCCATTTTTTTCTGTTATCCTTGTCAAAATAAAAACATTTGGATCGGAATTAATTTTTTGGTGAAAAAAAGTTAAATTATCATTTTTTTTACACATTAAAAAAATTCCTGTGAGCACTTGAAGGGTTAGTAAACTTCTTGAATATGGTTTTGAGAACGTTTGAGGGGTGCAGTTTTTAGAATGGTGTCACTTTTGGGTATCTACTATCATTTTGACCCCTCAAAGTGACTTCATATGTCATGTGGTCCCTAAAAAAATTGGTGTCGTAAAAATGAGAAATTGCTAGTCAGCTTTTAACGCTTAGGCCGGGATCACACACAGCGAGATACGGCCGAGTTTCGCAGGTTAAAACCAAGCTCTGGCTCTAGAGCGGAGGGTGCAGCCGCATAGCAACACATGGAGCTGCACGCTCCACTCTGGAGTGTCGGTGCCAAAGCTTGTTTTTAACCTGCGAGACTCGGCCGTATTTTGCTGTAGTGTGACTCCGGCCTTATAGCTTGCATTTTGGTTGCAAAATTATGCTGATATAAAGAAGACATTTGGGAAATGTTACTTATTAAATATTTTATGTGACATATCTCTGTGATTTAAGGGCATGGAAATTCAAATTTGGAAAATTGTAAAATTTTCAAAATGTGTGCCAAATTTCTGTTTTTTTTTCACAAATAAACGCAAGTCATATCAAATTAATTTTAACATTGTCATGAAGTACAACATATCATGAAAAAACAGTCTCAGAATCACTGGTATCCATTGATGTGTTCCAGAGTTATTACTCCATAAATGGACAGTGGTCAGAATTGTAAAAATTGGCCTAGTCATTAAAGTGCAAATCACCCTTGGGGGTAAAGGGGTTAAAGACTTAAAAAGGAAAATGGAAATGTGAAAGGACAAGAAAAAGAAGAACAATGTGCCTGCTGGGGGAGAAAGGACAAGAACGCGTCCAGAACAAAATATTGGAACCAAAAATGTGTCAAGATGTTATTCCTACCTAGTGAGCTATTTCATCTGAAGGAAAAAAAAATGTGAAGAAGATGTGAAAAAAATTAATGGATATGATGAAACTATTTCATTTGTTCAATCATGTAGCATAAAACCATTTGATGTTACTGAAAGTTAAAAACCTTTCCTTCTAAAAAAGCTACACTTTATTGAAATAATATATAATATATATTAAAAAAAATGTGTGGTGTTTAAAATTGATTTTCCTAACTGAACAATTGAGGTATAAATAATGGACGGTATTTATTTTATTGAAGGAATTATATATTCAAATCACTTTAGAATATTAATAGAAGAGAATTATAATGAAAATTATTTTTAAATCCATTATAAACAATTGGTTGATTAGACATAAAGTGAATTTTATAACATTGGTGGTTCATCTGAGTGCCTAGGAGTCAAACATGATCAAGGATGCTCACAGGGAGTAATTGTAGCGGGATTTATGATGTGGTCTGTGCTCTAACCCACTGGAATACAGCGTGAACTACTGTGGAGCAGACAGAGGTGACTGTCTTATCCATTCAGTCAAGACTGTGGTGTTCTAATCTGTGAGCGAAAGGTGGGGAACAGACAGTGTTTCCGTAGTTCCCTGCCGTAACAGACATCGCTGGAGATGAGCTGCGGGATGGAAGGGCCCCGTCCTGACATAGGAAAGTTTAATGAAGAAATGTAGGTGATAATTTGGAACTGAGCTAAAAAATGATGATTGATAAAATTTTAATTAGTAATGGTGACCTTCTGAGTGATTAAAAAGTGGGAATTGAATATGATAGTATAGGCATGGTACTCAGGGGGAATGCACAAAATCAGTTTTAAAAGGGAATCATGTCTAATTATGATCTAATTATAATCTCTTCAAAGAATTAACTAAGATAATTATGGTATATACTCGAGTGTTAGGTGTCGAGTTTCCGCCACTGCACAGGTGGATTCTTGAGCCACCTCTGCTGTGGTCGACCATTCTTCTTCAGCCGCAGTGGAGCCTGCTTAGTGGAGACATCGGACCCAGTGACTGGCTCAGTCAGATACTGTGCGGTTGGATACTGCTGATATTCCAGGCCCAGCCATTGTAACCAGCAATGTTCAGCGGCGAGCAGACGGTCATGGGACTAAGTCCTGCTTTCCCGCTACTGAGCATGCCCAAGGGACGACCTCTCATTGGTGGTCGGGGGTCACATGCTCAGGTCCTGAAGCAGTTTTCATTGGACCACTTGGAAGGTCCTGGAGAGCTTTCTCTATAAAAGGTTTGCATGGCCACACGGCCATACGCTAGTATCAACTTATGTTTATGAGCGTATGAGCTTAGCTACTTGGTGGTCTGTGCCAGCATGTGCTCAGGGTCGGCTGTATAGCCACTAGGATTCCAGCACCTCCAGAGAGGAGTTTGTGTGTGTGAATTTAGGGCTAGCATATAGCCACTAGAATTCCGGCACCTCTGGAGAGGAGTTGTTTGTGTGCTGTTGCGAGTCGAGTTTCCTCTGCTGCACAGGGGGAATCTCGATCCGTCTCCGCTGCGGTCTCCCATTCTCCTCCAGCCGCAGTGGAGTCTGCTCGGACGTAGCTCCCAGTGTCTTGCTCGCTCTCACTCTGTACAGAGAGTTACTGCTGCTTCTTCAGCTCCTGCCATTAAAGTCAGTGCTGGTCAGCGGCGAGCGGACTTCCCTGGGACTAAGTCCTTGTTTGCGCACACTGAGCATGCCCAGAGCAAGATCTCCCGTTGGAGATCGAGGGTCATGTGCTCTGGCTCTGCAGCGCATTCCATTGGTCCTCTTGGCAGGCCCTGGAAGGGCAAAGTTTCTGTGGCCACTTCCTGTCCTGCAATTATATAAACTGTGCATGACCGCACGGCCATGCGCTAGTGTACAATTGAATACGTGTGTTTGTTGTGAGTGCAAGTCGTTCATTAAATACCCCTACCCTATTGCATGACTGTTCGCGTATGGAGTATGGCTGCTATCTAGCGCCCGACAAATCACTCAACGTGTCACACACGTATCAGCGTCTATTGCTATGACCGCCAGTGCGGCGCCACGCGCCAGTAGTGCGCTTCCTGACCCACGTCTGGGTGCTTAGTGGTGCCTGCCAGCACGGCACAGTTCGCACTTCGGTGCTCTAAATATAAGAGTTGCCTAACGCACCCTGTTGCGGTGTTGTGCCAGCAAGTGGTCTAATCGGACTTCAATCCTAGTTGGGGTTAAGTTCGCTGACTGCTTGCTCGCCTTCTATGTGCGGTACCACGATCCTGTGACGCAACAGGATCGCTTCCTTCACGTTGGGTGAAGTTTAACCCACGCGAGTATACTTATGAGTACCGCCATATAGTCCGTCATTACTCAGCAGCAGGTTCCATCTCTGCACGGTGGACCCCGGGCTACGAACGCACCGTACACTATCAGTCTTATTATTTGGTGCGTTCCGCTAGCCCTAACATTACACTAGCGCCAGGGTCTGGCTAGTGATGACGGACAAACAGCAATCCCTGCGGTATACAGCAGCTGGAGGGTAGGTTGGCGGCTCTCGAGAGCGCAACCCCAGCTGTGGATGTTACCGCAGTTGCTGTACAGGCTGCCAGCGTGGCTGCAGCAACTTTGTCCATTGCCACCCCTGTTCCGACATTTTCTTGCCTCCCGCTGCCAGAAAAATTTTCTGGTAATAGCAAATTTTGTAGGGGATTCGTGAGTCAGTGCTCTATTCATCTCGAGCTTCTGGCTGCACGTTTCCCCACAGAGCGGGCTAAGGTGGGATTTATTGTGTCTCTATTGTCGGACAGGGCGTTGGAATGGGCTACGCCGCTGTGGGAGCGTGGCGATCATGTGGTGCAGAGTGCTCCTCTGTTTTTGAGCACTTTAAAACAGGTCTTTTTAGGACCTCAAGTCACCCATGACACTGCGCTCCAACTGCTGGCATTAACTCAGGGTGAGTCCTTGGTCAGTCATTTTGCCGTCCAATTCCGCACTTTAGCATCTGAGCTGGAATGGTCGGATAAAGCTCTTATCCCCATATTTTGGAGGGGCTTGGCTGACCATGTAAAGGACGCTCTGACCACTAGGGAGATTCCTGCCACACTGGAGGAGTTAATAACAGTCTCCACTCGAATTGACCTCCGTTTTAACGAGCGGAGGTTAGAGCGAGCCCAGTGTAGGCAGAGGTTTCGGCTGGCTCCTACTTTCGCCAAACCTCTGGAATCTCCGGTCCTGGTTCCTGAGTCACATGAGGCCAGGGAAGTGTCACAAGCGGGACCTAAGTCCCGGACCGCTTGTGCACTCAGGGTCTGTCATGTTTGCCAGCAGTCTGGACATTTAGCCACCAGATGTCCTCAGCGGTCGAGGAAACGTCAGCGTCTAGTGGTCGTAGGTGGAGGTACACTAGACACGGCGACGTTTGCCTCTAAATTGTCCTTTAAGGGGACAATTACTTTAGGCTCATTCTCCCACTCGGTAGAGCTCTGCGTGGATTCTGGGGCGGAGGGCAATTTTATGTCTTCTGCCTTCGCCCAACGCCACGCAATACCTCTGGTTATGCTAGCTCAACCTGTAACGGTACGAGTGGTGAATGGGTCGACTCTGCCCTCACAGATTACTCACCAGACCATCCCTTTTACTCTGTCCATGTCGCCATCTCATCAGGAGATTATTTCTCTGCTCGTCATTCCAGAGGGAATTGATGAAGTCCTGTTGGGAATACCTTGGCTACGGTACCACTCTCCTCATATCGAGTGGTCCTCAGGCAGAATTCTGGGATGGGGTGAATCTTGTGAGGGTAGGTGTCAGAGGGAGTGAGTTCAGGTAGCTACAACTGAGGTACCCGCAGATCTTTCCTCTCTCCCCAAGCAGTATTGGTCGTATGCAGACGTATTCTCCAAAAAGGCGGCGGAGACCCTTCCGCCCCATCGCCCCTATGACTGTCCTATTGACCTCTTGCCTGGTGCTGAGCCTCCCCGGGGTCGAGTCTATCCGCTATCTCTCCTGGAGACGGAGGCAATGTCACAGTACATCCAGGAAAATCTGGCAAGAGGGTTCATCAGGAAGTCAGTGTCACCTGCTGGGGCAGGGTTCTTCTTCGTGCAGAAGAAGAGTGGGGAATTGCGTCCATGCATAGACTACAGGGGTCTTAACGCCATCACCGTTAAGAATAAATACCCTTTGCCTTTGATATCTGAACTGTTTGATAGGCTTCGGGGAGCAAGGGTATTTACTAAATTAGATCTGCGGGGTGCTTACACCCTGATTCGCATCCGTGAGGGGGACGAATGGAAGACGGCTTTTAACACCAGGGATGGGCACTATGAATATCTGGTGATGCCCTTTGGGCTCTGTAATGCCCCAGCCGTTTTCCAAGACTTTGTGAACGATATCTTCTGGGATATGCTTTCCACCTCGGTCGTAGTCTATCTGGATGATATTCTCATCTACTCTCCAGATATTGACTCCCACCGGAGAGATGTTTGCAAAGTCTTCGACCTCCTACGGGCAAACTCCCTCTATGCCAAGTTGGAGAAGTGTATGTTTGAGCAGGAGTCCTTACCTTTCCTAGGCTACATCATCTCAGCCCAGGGATTGGCTATGGATCCTGCCAAACTACAGGCTGTGATGGACTGGCAGGAACCCCATTCTCTTAAAGCGGTGCAGCGCTTTATGGGGTTCATCAATTATTATCGCCAGTTCATCCCGCATTTCTCAACTTTGGTAGCTCCCTTGGTTGCCCTCACCAAGAAGGGGGCGAATCCCAAATTGTGGTCTGAGGAGGTCTCCAAGGCTTTTATCTCTATAAAGTCACACTTCGCTAGCGCTCCCATTCTTCATCGCCCCGATGTTGATAAGCCATTTATCATGGAGGTGGATGCCTCTTCTGTTGGTGCTGGAGCAGTCTCTTCCAAAAGGATGCTCAAGGTCGGAAGCATCCTTGCTTCTTTTTCTCCAAGACCTTCACACCAGCAGAGAGGAATTATTCCATCGGGGACAGGGAGTTGCTAGCCATGAAGTTGGCTTTCTCGGAGTGGAGACATCTCTTGGAGGGAGCACGTTTTCCCTTCCAAGTCTTCACAGATCACAAAAATTTGGTGTATCTGCAGACAGCTCAGCGGTTGAATTCTCGCCAGGCCAGATGGTCCTTGTTCTCCCGGTTTCATTTCACCCTCCATTTCCTTTCTGGGGAGAAGAACATTCGGGCCGACGCTCTCTCTCGCTCCGTTGTGTCATCTGCGGAGGAGGAGGAGGAGCCTCGGCTTATTGTCCCCACCGAGTTTGAGAACCGTGGCCCCGGTTTCGCTGGAGTCTGTGCCCCCAGGCAAGACTTTTGTTCCATCTAGTTTGCGACCGGAGGTTCTCTCTTGGGCGCACTCGTCCAGGGTGGGTGGACATTTTGGTACCAAAAGGACATCTGAGTTACTGGCGAGGACATACTGGTGGCCGCATATGGCTCGTGATGTCGCGGAGTAAGTTCGGGCGTGTGTCTCTTGCGCCAGGAACAAGACTCCTCAGCAACGGCCAGCTGGTTTTCTATATCCTCTGCCCGTGGCTGACAGGCCCTGGGAGATGGTCGGGATGGACTTTGTGGTTGGCTTACCCAAGTCTCGTAATTGCACCATTATCTGGGTGATCACCGATCATTTTTCCAAAATGGTGCATTTGGTGCCTCTTCCACGGCTACCATCTGCACGGGCGTTGGCTGTCTTGTTTATCAAGCATATCTTTCGCTTACACGGTATGCCAGACAAAATTGTTAGTGACCGGGGTCCCCAGTTTGCGTCTCGATTCTGGAGGGAGCTATGTCGTCTACTCAGTATTGAGTTAAATCTCTCTTCGGCATATCATCCCGAGACTAATGGGTTGGTAGAAAGGGCCAACCAGACCTTGGTCACATATCTGCGACATTTTGTTTCTGCCAGACAGGATGACTGGGCATCCTTGCTACCGTGGGCAGAGTTTGCACTTAACAATGCCGTAGCCGACTCCACCGGTCAGACTCCATTCCTCTTAAATTACGGCCAGCATCCGCGTGTTCCTGTGCCCATGCCTGTGTCTTCCGCTGATCCCAGGGTGGCAGACTGGGCTGTGGAGGCACGGGACATTTGGGATCGCACGCAGGATGCCATTCGGGCCTCCAAGGAGAGAATGAGGTCCTCCGCCGATGTTCATCGGCGCCCCACTCCGACTTTTGCCCCTGGCGACTTGGTGTGGCTCTCCGCCCGTAACATCAGGCTGCGAGTTGAGTCCACTAAGTTTGCTCCTCGCTACTTGGGTCCCTTCAAGGTTTTCGAACAGGTTAATCCTGTGGTCTACCGCCTGGCTCTTCCTCCATGCTTGGGTATCACCGACACCTTTCATGTGTCCCTCTTGAAACCCGGATACATGTCCCGGTTTTCCGAGTCATCTGCCGGGACATCGGGTTCGTCTACGGACGATTACGAGGTGAACGCTACTTTGGGGTGCAAGGTGGTACGCGGCAAAAAGTTTTATTTGGTGGATTGGAAGGGTTATGGTCCAGAGGACAGGTCTTGGGAGCCTGCTGAAAACATTCGGGCCCCACAGCTCATTGCTGCCTTCGAGCGTAGCGGGGCCCAAGGAGGGGGGGGCCCTAGGAGGGGGGTAATGTTAGGAGTCGAGTTTCCTCTGCTGCACAGGGGGAATCTCGATCCATCTCCGCTGCGGTCTCCCATTCTCCTCCAGCCGCAGTGGAGTCTGCTCAGCAGGGACGTCGCTCCCAGTGTCTTGCTCGCTCTCACTCTGTACAGAGAGTTACTGCTGCTTCTTCAGCTCCTGCCATTAAAGTCAGTGCTGGTCAGCGGCGAGCGGACTTCCCTGGGACTAAGTCCTTGTTTGCGCACACTGAGCATGCCCAGAGCAAGATCTCCCGTTGGAGATCGAGGGTCATGTGCTCTGGCTCTGCAGCGCATTCCATTGGTCCTCTTGGCAGGCCCTGGAAGGGCAAAGTTTCTGTGGCCATTTCCTGTCCTGCAATTATATAAACTGCGCATGACCGCACGGCCATGCGCTAGTGTACAATTGAATACGTGTGTTTGTTGTGAGTGCAAGTCGTTCATTAAATACCCCTACCCTATTGTATGACTGTTCGCGTATGGAGTATGGCTGCTATCTAGCGCCCGACAAATCACTCAACGTGTCACACACGTATCAGCGTCTATTGCTGTGACCGCCAGTGCGGACCCACGTCTGGGTGCTTAGTGGTGCCTGCCAGCATGGCACACTTCGCACTTCGGTGCTCTAATTATAAGAGTTGCCTAACGCACCCTGTTGCGGTGTTGTGCCAGCAAGTGGTCTAATCGGACTTCAATCCTAGTTGGGGTTAAGTTCGCTGACTGCTTGCTCGCCTTCTATGTGCGGTACCGCGATCCTGTGACGCAACAGGATCGCTTCCTTCACGTTGGGTGAAGTTTAACCCACGCGAGTATACTTATGAGTACCGCCATGTAGTCCGTCATTACTCAGCAGCAGGTTCCATCTCTGCACGGTGGACCCCGGGCTACGAACGCACCGTACACTATCAGTCTTATTATTTGGTGCGTTCCGCTAGCCCTAACAGTTGCTGACTGAATGACCACTGTATGCTACCTGCTCTATTAGTGAGCTGTGATCCTTTGTGAGGTTAACAGAGCACAGCATTACTTTTAATCCCGGAGATTCTGTGAAGCAACAGGGTTCGCTCCTATACAGACCGGGTGACGGAACATGTGTCTATTCAGGCATAGTACCGCCATATAGTGCCACCATCTACTAGTAGCAGGTTCCACTTCTGCACGATGGTCCCTGGGCTGCAAACACACCGATACTATCTCTATATTTAGTTGGTGCGTTCCGCCAGTCCTAGCACCGAGACCCCAAAAGAGACTCGAGTATAAGCTTAGGGTGGGAAATGCAGCAGCTACTGGTGAATTTCAAAAATAAAAATAGATACCAATAAAAGGAAAATTAATTGAAACATCAGTAAGTTAAATGTTTTTGAACATCCATATTGAATCAGGAGCCCCATGTAGTGCTCTATAAAAGGTTAAGAGTGGCCCCATAAGATGCTCCATAGAATAATATGCCCCATATAATGCTGCACAAAGGTTGATGGCCCAAAAGATGCTGCATAGAATATTATGCCCCATATAATGCTGCACAAAGGTTGATAGCCCCATAAGATGCTCCTTATTAAAATATGCCCAAAATAATGCTTCATAAAGGTTGATGGCCCCATAAGATGCACCATAGAATATTATGCCCCATATAGCGCTGCACAAAGGTTGTTGGTCCCATAAGATGCTCCATAGATTATTATGTCCCATATAACGCTGCACAAAGGTTGATGGCCCCATAAGATGCTCCATAAAGTTCATGATGGGCCTCATAAGATGCTCCATATTAAAATATACCCCATATATAATGCTGCATAAAAGGTTAAGGATGGCCCCATAAGATGCTCCATAGAATATTATGCCCCATATAATGCTGCACAAAGGTTGATTGCCCCAAAAGATGTTCCATAGAATATTATGTCCCATATAATGCTGCACAAAGGTTGATGGCCCCAAAAGATGCTCCATAGAATATTATGCCCCATATAACACTGCACAAAGGTTGATGGTCCCATAAGATGCTCCATAGAATATTATGCCCCATATGCTGCTCCATAAAGGTTGATTGCCCCATAAGATGCTCCATAGAATATTATGCCCCATACAATGCTGCACAAAGGTTTATGACCCCATAAGATGTTCCATAGAATAATATGCCCCGTTTGCTGCTGCTGCGATTAAAAAAAAAATGACATACTCACCTCTCGTCGCTGGGCGCCAGGTGCAGGAGTCGCTGCTGGCTCAGGCCCCCGGCACTTGCGATATTCACCTGTCCCCATTCCACCGCCATGCGCCGCTGTGTTTTCCGGGTCTCTTCAGTGACTGTTCAGGCAGAGGGCGCGCACTAACCATGTCATTGTGCCCCCTGACCTGAAAGTCACAGCCAGAGGATGTGGAAGACAGAGCCTGGCGGAGAACCGCAGACAGGTGAATATCGCATGGCTCACCCTCCCCGGTCATACTCACCCCTTCCTGGCACGGTCTCTCTGTATGTCCCTGCTTCTCCGATGGTCTCCGGAAGCTTGTTCCTGTGTTCAGCAGTCACATGGTACTGCTCATTAAAGTAACGAATATGCACGCCACGTCTATGGGAGTGGAGTCGCATATTCATTACTTTAATGAGCAGTACCATGTGACCGCTGAACACAGGAAGAGCTGCGGGTGCCGGAGACCATCGGCAAAGCAGGGAAGTGCAGAGACCAAGCAGGGAGCAGGTGAGTATGATGTGACAGCCACCACTCCTGCCGCTCCTCCCCTCCCCCCGCTGACCCCCTGGCACAATGACTGGAGTATAAGCCGAGAGGGGCACTTTCAGCCTAAAAAAATGGGCTGAAAATCTCGGCTTATACTCGAGCATATATGGTAACATAATTAAAATTGACTTCAAAAAATGATTATATAAAAAATATTCCTGATGGATTAATAGAATTTGGAGAAAGATAAAATTTGTTAATAAATAAATAGCAACAAAAAAAGAAAAGCAGCACAGAACAAAATAGAAAAAAGGTGGGCTTTATTGCCTGAATGGCGTGGCCACGTCGTTCAGGCAATAAAGTCCACTTTTTTTCTATTTTGTTCTGTGCTGCTTTTCTTTTTTTGTTACTATCATTGGAGGCTTTTGGACTGCTGGTTAGAAGAGCTTTGCATAAAGTTGAGGTATTTTTGGATGCTGTTCTGTTTTTTTCCTAATAAATATATATATATACATATATATATATTGTGAGGCAGTGACCCCTGTGACAGCTAGGGGGCGCTGTGAGTGCTCTTTGGGATGTGCATGGGGGCATATCTATTGTAATAATCGTGGTGAAACAGTGACTGGCTGTGTTGTGAATGGCCGATATGTGTCGCAGAGGGAGTCTGCGTAGTAAGTCTGATGCAATGTTGTTGTTCTGGGACCTGTAGTCCCTCAAGTGTGTATATGTATGGTGTAGCTGTAAGGGAGACTTACTAGGCTACTTGTGTGAGATGGGTGGGACAAACTAGCCACACATCCACACTTCCACCCAGGGGAGTGTTTAAGGGTATATAATGTGACCAGGGTGTGGGTCACATGGTTCCTGTGTAGGTTCCTGTGTGGTTCCAGTGGAAGGTCCTGGAGAGCCTGTGTGTTGGGAGGTCCTGGGAGTAGGACCGGATCCCTGAATAGCACACTGAACCATCTGTGTTGGATTTCCTGGGAGTAGGAGTCCTGAATAGCACATGGTGGGGCTTTGGACCTTGTGAGCCTGGTGTGTTGGATTTCCTGGGAGTAGGAGTCCTGAAGAGCACATGGTGGGGCTTTGGACTTGCGGGTGGCCTGGGGTTTTGGACGAGGTCCTGAATAGCACCTAGACAGGTCACATGTGTGGTTCATGTGGGGAAGCTACCGTCCTTCGGTGGGTCTGGACTGACTAAGATATGTCGCCCAGGCAAGTTGGTGATCCCTGTGAGGCAGCTTTCCCGGAGGAGTGGACTGACAAGGAGTCAGCAGGTGGAGCAGGAGCTCCCGTCAGGTACCTTTACAGACTGTTGGTGCTTGCAATGTTCTATGAACTGTGTGGTCTCCCACGGTGACTGAACGGAGTGAGGTTCGGCGTGTTTAGAGACCGCGACCCAGTGTCATATGTGCTGTATGTGACTTGGGACATTGGTGAAGTGTACGGCGTACGGACACCCATAGTAACTGGGCGAAGTGAGAGGCCCAGCATGTTTAGTGTTCATGAGTCAAAGCCGTAAATGAAGTGTTTAAGACAAAGCTGCAAGTTAATATCCCCAGTTGGTGCCTATTGTGTTTTATGGAACGTATAACATGAACTGTGCATAACCTGGTTTATGACAATTTAATAAACCGTATGGACTGTTTGTTTGGAAAAATCGTGCCTGACTACGTTAATCCCGTGCCAATCGAGTGTCCCCCAATACACTTAGTGAGAGCAATCTTACAATATATATATATATATATATATATTTCTTTTCTATTTAGTTTTTGTACTCGGCTGGGCGTATTTACTGGGATTGAGCTGATTCTTAATCTGTCATATTCCTTATTGTGTGCTATAGTGCAGTGTTTTGAAAACGGGTTCTGAAGGAATCCCTTATGGATGTTGTGCCTGTGAGAGTTCAGTCTTGAGTGTAATGCTTGGGTTGTTCTGCCTTCATATTGTTTATTGCATTTGCACTCTATAATGTAAATTACGAAATCAGCAGTGCAATTCAAATGTTGATTGATAGTAAATTTTTCACATGTGTCAGATGAGATGATATTATCTGCTCCATGGTTAATGGTGTGGCAACATAAGCAATTTTTCAGGCCGCATTTATAAAATCCATTATGATTATTGATTGGTCTGCGGTTATTAATTTCTGGGAAAGATCTAAGGTGACTAGGAGCTAAAATATTTTTAATTTTGGGAGCCCTTCGTAAAGTTATACCAGCGTTTCTGGGAAGAGCTTTGCTTAAGATTGGGTCACGGAGCAAAACATGCTAATTTTGTTGGAATGTGTTGCGTATTTCCCTATGGTTGGAGTTGAATTGGGTGATAAAATAAAACATATATTTATTGTTTGTTTCCGGTTTGTTTTTTTTGCATTAATAATGTATCCGGATTGGTTTTTAATGAGTTATTGTATGGTCTTTTGATTAAAAAATTTGGATATTTCTGGGTTGTAAACCTTTCCTGAAGGATAGAGGCTTGAGTTTTAAAATCTTCAACTAGGCTCCTTTTTTTCGGATTTTTAGGAATTGATTACCGTATATACTCGAGTATAAGCCGAGATTTTCAGCCCAAATTTTAGGGCTAAAAGTGCCCCCCTCGGCTTATACTCGAGTCACGGTAGCGGTGGGGTCGGCAGGTGAGGGGGTGAGGGCGCTGAGGCATACTTACCTAGTCCCAGCGATCCTCGCGCTGTCCCTGCCGTCCCACGGGCTTCGGCGCTGCAGCTTCTTCCCCTCTTCAGCGGTCACGTGGGACCGCTCATTACAGAAATGAATAAGCGGCTCCACCTCCCATAGGGGCGGAGCCGCTTATTCATTTCTCTAATCAGCGGTGCCGGTGACCGCTGATAGAGAAAGAAGCTGCAGCGCCGAAGACCAGGCAGAGGGACAGCGCGAGGATCGCCAGGACTAGGTGAGTATGTTATATTCACCTGTCCTCGTTCCAGCCGCCGGGCGCCGATCCATCTTCCCGGCCGGCGCCTTCATCTTCCCGGCGTCTGCGCTCTCTGACTGATCAGGCAGAGGGCGCGATGACGCATATAGTGTGCGCGGCGCCCTCTGCCTGATCAGTCAGAGCAGAGACGCCGGGAAGATGGAGGCGCCGGAACGAGACGCTGGGAGCTGCAATCAAGGGAGGTGAGTATGTGGTTTTTTTTTTTTATTGCAGCAGTAGCAGCGGCAGCACAGATTAATGTGGAGCATCTATGGGGCACAGTGAACGGTGCAGAGCACCGTATAAGGCACAGCTAGGGGGCACAATGAACGGTGCAGAGCACCGTATAAGGCACAGCTAGGGGGCACAATGAACGGTGCAGAGCACCGTATAAGGCACAGCTAGGGGGCACAATGAACGGTGCAGAGCACCGTATAAGGCACAGCTAGGGGGCACAATGAACGGTGCAGAGCACCGTATAAGGCACAGCTGGGGGCACAGTGAACAGTGCAGAGCACCGTATATGGCACAGCTAGGGGGCACAATGAACGGTGCAGAGCACCGTATAAGGCACAGCTAGGGGGCACAATGAACGGTGCAGAGCACTGTATATGGCACAGCTAGGGGGCACAATGAACGGTGCAGAGCACCGTATAAGGCACAGCTAGGGGGCACAGTGAACGGTGCAGAGCACCGTATATGGCACAGCTAGGGGGCACAGTGAACGGTGCAGAGCACCGTATAAGGCACATCTATGGGGCACAATGAACGGTGCAGAGCACCGTATAAGGCACAGCTAGGGGGCACAGTGAACGGTGCAGAGCACCGTATATGGCACAGCTAGGGGGCACAGTGAACGGTGCAGAGCACCGTATAAGGCACAGCTAGGGGGCACAATGAACGGTGCAGAGCACCGTATATGGCACAGCTAGGGGGCACAATGAACGGTGCAGAGCACCGTATAAGGCACAGCTAGGGGGCACAATGAACGGTGCAGAGCACCGTATAAGGCACAGCTAGGGGGCACAATGAACGGTGCAGAGCACCGTATAAGGCACAGCTAGGGGGCACAGTGAACGGTGCAGAGCACCGTATATGGCACAGCTAGGGGGCACAGTGAACGGTGCAGAGCACCGTATAAGGCACAGCTAGGGGGCACAATGAACGGTGCAGAGCACCGTATAAGGCACATCTATGGGGCACAATGAACGGTGCAGAGCACCGTATAAGGCACAGCTAGGGGGCACAATGAACGGTGCAGAGCACTGTATATGGCACAGCTAGGGGGCACAGTGAACGGTGCAGAGCACCGTATAAGGCACAGCTAGGGGGCACAATGAACGGTGCAGAGCACCGTATAAGGCACAGCTAGGGGGCACAATGAACGGTGCAGAGCACCGTATATGGCACAGCTAGGGGGCACAATGAACGGTGCAGAGCACCGTATAAGGCACAGCTAGGGGGCACAATGAACGGTGCAGAGCACCGTATATGGCACAGCTAGGGGGCACAATGAACGGTGCAGAGCACCGTATAAGGCACAGCTAGGGGGCACAATGAACGGTGCAGAGCACCGTATAAGGCACAGCTAGGGGGCACAATGAACGGTGCAGAGCACCGTATAAGGCACAGCTAGGGGGCACAATGAACGGTGCAGAGCACCGTATAAGGCACAGCTAGGGGGCACAGTGAACGGTGCAGAGCACCGTATATTGCACAGCTAGGGGGCACAATGAACGGTGCAGAGCACCGTATATGGCACAGCTATGGGGCACAGTGAACGGTGCAGAGCACTGTATATGGCACAGCTAGGGGGCACAGTGAACGGTGCAGAGCACTATATGGGGCACAGCTATGGGGAAATATGAATGGTGTAGAGCACTATATGGCACAGCAATGGGGAAATAATGATCTATTTTTATTTTTGAAATTCACCGGTAAATGCTGCATTTCCACCCTAGGCTTATACTCGAGTCAATAAGTTTTCCCAGTTTTTTGTGGCAAAATTAGGGGGGTCGGCTTATACTCGGGTCGGCTTATACTCGAGTATATACGGTATTTGGAATGTTATTAGCCATTTTATGTAGTGGCCACTTTTGTAGTGTATATAGCTGTTTGTGTCCACCTTTTTGAAGTAGGTTTCAGTCAGAATGGTGTTTTCTTTAGAAAAAAAAGTGATGTTTGGAAAGTTGATACCAAAGGGATCATAGAGAGGAGAGAAGGAAAGTCCCCAGTTGTTCACATTTATGTACTTAATGAAAGTTTCAATATTATTATCCGTGTTTTCTCAGATGAAAAATAATCAGTAAATCTTTTGCATAGGATTATGTTTTTCTCCAAGTGCTGTTGAGTATGAAAATTCCTCAAATATGCCCAAGAAGAGATTAGCGTACATAGGTGCAATAGTACAGTCGTCACTATGATTGTGACTACTGTAAAGAGGCACACAGAATATTATCTGACACTGGTTACTGTAGAAAGACTTCTTTCCTATAATAACACCTTTATACAAAAATCTTATTAAAGAAGGGGTAGATGAAAATGTCCTTAATACAAGGGAAAATAAATTTTTGTCTGTCACAAATCCCACCACCTCTTTTTTCTACCATCACCCAAAAATTCACAAGGCTCTCCCTGGAAGACTCATTATATCAGGGATCAACTCTCTCACCAGCAATCTCTGTGAATACAGTACAGACCAAAAGTTTGGACACTCCGTCTCATTTAAAGATTTTTCTGTATTTTCATGACTATGAAAATTGTACATTCACACTGAATGCATCAAAACTATGAATTAACACATGTGGAATTATATACTTAACAAAAAAGTGTGAAATAACTGAAATTATGTCTTATATTCTAGGTTCTTCAAAGTAGCCACCTTTTGCTTTGATGACTGCTTTGCACACTCTTGGCATTCTCTTGATGAGCTTCAAGTAGTAGTCACCGGAAAGTGTTTTCACTTCAGAGGTGTGCCCTGTCAGGTTTAATAAGTGGGATTTCTTGCCTTATAAATGGGGTTGGGACCATCAGTTGTGTTGTGCAGAAGTCTGGTGGATACACAGCTGATAATCCTACTGAATAGACTGTTAGAATTTGTATTAGGCCTGTCCCACACATCCAGATAATTCCGGTACCAAAAAAATCTGTACCGGAGTTATCCGTGTCCGTGTGTCCATGTGCTCACGTGGCACATCAGTGCGTGTGCGGCAGCCGTGTGCCGACTGGGTACCACATGCACCGTGCAGGAGACAGTGCTAGAGTTAAGCGCTGTCCCCTGCTTTGGGTGCTGAATCCAGAATTCATTCCTTCTTCCCAGCAGCGTCCGCTGGAGCGAAGGAATGAAAAATAATTTTTTTTTGTTGAAATAAAGTTCCCGGTATTCTCCCCCCTCCCTCCCTCTGTGCACCCACCCGCTGGCATTAAAATACTTACCCAGCTCCCTCGAAGCTTCCTCTCAGCGTCGCAGCTCTTCCTGTATGAGCGGTCACGTGGTGCCGCTTATTACAGTGATGAACATGCGGCTCTACCCAGCGAATGCTGCTGGAGAGAAGAAATGAATGGGGCTTTAGCACCACAAGCTGGGGGGACAGCGCTTACTGTAGCACTGTCTCCTGCATGGCACACGGACTGCACACGGACAGCATCCGTGTGCGGTATGTGTTTTACATGGACCCATTGACTTTAATGGGTCCGTGTGATACGTGCGCTCCCACAAACACTGCCATGTCTCCATGTTTTTCAAACGAACACACGGTCCGTGAAAACACACTGACATGTGCAGAGACACATTGATTTTAATGTGTCTACGTGAGTCAGTGTCTCCGGTATGTGAGGAAACTGTCACCTCACGTACCGGAGCCACTGACGTGTGAAACCGGCCTTATGGTAAGAAAAAATCAGCTAAGTAAAGAAAAGCGAGTGGCCATCATTACTTTAAATGTTCACTTTTTTTAAGCATTCCAAAAAATCCTGTGACGCACCTGAAGTGTTAATAAATTTCTTGAATGTGGTTTTGAGCACCTTGAGGGGTGCAGTTTTTAAAATGGTGTCACTTTTGGGTATTTTCTATCATATAGACCCCTCAAAGTGACTTTAAGACCGGCCTCACACTAGCGTGTTTTACGGACGTAAGAGAGGTGCTGAAAATACGGATTGCATACGGTACAATGCTTCTCTATGAACTCAAGGCTGGGAACTTTTCAGAATATTTTCCCACGCTCGAGATCATATGAGGGCATCCAGCAGAGGGCGCCTCACCGCAACTGAAGGTAACTACAGGTCATTGACCTACATTCCATTCATTCGCTGGGGTTTTACTGGCAGGAGCACAGCTGCATTAGCAGACTTCTGCTTGTAAAATTAGTTAACCCCTTCAGATGGATTTACAGCGTGGGACGAGACTGATCTTCGGAAGGTATGGGATATTGTTGTTTTTTTATTTTACCTTTTTTACAGAGCGAGGGTCTTCAGGTGGATTACCAGTATAATAAACTATTCCAACAACCTGTGTATTTATTTCATTAAAATACTTTGTAATAATGTGTGTGTGTGTGTGTGTGTGTGTGTGTGTGTTTATTAACCATTTCATACTATTGGATTAATAATGGATAGGTGTCATAATTGACGCCTCTCCATTATTAATCTGGCTTAATGTCACCTTACAATAGCAAGGTGACATTAACCCTTCATTACCCCATATCCCACCGCTACACGGGAATGGGAAGATAGTGGCCAAGTGCCAGAATAGGCGTATCTTCCAGATGTGCCTTTTCTGGGGTGGCTGGGGGCAAATGTTTTTAGCAGGGGGAACAATAACCATGGACCCTCTCCAGGCTTTTAATATCTGCCCTCAGTCACTAGCTTTACCATTCTGGCGGAGAAAATTGCGCGGGAGCCCACACCAATTTTTTCTGCGATTTAACCCTTTAAATTAATAGCTAGAGCGCCCAAATTTTGCACATACACACTACTTACATTAGTACTACTTACGCTGACACACCCTGCCTACGGATGAGATATGGACCACTATTTTGGGGACTTTTCTGCGTATTACGGCCGTAAATTACGGACCGTATTTTTATACGCTGAGTGTGAGGCCGGCCTAAATGTGATGTGGTCCCTAAAAAAAATCATGCTGATTTAAAGTAGACATGTGGGAAATGTTACTTATTAAATATTTTGTGTGACATATCTCTGTGATTAAGGGCATGAAAATTCAAAGTTGGAAAATTGCAAAATTTACAAAATTTCACCAAATTTCCGTTTTTTTCACAAATAAACGCAAGCAATGTCAAAATTTTTTTGCCACTATCAAGAATTACAATATGTCACGAGAAAACAATTTCAAATCACCAGGATCCATAAAAGCGTTCCAGAGTTATTACCTCATAATGGGATAGTGGTCAGAATTGTAAAAATTGGCCCGGTCATTAACATGCAAACCACCCTTGGGGGTTAAGGGGTAATATTCTAAAGTGATTTGAATATATAAACACATGGTCAAAACTGTTGGTACCCCTAGTTTCACCCCTTCAAGACATTGCCCTTTCTTGGTTTTGTGTTTTCATTTTTCGCTCCCCCTCTTCCCAGAGCCATAACTTTTTTATTTTTCTGTCAATATGGCCATGTAAGGGCTTGTTTTTTGTGGGACAAGTCGTACTTTTGAACAACATCATTGGTTTTAGCTTGTTGTGTGCTAGAAACCAGGATAAAAATTCCAAGTGCGATGGAATTGCAAAAAAAGTGCAATCCCACACTTGTCTTTGGTTTGGCTTTTTTGCTAGGTTCACTAAATGCTAAAACTTTCCTGCCATTTGGATTCTCCAGGTCATTATGAGTTTATAGACACCAAACATGTCTACGTTATGTTATAGCTAAGTGGTAAAAAAAAATTGCGCAATTTTCCAATATCCGTAGCGTCTCCATTTTTCGTGATCTGGGGTCAAGTGGGGGCTTATTTTTTTCATGCTGAGCTGACGTTTTTAATGATACCATTTTGGTGCAGATATGTTCTTTTGATCGCCCATTATTACATTTTAATTCAATGCCTGGAAGGCGGGGGACCTGTGGAGCGTCTGACAAGCGCAGTGCGCATGCCCAGGAATCCCAGCCCCGCACTGTGCATACTGCATAACACAGTGCGGGGCGGGGATTCAGTAACAGGCTGGCTGCACTGACCGCACAGGCGCAGAAAGGAACCCGGCACCAGCGCTCGGACGGATAATGCTCTATGCGCCTGCGCAAAGCAGAAGAGCAGAGCGCAGGCGCCGGATTTCACACAATAATAGCGCTGAGGGGGCGGCGAAAATCAACCCAACAGATGACTGACGGCAGTTGGGCGCCTCTAAGAGGACGCTTCAGTCCCGCCTCCAGGTACAAAGACAGGTATTTCAGCAGAATTATAAATACATTTATTGTGGCAATAACAGAAACAAAAACTAAAAGAGCCACCTTGTTAGGCCGGCGTCACACACAGCGTATTAAAATACGGTCCGTATATTACGGCCGTAATACGCTGAAAAGTCCTGAAAATAGTGGTCCGTAGCTCCTCCGTAGGCAGGGTGTTTCAGAGTTTTTTGCGCATGGCATCCTCCGTATGTAATCCGTATGTCATCCATACTGCGTGTTTTTATCGCAGGCTTGCAAAACTGACATACGGCTATACAAGGGATCCATGTGTAAAAAAAACAAAAAAACATATATACTGTCTATATATATATATATATATATATATATATATATATATGTCAGTAGACACATATATGTATATATATTAATATTTCATCCAGCGCGATATAGTAGTGTGTCTATGCAAAATTTGGCCGTTCTAGCTAGTAAATTAGAATATGAGGAGAACCAGCAGAGGGCGCCCTCTTATGATTTCTAGGAAAGTTCCCACGATCTAGGAACAGCCAGCAGAGGGCGCCTCACCGCAAATGCAGGTAAATATAGGTCGATGACCTACTTTACCTACATTCTCCGGGGTTTTGCAGACATGAGCAGCTGCATTAGTGGAGCTCGTGGCTGCAAAATATTTTAACCCCTTCAGATGGATTTACATCGTTGGACGTGACAGATCCTCGGAAGGTATGTATATTGTTGGTTTATTATTTTTTTTTTTATTTACAGATCGAAGGTCTTCAGTGAGTGGATTGAGAGTAGAATAAATTAATACAACAACCTTTGTGATTTTTTCATTAAATTGATTTTTAATAATGTGTGTGCGTTTTTTTTTAACTCTTTACTAGTCTTGGATTAATAATGGATAGGTGTCATAATTGACGCCTCTCCATTATTAATTAGGCTTAATGTCACCTTACAATAGCAAGGTGGCATTAACCCTTCATTACCCCATATCCCACCGCTACACAGGAATGGGAAGAGAGTGGCCAAGTGCCAGAATAGGCGCATCTTACAGATGTGCCTTTTCTGGGGTGGCTGGGGGCAGGTGTTTTTCGCCGGGGGGGGGCCAATAACCGTGGACCCTCTCCAGGCTATTAATATCTGCCCTCAGTCACTGGCTTTACTACTCTGGCGGAGAAAATTGTGCGGGAGCCCACGCCAATTTTTTCCGCCATTTATCCCTTTAATTTACTAGCTAGAACGGCCTAATTTTGCATAGACACGCTACTAACATTAGTAGTGTGGAATATGCAAAAAAAATGGGGATATGAGATGGTTTACTGTATGTAAACCATGTCTCATATCATGTCGGGTTTAGGAAGGAGAAAGCAAAAGCCGGTAATTGAATTACCGGCTTTCTGCTATATCACGCTGGATGAAATAATAAAATATATACATATATGTGTCTCAATGACATATATATATATATATATATATATATATACCTATTCTATGTGTACACATTTATTCTACCTATTCTACTGTAAGCTGTCAGTGTGATTTTACTGTACACCGCACTGAATTGCCGGCTTTTCTCTCTGACAGCGCTGCGTATTCCTCGCAAGTCACACTGCTGGTCCGTGTGTAATCCGTATTTTTGGGGCTTCCATAGACTTTCATTGGCGTTTTATTTGCGCAATACGGTGACAAACGCAGCATGCTGCGATTTTCTACGGCCGTAGAAAGCCGTATAATACTGATCAGTTTAATACGGCAGATAGGAGCAGGGGCATAGAGAATAATTGTGCCGTATGTTTTGCGAGTTTTACGGACGTAGTTTCTGCGCTCTTACGTCCGTAAAACTCGCAAGTGTGACGCCGGCCTTAGGGTACCGTCACACAGTGGCATTTTGATCGCTACGACGGCACGATTTGTGACGTTCCAGCGATATATCCGTGACGTTCCAGCGATCTCGCTGTGTCTAACATGCTCCTACGATCGGGGACCCCGCTGAGAATCGTACGTCGTAGCAGATCGTTTGAAACTTTCTTTCGTCGTCTAGTGTCCCGCTGTGGCGGCATGATCGCATGGTGTAACAGAGGTGTGCACGATATTGTATACGATGTGTGCATAGTAACCAACGGCTTCTACATTGCACATATGTCATGAAATTATCGCTCCAGCGTCGTACATTGCAAAGTGTGACAGCAGTCTACGACGCTGGAGCGATATTGTTACAATGCTGGAGCGTCACGGATCGTGCCGTCGTAGCGATCAAAATGCCACTGTGTGACGGTACCCTTAGACTGTAGCATTACTGCTGCACAAGGTGGCTCGTTTAGTTTATAATGGCTAGAGGGGGTGACAGTGGCCCTTTAACCCCTTCCCGACCTTTGACGCCACGTAGGCGTCATGAAAGTCGGTGCCAATCCGACCTGTGACGCCTATGCGGCGTCATGGAAAGATCGCGTCCCTGCAGATCGGGTGAAAGGTTTAACTCCCATTTCACCCGATCTGCAGGGACAGGGGGAGTGGTAGTTTAGCCCAGGGGGGGTGGCTTCACCCCCTCGTGGCTACGATCGCTCTGATTGGCTGTTGAAAGTGAAACTGCCAATCAGAGCGATTTGTAATATTTCACCCATTATAACGGGTGAAATATTACAATCCAGCCATGGCCGATGCTGAAATATCATCGGCCATGGCTGGAAATACTAGTGTGCCCCCACCCCACCCCTCCGATCGCCCCCCCACCCCCCCCGATCTGGCCGGTACACTGCTCCGGCTCCCCTCCGTCCTGTGCTCCGCTCCCCCCCGTGCTCGTGTCCGCTCCCCCCGTGCTCCAATCACCCCCCCGTGCTCCAATCACCCCCCCTGCACTCCGATCCACCCCCCCCCCCGTGCTCCGTTCCACCCCCCCGTGCTCCGTTCCAGCCCCCCCGTGCTCCGTTCCACGCCCCCCGCGCTCCGTTCCACCCCTCCCGCGCTCCGATTCCCCCCCCCGTGCTCCGATCCCCCCCCCCGTGGTCCCCCCCCACCCTATCATACTTACCGATCCAGCCGTGGTCCCGTCCGTCTTCTCCCGGGCGCCGCCATCTTCCAAAATGGCGGGCGCATGTGCAGTGCGCCCGCCGAATCTGCCGGCCGGCAGATTCGTTCCAAAGTGCATTTTGATCACTGAGATATAATCTATCTCAGTGATCAAAATAAAAAAAATAATAAATGACCCCCCCCCTTTGTCACCCCCATAGGTAGGGACAATAAAAAAATAAAGAAATTTTTTTTTTCCACTAATGTTAGAATAGGGTTAGGGTTAGGGGTAGGGTTAGGGTTAGGGGTAGGGTTAGGGGTAGGGTTAGGGGTAGGGGTAGGGTTAGGGGTAGGGTTAGGGTTAGGGTTAGGGTTAGGGTTAGGGGTAGGGGTAGGGTTAGGGGTAGGGTTAGGGTTAGGGCTAGGGTTAGGGTTAGGGTTAGGAATGTGCACACGTATTCTGGTCCTCTGCGGATTTTTCCGCTGCGGATTTGATAAATCCGCAGTGCTAAACCGCTGCGGATTTATGGCGGATTTACCGCGTTTTTTTCTGCGCATTTCACTGCGGTTTTACAATTGCGATTTTCTATTGGAGCAGTTGCAAAACCGCTGCGGAATCCGCACAAAGAAGTGACATGCTGCGGAATGTAAACCGCTGCGTTTCCGTGCAGTTTTTCCGCAGCATGTGTACAGCGATTTTTGTTTCCCATAGGTTTACATTGAACTGTACACTCATGGGAAACTGCTGCGGATCCGCAGCGTTTTCCGCAGCGTGTGCACATACCTTTAGAATTAGGCTATGTGCACACGGTGCGGATTTGGCTGCGGATTCGCAGCAGTGTTCCATCAGGTTTACAGTACCATGTAAACATATGAAAAACCAAATCCGCTGTGCCCGTGATGCGGAAAATACCGCGCGGGAACGCTGCGTTGTATTTTCCGCAGCATGTGAATTCTTTGTGCGGATTCCGCAGCGTTTTACACCTGTTCCTCAATAGGAATCCGCAGGTGAAATCCGCACAAAAAACACTGGAAATCCGCGGAAAATCCGCAGGTAAAACACAGTGCCTTTTACCCGCGGATTTTTCAAAAATGGTGCTGAAATATCTCACACGAATCCGCAACGTGGGCACATAGCCTTAGGGTTAGGGTTGGAATTAGTGTTGTGGTTAGGGGTGTGTTGGGGTTAGGGTTGTGATTAGGATTATGGCTACAGTTGGGATTAGGGTTAGGGGTGTGTTGGGGTTAGTGTTGGAGTTAGAATTGAGGGGTTACCACTGTTTAGGCACATCAGGGGTCTCCAAACGCAACATGGCGCCACCATTGATTCCAGCCAATCTCGTATTCAAAAAGTCAAATGGTGCTCCCTCACTTCCGAGCCCTGACGTGTGCCCAAACAGTGGTTTACCCCCACATATGGAGTACCAGCATACTCAGGACAAACTGCGCAACAATTACTGGGGTCCAATTTCTCCTGTTACCCTTGTGAATCTAAAAAAATGCTTGCTAAAACATAATTTTTGAGGAAAGAAAAATGATTTTTTATTTTCACGGCTCTGTGTTGTAAACGTCTGTGAAGCACTTGGGGGTTCAAAGTGCTCACCACATATCTAGATAAGTTCCTTGGGGGGTCTAGTTTCTAAAATGGGGTCACTTGTGGGGGGTTTCTACTGTTTAGGCACACCAGGGGCTCTGCAAACGCAACGTGACGCCCGCAGACCATTCCATCAAAGTCTGCATTTCAAAAGTCACTACTTCCCTTCTGAGCCCCGACGTGTGCCCAAACAGTGGTTTACCCCCACATATGGGGTATCAGCGTACTCAGGAGAAACTGGACAACAACTTTTGGGGTCCAATTTCTCCTGTAACCCTTGGGAAAATAAAAAATTCTGGGCTAAATAATTATTTTTGAGGAAAGAAAACGTATTTATTATTTTCACGGCTCTGCATTATAAACTTCTATGAAGCACTTGGGGGTTCAAAGTGCTCACCACACATCTAGATAAGTTCCTTTCAGGGTCTAGTTTCCAAAATGGGGTCACTTGTGGGGGGTTTCTACTGTTTAGGCACATCAGGGGCTCTGCAAACGCAACGTGACGCCCGCAGAGCATTCCATCAAAGTCTGCATTTCAAAACGTCACTACTTCAATTCCAAGCCCCGGCATGTGCCCAAACAGTAGTTTACCCCCACATATGGGGTATCACCGTACTCAGGAGAAACTGGACAACAAATATTGGGGTCAAATTTCTCCTGTTACCCTTGGGAAAATTAAAAAACTCTGGGCTAAATAATTATTTTTCAGGAAAGAAAACGTATTTATTATTTTCACGGCTCTGCATTATAAACTTCTATGAAGCACTTGGGGGTTCAAAGTGCTCACCACACATCTAGATAAGTTCCTTTGGGGGTCTAGTTTCCAAAATGGGGTCACTTGTGGGGGGTTTCTACTGTTAAGCCACATCAGGGGCTCTGCAAACGCAACGTGACGCCCACAGAGCATTCCATCAAAGTCTGCATTTCAAAACGTCACTACTTCACTTCCGAGCCCCGGCATGTGCCCAAACAGTGATTTACCCCCACATATGGGGTATCAGCGTACTCAGGAGAAACTGGACAACAACTTTTGGGGTCAAATTTCTCCTGTTACCCTTGGGAAAATAAAAAATTGCAGGCTAAAAGATCATTTTTGAGAAAATAATTTTTTTTTTTTTTTTCATGGCTCTGCGTTATAAACTTCTGTGAAGCACTTGGGGGTTCAAAGTCCTCACCACACATCTAGATTAGTTCCTTTGGGGGTCTAGTTTCTAAAATGGTGTCATTTCTGGGGGATCTCCAATGTTTAGGCACACAGGGGCTCTCCAAACGTGACATGGTGTCCGCTAATGATTGGAGCTAATTTTCCATTTAAAAAGCCAAATGGCGTGCCATCCCTTCCGAGCCCTGCCGTGCGCCCAAACAGTGGTTTACCCCCACATATGGGGTATCAGCGTACTCAGGACAAACTGGACAACAATATTTGGGGTCCAATTTCTCCTATTATCCTTGGCAAAATAGGAAATTCCAGGCTAAAAAATCATTTTTGAGGAAAGAAAAATTATTTTTTATTTTCATGGCTCTGCGTTATAAACTTCTGTGAAGCACCTGGGGGTTTAAAGTGCTCAATATGCATCTAGATAAGTTCCTTGGGGGGTCTAGTTTCCAAAATGGGGTCACTTGTGCGGGAGCTCCAATGTTTAGGCACACAGGGGCTCTCCAAACGCGACATGGTGTCCGCTAACAATTGGAGCTAATTTTCCATTCAAAAAGTCAAATGGCGCGCCTTCTCTTCCGAGCCCTGCCGAGTGCCCAAACAGTGGTTTACCCCCACATATGAGGTATCGGCGTACTCAGGAGAAATTGCCCAACAAATTTTATGATCCATTTTATCCTACTGCCCATGTGAAAATGAAAAAATTGAGGCGAAAAGAATTTTTTTGTGAAAAAAAAGTACTTTTTCATTTTTACAGATCAATTTGTGAAGCACCTGAGGGTTTAAAGTGCTCACTAGGCATCTAAATTAGTTCCTTGGGGGGTCTAGTTTCCAAAATGGGGTCACTTGTGGGGGAGCGCCAATGTTTAGGCACACAGGAGCTATCCAAACGCGACATGGTGTCCGCTAACGATGGAAATAATTTTTCATTCAAAAAGTCAAATGGCGCTCCTTCCCTTCCGAGCCTTACCATGTGCCCAAACAGTGGTTTACCTCCACATGTGAGGTATTGGTGTACTCAGGAGAAATTGCCCAACACATTTTAGGATCCATTTTATCCTGTTGCCCATGTGAAAATGAAAAAATTGAGGCTAAAAGAATTTTTTTGTGAAAAAAAAGTACTTTTTCATTTTTACGGATCAATTTGTGAAGCACCTGGGGGTTCAAAGTGCTCACTATGCATCTAGATAAGTTCCTTGGGGCGTCTAGTTTCCAAAATGGGGTCACTTGTGGGGGAGCTCCAATTTTTAGGCACACGGGGGCTCTCCAAACGTGACATGGTGTCCGCTAAAGAGTGGAGCCAATTTTTGATTCAAAAAGTCAAATGGCGCTCCTTCCCTTCCAAGCCCTGCCGTGCGCCAAAACAGTGGTTTACCCCCACATATGAGGTATCAGCGTACTCAGGACAAATTGGACAACAACTTTCGTGGTTCAGTTTCTCCTTTTACCATTGGGAAAATAAAAAAATTGTTGCTAAAAGATAATTTTTGTGACTAAAAAGTTAAATGTTCATTTTTTCCTTCCATGTTGCTTCTGCTGCTGTGAAGCACCTGAAGGGTTAATAAACTTCTTGAATGTGGTTTTGAGTACCTTGAGGGGTGCAGTTTTTAGAATGGTGTCACTTTTGGGTATTTTCAGCCATATAGACCCCTCAAACTGACTTCAAATGTGAGGTGGTCCCTAAAAAAAATGGTTTTGTAAATTTCGTTGTAAAAATGACAAATCGCTGGTCGAATTTTAACCCTTATAACTTCCTAACAAAAAAAAATTTTGTTTCCAAAATTGTGCTGATGTAAAGTAAACATGTGGGAAATGTTATTTATTAACTATTTTGTGTCACATATCTCTCTGGTTTAACAGAATAAAAATTCAAAATGTGAAAATTGCGAAATTTTCAAAATTTTCGCCAAATTTCCGTGTTTATCACAAATAAATGCAGAATTTATTGACCTAAATTTACCACTAACATGAAGCCCAATATGTCACGAAAAAACAATCTCAGGACCGCTAGGATCCGTTGAAGCGTTCCTGAGTTATTACCTCATAAAGGGACACTGGTCAGAATTGCAAAAAACGGCAAGGTCTTTAAGGTCAAAATAGGCTGGGTCTTGAAGGGGTTAAGTTGCCTAATAATTCTGCACAGCAATAGTTACCTGAACAAACAGATATCCTCCTAAGATAACCAAATCTAAAAAAAAAACACTCCAACTTCCGAAAATATTAAGCTTTGATATTTATGAGTCTTTTGGGTTGATTGAGAACATAGTTGTTGATCAATAATAAAAATAACCCTCTAAAATACAACTTGCCTAATAATTCTGCACACAGTGTATGTGTAGGTTTGATTTTTTTTAATTGTTTTCTTTTGAATGGGGCAAAAGGGGGGTTATTTAAACTTTTCTATTTTTTTCAAAACTTTTTTTTTTACTTTTGCCATGCTCCAATAGCCTCCATGGGAGGCTAGAAGCTGACACAACTCGATCGACTCTGGTACATAAGAGCGATCGTCAGATCGCCCCTATGTAGTAGATTTACTGCATTGCTATGAGTGCTGATCACAGGGTGGCGCACACAGCAATCCATCATCAACAACCATAGAGGCCTCAGGCTGTTATGCCGATGTATCGCTAACCCCCAATCATGTGACGGGGGTCAGCGATACGCTCATTTCCAGCCCGAAGCGGTAGTTAAATGCCGCTGTCAGCGTTTGACAGTGGCATTTAACTAGTTAAAAGCGGTGGGTGAATCGTGACTTTCATTTGTTCATTTTCATAGATTTTTTATTTATTATTACTGTTGTCAGATTCAAGTTATTTCTGTGACCATTGTGGGTTTTTCTGTCATTAAATGGGGGGTACCAACAATAGTGACCACGTGTGTAACTCCCTTCAATAAAATAAATATATTGTTCATACCTCAGTTGAACAGTTATGAAGATCAATTTTAAACACCACTCACTTTTTTAGAAACAGTTTAATATATACTATATATTAGATCAATAAAGTGTAGTTTTTTAGAAGGAAAGGTTTTTATTTTTCAGGGACATGAAACGGTTTTATTCTACATGATTGATCAAATGCAATAGTTTCATCACATTCATTAATTTTTTTCACATTTTCTTCACATTTATTTCCTTCAGATGGAATAGCTCACTAGGTAGGAATGACATCTTGACACATCATTCATTCTTTTTGTTCTTGTCCCTTCACATTTCTTTTTTCTTTTTATGTCTTTAATATTCTCATTAGGAATCCTATTGTAAAAACAGACAATTGTATGATCACACTTTGAAAGTTTGTTTTCACCTACAGTCATGTATGTCATGTGCTGTATCATGTAGAACCCGACTGAACTCTGACCTATGTAACCCCTTCAAGACCGGAGGAATTTTTTTGTGTGTGTTTTCATTTTTTGCTCCCCTTCTTCCCAGAGCCATAACTTTTTAGTTTTTGTTCAATATGGCGATATGAGGCCTTGGTTTTTGCGGGACGAGTTGTACTTTTGAATGTCATCATTGGTTTTAACATGTCCTGTACTGGAAAATGGAAAAAAAAATCCAAATGCAGTGAAATTGCAAATCCCTCAGTTGTTTTTTGCTGATTTTTGTTTTGCTTTTTTACTAGGTTCACTAAATGCTAATACTGACCTGCCATTATGATTCTCCAGGTCATTGCGAGTTCATGGACACCAAACATGTCTTTTTTATTTATCTTAGTGGTAAAAAAGAATCCAAACTTTGTTAAAAAAAAATCCATCATTTTCCATTACCCATAGCGTCTCCATTTTTCGTTATCTTGGGTTGGGTGAGGGCCGAGCAGATGTTTTTAATTATATCACTTTGGTGCAGATGCGATCTTTTCATCGCCAGTTATTGCATTTCATTGCAATGTTGTGACAACCAAAAAAAATGTAATTCTGGCTTTTTGACTTTTTTCTCGCTACGCCGTTTAGCGATCAGGTTAATCCTCTTTTTTATTGACAGATCAAGCGATTCTGAACTTGGAGATACCAAATATGTTTTTGATTTTTGGTTTGATTTTTTTTTATTGTTTTATTTTGAATGGGGTGAAAGGGGGTGATTTAAACTTTTAATTTTTTTTTTACTTTTTTAATATTTTTAAAACATTTTTTTTTTTTACTTTTGGCATGCTTCAATAGTCTCCATGGGAGAATGGAAGCTGTCATAACTTGATCGGCACTGCTACATACAAGTAATGGTCAGATCACCTTTATGTAGCAGAATTACTCACTTGCTATGAGCGCCGACCACAGGGATTTTGTATACATCACTTTTTTTAAAGTCTAAGTTTAATTAGTTTTTATTGAAAATATTATAATACAACAATAGCACAAATGTGCAACACAGTACAATGTAACATAAATATGTAATTATGCAACCATTGCAGTATAACAAAGAGCTTCAGTCTCAACCCTCTCCTCCCCAGGAGCCACCCTCAACCTTTATTTTGACTGTTTACCTATGACTCACTGACTGTATGGCTACCCAAGCCTGCCAATTCCTGTGGAACCTCTGTAAGGCTATTTTCACATTAGTGTCGGTACGGGCCCGTCGCAGTGCGTCGGGCCGACGTACCGACGCATACTGTGAAATAAAATCACAACGGGTGCAGCGGATGCAGTTTTTCAACGCATCCGCTGCCCCATTGTAAGGTCCGGGGGGGAGGAGGGGGCGGAGTTCCGGCCGCGCATGCGCGGTCGGAAAAAGCGGAACCGATGGACAAAAAAAGTTGCATGGAACTTTTTTTGTCCCGGCGGACTGCAAAAACACGACGCACCCGTCGCACGACGGATGCGACGTGTGGCAATCTGTCGCAATGTGTTGCTAATAAAAGTTTATGGAGAAAAACGCATCTTGCGGGCAACTTTGCAGGATGCATTTTTTCTCCCAAACGATGCATTGCGTCTGAGGCCAAACAACGCTAGTGTGAAAGTAGCCTAAGGTGTTGTTTTTGTGGGCTAGCATTTTTCCAAAAATAATAGTATTAACAGCTTGAGCTATGTCCTCTTTCTTAGGAATAACATCTGTCTTCCAATATTTAGGAGTCTTGTCACTAACACAATATGAGCCGTTAACACTCTAGAGCATGGGGGGGAATGCATGTATGTTTAAGAGGAGGAGCGCCACCTCCGGAGTCCTCTGAACGAACTGTCCCACCAAAAGTGAAATAATTCTAAAAGTGTAGCCCCACAAAGAAGTGATATGTGGACAATCCCAAAATATATGATGTAAAGACCCCACCTGATTACATTTTCACCAACATAGGTGTGAGGTGTTGGGAAACATGGTATGGAGCTTCATGGGAGTAAAATACCAGTGGAGTATCAGCTTCAAGTGTGATTCAAAGTGGGCAGCACAACCAAACGTCCGCCTTGCCAATTTAATTGCTCTTAACCAGTCTTGGTCAGGTATGGCTTTACCGAGGTCTTTTTCCCAAATATTAAATACTTAACTCAGAAATGGGAGTCACACCATCTGTTTGTACAAAATAAACAGAGATTACAGCAAAGCCAAAAACCAGAGCTGGATTATAAGCTGGTACAGCCACACTTTCCAAAATCAGTGTAGCATGAAATAAGCGCAATTTATCTGCAGACTACTGCTATATGTGCAGGTATATAGCATTTGTGGAGGAGGCAGGATTTCTTTAACCCCTTTAACCCTGAGGGTGGTTTGAATGTTAATGACCAGTCCAATTTGTACAATTCTTACCACTGTCACTTTATGTGGTTATTACTCTACAACGCTTCAGCGGATCCCAGTGATTCTGACACTGGTTTTTGTGACATTTTGTACTTCATGATAATGGTAAAATTTATTTTGTATGACTTGCGTTTATTTGTGAAATAAAACGGAAATTTGGGAAAATTTGTAAAATTTTGTAATTTTCCAAATTTGAATGTTCATGGCCTTAAATCACAGAGATACACCACACAAAATACTTAATAAGTAACATTTCCCACATGTCTACTTTACGTCAGCACAATTCACAATTTTGGAACATTTTTTTTTTGTTAAGAAGTTATAAGGGTTAAAAGCTGACCAGCTATTTCTCATTTTTACAACAAAATATACAAAACCATTTTTAGGGACCATCACAATTAAAGTCATTTTGAGGGGTCTATATGATAGAAAATACCCAAAAGTGACACCATTCTAAAAACTAAACCCCTCAAGGTGCTGAAGTGCTTCACAGGAATTTTTGAAATGTGGAAAAAAGTTAAGGCTACGTTCACACTAGCGTTGTGCGCCGCTGCGTCGGCGACACGACGCACAACGCACCGAAAAACGCGTGCAAACGCACGCAAAAACGCTGCATTTTTCGACGCGTGCGTCGTTTTTTGACGAAAATCGGACGCAAGAAAAATGCAACTTGTTGCGTTTTCTTGGTCCGACGCTAGCGTCAAAAAAGACGCACGTGTCGGAAAACGCAACAAGCAAAAACGCATGCGTCCCCCATGTTAAACATAGGGGCGCATGACGCGTGCGTCGCCGCTGCGTCGCCCGACGCTAGCGCGACGCACACTAGCCGAACGCTAGTGTGAACGTAGCCTAACATGTAACTTTTTTTCACAAAAAATTTACTTTAGATCCAATTTTTTTCATTTTGACAAGGGTAACAGGAAAAAATGGACCTCAAAATGTGTTGTGTAATTTCTTCTGAGCATGCCGATGCCCCATATGAGGGAGAAAACCACTGCCTGGGTGCACAATAGAGCTCGGAATTGAAGGAGCATCATTTGAATTTTTTAATGTAAAGTTTCCTCGAAACAGTGAAAATTCCCCACAAGTGACACCATTTTGGAAGCTAGACCATTCAAGGAACTGATTTAGATGGGTGATGAGCACATTGAACTCTTAGGTGCTTCACAGAAGTTTATAAAGTAGAGCCATAAAAATAAAAAAATAATAATTTTCTCCACAAATATAAATATAGCACAAAATATTGCATTTTCATAAGGGTAATAGGAGAAATTGCACAATACAATTTGTTGTGCAATTTCTCCTGAGTATGCCGATATCCAATATGAGGAAGAAAACTACTGCTTGGGCGCACGGCAGGGCTTGGAAAGGAAGGAGTGTCATTTAACTTTTTGAAAGTAACATTTCCTGAAGTCATTAGCGGAAGTCATTTCCCATTTGGAGAGACGTGATATGCCTAAACAGTGGAAAACCTCCACAACTGACCCCATTTTGGAAACTAGACCCCTCAAGAAATGTATTTAGTTGCGTGGTGAGTACTTTGATCCCTTAGGTGTTTCACAAAAGTTTATAACGTTGAGCCGTCAAAATAATAAAATCATATTTTCCTCACAAAAATGTTCTTTTAGCCTCAAATTTTGCCTTTTCGTAAGAATAACAGGAGAAATTGCACAATACAATTTGTGCGATTTCTCCTGAGCACACCAATACCCCATATGTGGGGGAATACTACTTTTGAGGCACAGTGCAAAGCTCATAAGGGAAGAGGCACCATATTGGAGTTCAGATTTTGCTGGAATGGTTTCAGGGTGCCATGTCACATTGGCGGAGCCCCTGAGGTGCCGGAACAGCAGAAACCCCCTATATGTGAACTTATTTTACAAAGTACACTCCCCAATGAATTCATCTAGGGGTCCAGTGATCATAATGACACCACATTTGCCTCACAGAATTTTATACCACTGAGCGGTGAAGAAAGAATAAATTACTTTTTTACCACTAAAATGTTGTCTTAGCCCCAAGTTTTTAATTTTTCTAAGGGCTAATAGGATTTTTTTTTACAAAAAACTGAGGTCCATATTTTCCTGAGTGCGCCAATACCTTTCAAGTAATCAGAAAATATTTGTCAGGCACAGTGCAAAGCTCAGAAGGCAAGGAGCGCCAGATTTTACTGTTATGGTTTGCAGGTGCCATGACCCACTGGGAGAGCCCATGAGCTGCCAGAACAGCAGAAACCCCCATAAGTGACCCCATTTTACGAACCCTCTCAATTAATTCATCTAGGGGTTTAGTGATCATATTGACACCACTGGTGTGTCACAGAATGTTATACCATTGGGCAGTGAAGAAAAAACAACTACATTTTTACCACCAAAATGTTGTTTTAACCCCATATTTTACATTTTCACACAAGAAGTGGGTAAAAATGGCACCAAAATTTGTCCCAAAATGTCTACTGAACGTGGCAATACCCCATATATCGCTGTACAGTACTACTTAGCCATACAGAGAGACTCGGGAGGAATAGAGCTATTTACCTCCTGGAGCTCAGATTTTCATAGAAGAGTTTGCAGACTCCATATACAAAGACCCTAATTGTTAAAAGAGCAGAATCCCCTCAAGTGACCCCATTTTGGAAGCTATACTCCTTTGGGAATTTATCTACAGGTGTAGTGACGATTTTGACTCCATGGGTATTTTCCAGAAAGCAGCAATAAATATTGGAATATTAGCGATTTAAATCACATTTAATGTTGGCATTTTACATAACGTTTGAGATCACGTTTATCCGGCGCTCTACGCTGACCACTTACTTTGGATTTCCATCTATATCTCTGAGTGACGTGATTCAGATGAAACCCCCGAGGGATCTCAACGGAGTTGAAGTTTTTAATGGTACCATTTTCGGGCACATGTCATTTTTTTTATTTCTTTCTATTCCGGCAGAATGAGCAAAAAACATCAATTAAGGAATTTTTTGGGGGGGTTTATCCCATTCCCTGTGTGGTGAAATTGATAAGGCAGTTTTACTCTTCAGGTCATTATGATTACAGCAATACCTCATTCATATTTTTTGTGTTTTGGCGCATTTACACAATGAAAACTATTTTATTGAAAAAATAATTAGTTGTGCATCGCTTTAATCTGAGAGTAATAACTTTATAGCTGTTTATTTATATCCGTCTTTTTGATCGCATGTTATTCTACTTTTTGTTGGGCGGTATGATGATAGAGCATTGTTTTTTGCCTTGTTTTTCAATTGTTATGGTGTTTACTAAAGGGGTTAACTAGTGGGACAGTTTTATAGGTCGGGTCATTGCGGATGCGGCGATATATGTGTACTTTTACTGTTTTTCCATAAAAATATTTATAGATAAAATATCTTTTGTTTTTCATTATTATTTAAAAAATGTTAAAATATTTTTTCAATTATTTTAAAAACATTTTTTATTTTTATTTTTTTACTTTTTTACTTTGACCCAACATGGGACAATTTTTACATGCTGAACACTTCTACAGCATGAAGATGGAGCAGTATTTCCATGCTGCAGAAACTGTCAGCTCCGCACTGACAGAGAAAGTTACTGATTATAGCAACGATCGGCAGGGCCGTATTTGCCACTAGGCACGTGAGGGCATGTGCCTAGGGCGGCAGGATCTGGAGGGCAGCACCTGAGCAAGGTTTTCCTTTTATTTTATTTTTATTTATTAACCGGCACTCGCCCGTTCACCCAACATCCCCCCTCACTCCCTCCTCACTCCCCCCTTCCTCGAAGACGACATACTCACCCTCCTCCAGCGGTGCCTGCAGCTCCATTATCCTCAGTGCTGGCAGCTCGTCCAGTGCTCACAGCGGTCATGTGGTATCGCTCATTAATGTGATGAATATGGATGCATATTCATGACCTTAACCCCTTTCTGACCTTTGACGTACTATCCCGTCGAGGTGACCTGGGTCTATCTGACCCTCGACGGGATAGTATGTCATAGCGATCGGCCGTGCTCGAGGGAGCGCGGCCGATCACGGCCGGGTGTCAGCTGCCTATCGCAGCTGCCTATCGCTGCCTATCGGACCGCCCCCGGCACATTAACCCCCGGCACACCGCGATCAAACATGATCGCAGTGTGCCAGCGGTATAGGGAAGCATCGCACAGGGAGGGGGCTCCCTGCAGGCTTCCCTAAAACCTCCGGAGCAACACGATGTGATCACGTTGCTCTGAGGGTATCCTACCTCCTTCCTCAATGCAGGCCCCGGATCCAAGATGGCCACGGCATCCGGGTCCTGCAGGGAGGGAGGTGGCTTACCAAGTGCCTGCTCAGAGCAGGCGCTTGGTAAGCCTGCAGTGCTCTAAGTTAGATCGCTGATCTGACAGAGTACTGTGCAAACTGTCAGATCAGCGATCTGTGATGTCCCCCCCGGGACAAAGTAAAAAAGTTTAAAAAAAAATTTCCACATTTGTATTACCACAATGAATTTTAAACAAAACAATTCAGATGCAGTTGAAGTTCAGACTTTCAGCTTTCATTTGAGGGTATCCACATTAATATTGGATGAAGGGTTTAGGAGTTTCAGCTCCTTAACATGTGCCACCCTGGGGCTAAAAGTAATTGGACAATTGACTCCAAGGCAATTTCATGGACAGGTGTGGGCAATCCCTTCGTTATGTCATTGTCAATTAAGCAGATAAAAGGCCTGGAGTTGATTTGAGGTGTGGTGCTTTCATTTGGAAGGTTTTGCTGTCAAGTAAACATGTGGTCAAAGGAGCTCTCCATGCCGGTGAAACAAGCCATCCTTAAGCTGTGAAAACAGAAAAAACCCATCCGAGAAATTGCTACAATATTAGGAGTGGTGAAATCTACAGTTTTGTACATCCTGAGAAAGAAAGAAAGCACTGGTGAACTCATCAATGCAAAAAGATCTGGGCGCCCACGGAAGACAACAGTGGTGGATGATCGCAGAATAATCTCCCTGGTGAAGAAAAACCCCTTCACAACAGCCAACCAAGTGAACAACACTCTCCAGGAGGTCGGCGTATCAATATCCAAATCTATCATAAAGAGAAGACTGCATGAAAGTAAATACAGAGGGTTCACTGCACGGTGCAAGCCACTCATAAGCATCAAAAATAAAAAAGCTAGACTGGACTTTGCTAAAAACATCTAAAAAAGCCAGCACAGTTCTGGAAGAACGATTCTTTGGACAAATGAAACCAAGATCAACCTCTTCCAGAATGATGGAAAGAGAAAATTATGGCGAAGGCGTGGTACAGCTCATGATCCAAAGCATACCACATCATCTGTAAAACACGGCGGAGGCAGTGTGATGGCTTGGGCATGCATGGCTGCCAGTGGCACTGGGTCACTTGTGTTTATTGATGATGTGACACAGGACAGAAGAAGCTGAATGAATTCTGAGGTATTCAGAGCCATACTGTGTGCTCAGATCCAGCCAAATGCAGCCAAACTGATTGGTCGTCATTTCATACTACAGATGGACAATGATCCAAAACATAAAGCCAAAGCAACCCAGGAGTTTATTAAAGCAAAGAAGTGGAATATTCTTGAATGGCCAAGTCAGTCACCTGATCTCAACCCAATTGAGCATACATTTCACTTGTTAAAGACTAAACTTCAGACAGAAAGGCCCACAAACAAACAGCAACTGAAAATCACCACTGTGAAGGCCTGGAAGAGCATCAAAAAGTAGGAAACACAGGGTCTGGTGATGTCCATGAGTTCAAGACTTCAGGCAGTCATTGCCAACAAAGGGTTTTCAACCAAGTACTAAAAATGAACATTTTATTTAAAATTATTTAATCTGTCCAATTACTTTTGGTCCCTTTAAAAACAGGGTGGCACATGTTAAAGAGCTGAAAGTCCTAAACCCTTCAGACAATTTTAATGTGGATACCCTCATATGAAAGCTGAAAGTCTGAACTTCAACTGCATCTGAATTGTTTTAATTCATTGTGGTAATGTCTATAACCAAAATTAGAAAAATGTTATCTCTGTCCAAATGTATATGAACTTAACTGTACCTGGATATAAATTATATTTGATATATTGACTAATTCTCATGTTTTTATTTGTTAGGAGCATTAAAGGGGATGTCTAGGTTTGTGATGAGTCTGCAGTTATTCTTTGTGACTGCAGACTTCTGAATTCTCACAGTGTGCCCTGCACGCTGTCAGGATTCTCTCGTGTGATTGATTTACATTTATGTGGTCACATGCTGAATGAAAATGAACTGAGCGAGGCCGGGCACGTCTAGTCAGAATGTGGTCAGAATTATACAAATCACATGCTTTTGCTGACATGACTATCCACCGGCAAGGGAGAATCCTAAAAGTGTGCAGTGCATTCGTTGTGATAATTCAGAAGCTGTGATGTCAGGATTCAGCTCTGCAGGTTCCTGTAGTGGTCACATGGACACTTCACTCATATGCGATTTTCATACGTATGGTCCTGTGACAACGAGATTCTCTTCCTGCTTCTCTCAGTCATTCACTGAACATTGAGAGCATTTGGGAGAGGAACTCGTGGGTACATGACTAAGTGTGAAATTCGCATATGTCCTTGGCGTGGGGTAGGCCAAAATGAATTCTTGTCCCAGGTGCCAGAAACCCTAGGTACACCTATGCCGGTATGCTACTGCGAGCGGTGATTACCGGGTCTGTTAGAGGGAGGTCTGTGCACAGGCAGTGAGGCAGAGACTGAGGGTGTGCACAGAGAGAGAATGGAGACCCGGAGACTGCCCGTCCCAGTCTACGCCGTAGCTTAGAGCCCTCATTATCATAGGAATATGTCAGTTAATAAATTGTTTTTCTAAAGCTTAAGGGTATGTACACACGTATCTGTGAGGGCTGCGTATTTTTCCGCAGCGGATTTGATAAATCTGCAGTGCAAAACCGCTGCGATTTTTCCTGCAGATTTATCGCGGTTTCTATTGCGGATTCCGCTGCGGGTTTACACCTGCAGTTTTCTATTGGAGCAGGTGTAAACCCGCAGTGGAATCCGCACAAAGAATTGACATGCTGCGGAATGTAAACCACTGCGTTTCCGCGCATTTTTTTCCGCAGCATGTGCACTGCGGATTTCGTTTCCCATAGGTTTACATTATACTGTAAGCGCATGGGAAACCGCTGCGGACCCGCAGCTGCGGATCCGTTGCGGATCTGCAGCAAAATCCACTGCGTGTGCACATACCCTTATAGTGCAGTTTTAGGTCAGAGAGGGGTGAGCTAGCAAGGTGCAGGGATACGTAGTGATGGCAACTTGTGGACATGTGCAGCACTTGCAGATGTACACTTGCGGTGAGACAAAAAAACACTGCTAGCGGCGTTTTTTTTCCATTGCTGTAAGTACCACATTTGCCGGATCGTTGGAAAACCGCAAGTGCCGTACATGTCCGCAAGTCCCATAGGGAATGAATGAGGCCGAACGCACTGTTGCCGTAAGTGATCCGTTACACAGCATATGCGGGAAAACTGCCAGATCTGCTGCAAAAGGCTACTTTCACATTAGCGATTTATGGCAAAGTCACTGCCAATAGTGTCATATTCGCCAAAGGGAGAGACAGCACTAAAAGTGCCTAGAGCAGCAGAAACTCTAAATATGGCCCTGACGATCGGTACTACGCGTCACACCGCAGGGTCTCCGATCCAAAGGCTGAGGAGGTGTCAGCACTCTGCCAGCTACCAGAATGCAGCGATCACTTTCAATCACAGCATTTCGGGAGTTAAAGTGTGTGGAGCAGTGTGTGACCGCTCTTGGCACTTAGTGGGCAATCGCCCATACACAGCCTGTGGGAGCGGGAGATTGCAGTGCAGTAATAATACGCCCTTGGTCAGATAGGCCCAGGGCACAGGGATGTATTAGGCCGGCGTCACACTCGTCGTAAGACATTACGGAACGTATTCTACGTCCGTAATACGCGCGTAATACGCCAAAATGTCTCCGTAATCTTTTTCCGTAGTTAATGCGTAGTCTAGGTGTGGTCGCGTATTTTGCGCATGTACTGTTCCGTGTGTAATCCGTATGTGATCCGTATGGCGTTTTTTACACGCACCATCACAAAATGGACATTTAATGGTTTTCAGGCCTGCAAATCATTTAAACCATCATTAACAACACTATTTAAGCCCTCTACAACAGGTGGACCCCTCCCATCTGCCCTATATGTTCTCTAGCATATTTTGGCTGTGTTACTTTGACCTTACAAACATGTCTGAGCATGTGTATTTAAGCACAACTCAGCGGGTGTTGCTTCACTGGGTGCTGTCTCGTCGCTTTGGCCATCCATATCCGGTCAATGTAGATCCGCGAAGGAGGAGACGAAGATTGTGGGTGCATCCTCTATTGACCCAACGCCAGAGTAAAGGACATTTCCAGAGACTATATTCAGCTTTGAGGGCACATCCAGACAAATTTTACCTGTATACTCGCATGTCCATCAGGACTTTTGACATGTTGATGGAGATCTTACGTCCTGGGCTCACCTATCAGGACACCTGGATGAGAAAAGCCATCTCTGCTGAGGAGCGTCTGCTCCTAACCTTACGGTATGTATTTGAATTTTTTTTTTGTGGTGTTTGACAATGTGTTGTGTCCTACTATGTTTCAGTTACTTTACTTGGACATGAAGCCACAAGCACATCCAAAAAAATGTTGGTAATATTAGAGTATAGTAATAATGTGAAATGACCCTTTTTGGTTTGTAAATAATGTCCGAGAAAATGAAATATACACTTGTGCTTCTTCATGTTTTGTTATTCCTCATGTTAATTGTTTTTTTTTTTTCTTGTTTTTCAGCTTCCTGTCCACAGGCTTGTCCTATGCGGGTCTACACCTGGAGTTTCTGATTGGGCGGTCGACAATTTCAGGCATTGTTAGGACAACCTGTTCCCAAATATGGCTGAAACTTCATGAAGATGTGATGCCTGAGCCAAAACAGGAGGATTGGCTCCAAATCGCCACTGGATTCAAAAATACTTGTGACTTCCCTAACTGCATTGGAGCTGTGGATGGGAAACATATCAGGGTGCGTAAGCCGCCGAACTCTGGTTCCCAATTCTACAATTATAAGCAGTTTTTCTCTGTAGTTCTGTTAGCAGTTGCTGACAGCAACTACAGGTTTATCATTGTAGACATTGGGGCCTATGGGCGTACTGGAGACTCTAGGGTCTTCAATTCGTCCATAATGGGTCGGCGGCTACGTGACAACCAGTTGAACCTCCCACCACCACAACAACTCCCAGGCTCCAATGCGAAAGCAGTGCCTTTTGTTTTGGTTGGAGATGAGGCCTTCCAACTGACGAGGCACGTCATGAGGCCTTACCCCAGGCGCAACCTTGACCACCGGCGGAGGGTGTTTAATTTGAGACTTGCCAGGGCACGGAGACTGGTTGAGTGCGCCTTTGGTATTCTTGTAGCCAAATGGCGGGTTCTTCAGTCTGCCATTCAGCTGAGTGAGGCTTCAATCAATGAAGTGATCAAAGCCTGTGTAATTCTATATAGTTTCACCAGAATACATGATTGTTCCTCTCCAAATTTTGTAGATCACGTCATGACCAATCATAGTAGGCCTACCCCATATGTCCCTCCTCCGCGTCGTCCACTTTCTGGACTTAAAGTTCGTGATGTGTTCACAAATTATTTTTTGAGTACTCAAGGTGCCACTCCCTGGCAAGACTATGCAATTTTGCATGTGTAATTAGTTAGATATATAAATTTTTGCTTAACCAATTTAGAAAATATGTCTGTTGTGTTTAATTATTTCACATATGGTTCTGATCATATCATGTGTGTGTGATGTAATAAGAATGAACAGAGTGCATCCATAGTTTGATTGTTATTAACCAACATTTTACTTACGTAATTTTTTGGTAGATTTTGTTATTGTTTTGGCATAACAAATCTTTAGAAATTAAATTCCACATTTTTTTGTGGCCATAAAAATTAGGAACAACATCCACATTCCAGATTGCTATTTAAGCACAAGCAAACACAAGATAGTGTAGACAAATCAAAGCTCAATCATAAACAAAATGGTTAAAATAAAAATAGAAAAAAGGAAAACAAAAACCAAAAAATTATTACAAGTCCTGGTAGGTAGGTGCTGGAGAAGTGGATTGTTCTGGGTCAGCATCAGGTGGCCTTTGTAGGCCCAATTGTCCAGCAGCCTGTGCGGATGTGATAGTGGCCTGAGGGACATTCTGCCTGCTATGATGCTGGCCACTTTGAAGAGTGGGGACAGGATTTTGTAGATAACCCTGATGTTGCTGGCCATATGGGCGGGAATCATACCCCAACCCAAAATGACCATATTTTCCAAACCCAGGTTGGGACCAGCCTCCAGCACTGGGTGTGGACAAGTGGCCATATTGGGATGGGTGCTGATATCCTGCCATATGGTGCTGAGGTTGCCATTGTGGGTTAGTTGTGGGTTGGGGTTGAGGTGTTGGCTGACGGGGAGGGGGTGCTTCAGATCCTTGTTGAGCATGCAGGCCTTGTAATCTCTGAGGTCGCAGAATATTTTCTGGTGACATCTGCCACTGTTCAATCATCTGCAAGAGATTGTATGGGTTATTTGGGGGGGGTGCATGCGTCAATAAGGATCTGAAAACACCCTCTCAAACGCAGCCTCAACTCCCGTTCTATGGAGCGTAAATACTGGGCAAGGCTCCGTGTAAATCCCTCCTCTCCATCATCCTCTCGAACCCGGGCCAAATAGTTCATGACCCCAGCATCCACGTTTCTCCTGCTTTGGAGAAGCTCTCTCCTGCGTCGTGCACGCTGGGGTCTGACTGCAGCCTGTGGGGATCGGTCTAGGGCAACAGTTGGGCTGCTGCTATTTCCAGGGTCATCCTGGCTAGGTGCTGGTGCTGCTGCTGCAGATGATGCTGCAGATGAGAACTGTGGGGCCTCTGGGTTTTGTTCTGCTGCAGCTGGAGCTGGCTGGCCAGATGAGGAGGATCCTGGAGGGATGGAGCATGAGGGAGCAGCAGATGGACCAGCCACCTCTTCACCTTCACCAACTGGGTCAATGACCAGTTCTGAGTCAGACCCTGTCTCCCTGTCAGTGAGGTTAGACTGAGTTCTGAAAAAGAAAAATTTTTGGAGTTACAATGTTATTTGGAATCATCTCTCCAAATTCAAAAATTAAACCAGTTTGAGATGATTTTACTTACGGCCTGAGGTCCATGCTGGGGTTCAGAAAGGTTAGGCGGTCGAAATAAACGCATTTCCGTTTTTTAGGAGGTTCCCCGGCTCCATTTCTCTCCCGCTGCTGCCTCTCCCTCCTATATTGGTCACGGATACTCCTCCACCTTGTTATAACATCATCCACTGAAACAACAAAAATTACACACATTGCTTAGCCCATTATATGCAGAGTGCTCACACAAGGTGTAATTGAATACACAGATTTATGTGTAGCATAGAAATAGGCATTTGTGGATCACATTAAGCAATAAATTTGAAAAAAACACACAATTATGAAGCAAAGCCACAAGGACAGAGTACGCTAACCTCTATCCCAGAAAACACAATTACTGGGAAACAGTGTTAGTAAGGGACACCTGTTCAAAACATTACTGAAATCCATTTATCATGTCCAACACCAGGTATATACTGGTGTGCTTTATATTACTTTCTGGATTAATTAATAAATTCATGTTTAGAAATTCAAAGTAGTAAGGGCCTGCTGTTTAACAAGAACATTACATTTCAAACATGGGTGTACTTACTTATTTGTCGCTGTGCCGCACGTGGCTGCTGGTCATACTGTGGGAAGAGGGACCCACACACGCTCCTCCATGCTGCCTGTTTTACTGCCCTGTTGGCATAGTTGAGGTCTCTTTGGTCCCAGATTTCTGGCCTCTCCTGGATCAAAATGATCAGCATGTCCGTATTCACAATGTTTGCCATGCTGAATATCACTCCGTGGAGGCGTACAGCAGACTTCCGGGTTCACTGTCTGGCTTTTTCAGCTAATTAGCATGTCTCACCTGCCTGATTGAGGCCTTTGGACAGTTCCGGACATCTGCAAGTGAGTTGCGTATTTCTCGCAAGTCACACGCATGGTCCGTATGCATTCCGTATTATACGCTCTCCCATAGACTTGCATTGGCGTATTTTTTGCGCAATACGCTGACAAACGCAGCATGCTGCGATTTTGTGCAGCCGTATAACGACGGATCCGTAATATACGGCTGATAGGACTAGACCCATTGAGAATCATTGTGCCGTATGTTTTGCGAGTTTTACGGACGTAGTTTCTGCGCTCTTACGTCCGTAAAACTCGCAAGTGTGACGCCGGCCTTATTATGACAAATGTCAGAAAGAGGTTAAAGAGATGCTGCATTTTGGAATTTCAGAACCTGCACAATCTATATAACGATTATGTGTATGTTTTACCATCTACTATATAATTAACACCTATAATATCGCCTTTAATCAAAATTAAGCCAAGTGATAATTATTACTAACACCAAGAATGAACACCAGGCCATAACATATGAAAAAAATACAAACTTTATTTTGAACATATCTAAAACCATATACCACACATGAAATTATGGAGCAACCAAAATACAGAGACAACCGACAGGTATGACTGGAACAGTGGCAAAGAAATATATATATATATATATATATATATAAACGGAGTAACCTTCCAATCAATCATATAGTGCGTATATACACACCCGCAAGAAAGAAAAAAAAAAAAACCTGCAGGTGTAGCCAGTAGTATCCCCAATGCAGCGGTCATAGATGACAATGCACAAAGATTACTTAAATAGAATCTAAGAAATATGTATGTATTAATGTTAAATATATTAAAAGACTAATAGGGAATAAATATATCTTAGTAACAAGTGCAATGTCACCGACAGCCGCAGCATGATGGACAACCACCGTGCAGTAGGGTTGAGCGACCTTTACTTTTATAGGATCGGGTCGGGTTTCACGAAACCCGACTTTTTCAAAAGTCGGGTCGAGTGAAATCGGCCGATCCTATAAAAAAGTCGGGGTCGGGGTCGGACGAAACTCGAAACCCAATGCAGTGCATTGGGTTTACAATGGTTCCCAGGGTCTGAAGGAGCGGAAACTCTCCTTCAGGCCCTGGGATCCATATTTAAGTGTAAAATAAAGAATTAAATCACAAGCCGCGACGTCACGCAAGGTCCTGCAAGCGCTGATTCTTAGGAAGGAAGGCTGCCGGAAAGAAGCAGGGCGCGTCCGAGGGTGAGTATATTCCTATTAGGTATATTCCTATTAGGTATATACTCACCCTCGGACGCGCCCTGCTTCTTTCCGGCAGCCTTCCTTCCTTCGAATCAGCGCTTGCAGGACCTTGCGTGACGTTGCGGTGACGTCGCGGCTTGTGATTGGTCGTGCGAGTGGTCACATGGGCGGCCGCGCAACCAATCACAAGCCGCGACGTCACCGCAAGGTCCTGGAAGCGCTGATTCGAAGGAAGGAAGGTTCCCGGTTAGTACCAGGGCGCGTCAGAGGGTAAGTATAGCGATATTTTTTATTTTAATTCTTTATTTTACATTAAATATGGATTCCGATACCGATTGCAAACATATCGGAAATCGGGATCCGAATTCCGATACCACATTCAGAAGATCGCCGACTTCATGGCCGACCCCACACAGGGGTCGGGTCGGGTTTCATGAAACCCGACTTTGCCAATAGTCGGCGACTTCTGAAAGTGGCCGACCCCTTTTGCTCAACCCTACCGTGCAGTCACCACAATGTTCACAGTACATATAGAGGAAGGACCATAGTTACCAAATGTAAGCCACCAGTCAGGGACCCACGACACCCGACGTGCGTTTCGCTGAGGACAGCTTCGTCCAGGGGTGATATGTTATGGCCTGGTGTTCATTCTTGGTGTTAGCATTTACTATATAATTGTCTAAGGGTCACTTCCATCTGTCTGTCTGTCTTTCTTTCTGTCTGTCTGTCTTTCTGTCACGGATATTCATTGGTCGCGGCCTCTGTCTGTCATGGAAATCCAAGTCGCTGATTGGTCGCGGCAAAACAGCCAATCAGCGACCGGCAAAGTACAGCGGAAAAATGGCCGCTCCTTCCTCCCCGCAGTCAGTGGGTAATATACTACGTGGCTGGGCAATATACTATGTGACTGGGCAATATACTACGTCACTGGGCAATATACTATGTAGCTGGGCAATATACTACGTGACTGGGCAATATACTACATGGCCTGGCAATATACTACGTGGCTGGGCAATATAATACGTAGCTGGGCAATATACTATATGTAGCTAGGCAATATACTACGTGACTGGGCAATATACTACGTGTCTGTGCTGTATACTACCTGCTCTGTGCTGTATACTATGTCGCTGTGCAATATACTGTGTAGCTGGGCAATATACTACGTGACTGGGCAATATACTATGTGGCTGGGCAATATACTACGTCACTGGGCAATATACTATGTAGCTGGGCAACATACTATGTGACTGGGCAATATACTACATGGCCTGGCAATATACTACGTGGCTGGGCAATATACTATGTAGCTGGGCAATATACTATATGTAGCTGGGCAATATACTATGTGACTGGGCAATATACTACGTCACTGGGCAATATACTATGTAGCTGGGCAATATACTACGTGACTGGGCAATATACTACATGGCCTGGCAATATACTACGTGGCTGGGCAATATACTACGTAGCTGGGCAATATACTATATGTAGCTAGGCAATATACTACGTGACTGGGCAATATACTACGTGTCTGTGCTGTATACTACCTGCTCTGTGCTGTATACTATGTCGCTGTGCAATATACTGTGTAGCTGGGCAATATACTACGTGACTGGGCAATATACTATGTGGCTGGGCAATATACTACGTGGCTGGGCAATATACTATGTCACTGGGAAATATACTACGTAGCTGGGAAATATACTACGTAGCTGGGAAATATACTACGTGACTGGGCAATACACTACGTGGCTGGGCAATATACTACGTGGCTGTGCAATATACTATGTGGCTGGGCAATATACTACGTGACTGGGCAATATACTACGTGGCTGGGCAATATACTACGTGACTGGGCAATATACTACGTGGCTGGGCAATATACTACGTGGCTATGCAATATACTATGTGACTGGGCAATATACTATGTGACTGGGCAATATACTACGTGGCAGTGCAATATACTACGTGGCTGAGCAATATACTACGTGACTGGGCAATATACTACGTGGCTGGGCAATATACTACGTGGCTCGGCAATATAGTATGTGGCTGGGCAATATACTACGTGGCTGAGCAATATACTACGTGACTGGGCAATATACTACGTGGCTGGGCAATATACTACATGACTGGGCAATATACTACATGGCTGGGCAATATACTACGTGGCTGTGCAATATACTATGTGACTGGGCAATATACTACGTGACTGGGCAATATACTACGTGACTGGGAAATATACTACGTGGCTGTGCAATATACTATGTGGCTGGGCAATATACTACGTGGCTGGGCAATATACTACGTGACTGGGCAATATACTACGTGGCTGGGCAATATACTACGTGGCTGGGCAATATACTACGTGGCTGGGCAATATACTACGTGACTGGGCAATACACTACGTGGACATGCATATTCTAGAATACCCGATGCATTAGAATCGGGCCACCATCTAGTCTTTAATAAATGACTCAGCAAAATATGTTAATGTATGTAAAAGCCAGTAATTTATGGCATAAGGGTTAGAAAGATTTATGTTTATGTGTATATATATATATATATATATATATATATATATATATATATATATATATACAATCCTCAGTTAAATTTTAAATCCCCATATTGTAGATTGTTACATAATATAAAGTAAAAACTTTCCAATTATTGGAGCGAGCAGCTGTTACACCAATGCTTCTACCAAACATGAATACAAAGTTATGTACTAAATTGTTCATAAAATGGTGCAAAATATAAACAAAATAAATTGACGAAGCAACAAATTCTCTGTAATGATAAATAAAAATTGAAAATGTAACCCAGCAGCAAAATTGTAATGTTTTTACAAATCCTATGAGCTGTTTTCATTACTGATGTCACAATACTAATATATTTCACAGTACAAGCTTAATGCGCACAATGCTTTCACAGAGAGGCAAGATGCAGAGTACACTCTTAGGCCGGCTTCACACTTGCGAGTTTTACGGACGTAAGAGCGCAGAACTACATCCGTAAAACTCGCAAAAAATACGGCACAATTATTCTCTATGCCCCTGCTCCTATCTGCCGTATTTTACTGATCAGTATTATACGGCTTTCTACGGCCGTACAAAATCGCAGCATGCTGCGTTTGTCACCGTACTGCGCAAGAAATACGCCAATGAAAGTCTATGGAAGCGTGAAAAATACGGATTACACACGGACAAGCAGTGTGACTTGCGAGAAATACGCAGCGCTGTTAGAGAGAAAAGCCGGTAATTCAGTGCGGTGTACAGTAAAATCACACTGACAGTTTACAGTCCAATAGGTAGAATAAATGTGTACACATAGAATAGGTATATATATATATATATATATATATATGTCAGTGAGACACATATATGTATATATATTAATATTTATTCCAGCGCTATACAGCTTGAAAGCCGGTAATTCAATTACCGACTTTTTCTTTCTCCTTCCTAAAACCCGACATGATTTGAGACATGGTTTACATACAGTAAACCAGGTCTTCTCTCCATTTTTTTTGCAGATTCCACACTACTAATGTCAGTAGTGTGTATCTGCAAAATTTGGCCGTTCTAGCTCTTAAAATAAAGGGTTAAATGGCGGAAAAAATTGGCGTGGGCTCCCGCACAATTTTCTCCGCCAGAGTAGTAAAGCCAGTGACTGAGGGCAGATATTAATAGCCTGGAGAGGGTCCACGGTTATTGGCCCCCCCCCCCTGGCTAAAAACACCTGCCCCCAGCCACCCCAGAAAAGGCACATCTGGAAGATGCGCCTATTCTGGCACTTGGCCACTCTCTTCCCATTCCCGTGTAGCAGTGGGATATGGGGTAATGAAGGGTTAATGCCACCTTGCAATTGTAAGGTGACATTAAGCCTAATTAATAATGGAGAGGTGTCAATTATGACACCTATCCATTATTAATCCAATTGTAGTAAAGGGTTAAACAAAACACACACATTATTTAAAATTATTTTAATGAAATAAAAACAATGGTTGTTGGAGTATTTTATTCTACGCCCAATCCAGTCACTGAAGACCCTCGTTCTGTAAGTAAAAAAACATAATAAACCAACAATATCCTTACCCTCCGCAGATCTGTAACGTCCAACGATGTAAATCCTTCTGAAGGGGTTAAAACATTTTGCAGCAAGGAGTTCCGCTAATGCAGGCTGCTCCTTGCTGCAAAACCCCGGGGAATGAGGCTAAATATAGATCAATGATCTATATTTAGCTTCATTTGCGGTGAGGCGCCATCTGCTGGCTGTTCATAGATCGTGGGAACTTACCTAGAAAGCTCCCAGGCTCCCACCACCACAACAACTCCCAGGCTCCAATGCGAAAGCAGTGCCTTTTGTTTTGGTTGGAGATGAGGCCTTCCAACTGACGAGGCACGTCATGAGGCCTTACCCCAGGCGCAACCTTGACCACCGGCGGAGGGTGTTTAATTTGAGACTTGCCAGGGCACGGAGACTGGTTGAGTGCGCCTTTGGTATTCTTGTAGCCAGATGGCGGGTTCTTCAGTCTGCCATTCAGCTGAGTGAGGCTTCAATCAATGAAGTGATCAAAGCATGTGTAATTCTATATAGTTTCACCAGAATACATGATTGTTCCTCTCCAAATTTTGTAGATCACGTCATGACCAATCATAGTAGGCCTACCCCATATGTCCCTCCTCCGCGTCGTCCACTTTCTGGACTTAAAGTTCGTGATGTGTTCACAAATTATTTTTTGAGTACTCAAGGTGCCACTCCCTGGCAAGACTATGCAATTTTGCATGTGTAATTAGTTAGATATATAAATTTTTGCTTAACCAATTTAGAAAATATGTCTGTTGTGTTTAATTATTTCACATATGGTTCTGAGCATATCATGTGTGTGTGATGTAATAAGAATGAACAGAGTGCATCCATAGTTTGATTGTTATTAACCAACATTTTACTTACGTAATTTTTTGGTAGATTTTGTTATTGTTTTGGCATAACAAATCTTTAGAAATTAAATTCCACATTTTTTTGTGGCCATAAAAATTAGGAACAACATCCACATTCCAGATTGCTATTTAAGCACAAGCAAACACAAGATAGTGTAGACAAATCAAAGCTCAATCATAAACAAAATGGTTAAAATAAAAATAGAAAAAAGGAAAACAAAAACCAAAAAATTATTACAAGTCCTGGTAGGTAGGTGCTGGAGAAGTGGATTGTTCTGGGTCAGCATCAGGTGGCCTTTGTAGGCCCAATTGTCCAGCAGCCTGTGCGGATGTGATAGTGGCCTGAGGGACATTCTGCCTGCCATGATGCTGGCCACTTTGAAGAGTGGGGACAGGATTTTGTAGATAACCCTGATGTTGCTGGCCATATGGGCGGGAATCATACCCCAACCCAAAATGACCATATTGTCCAAACCCAGGTTGGGACCAGCCTCCAGCACTGGGTGTGGACAAGTGGCCATATTGGGATGGGTGCTGATATCCTGCCATATGGTGCTGAGGTTGCCATTGTGGGTTAGTTGTGGGTTGGGGTTGAGGTGTTGGCTGACGGGGAGGGGGTGCTTCAGATCCTTGTTGAGCATGCAGGCCTTGTAATCTCTGAGGTCGCAGAATATTTTCTGGTGACATCTGCCACTGTTCAATCATCTGCAAGAGATTGTATGGGTTATTTGGGGGGGGTGCATGCGTCAATAAGGATCTGAAAACACCCTCTCAAACGCAGCCTCAACTCCCGTTCTATGGAGCGTAAATACTGGGCAAGGCTCCGTGTAAATCCCTCCTCTCCATCATCCTCTCGAACCCGGGCCAAATAGTTCATGACCCCAGCATCCACGTTTCTCCTGCTTTGGAGAAGCTCTCTCCTGCGTCGTGCACGCTGGGGTCTGACTGCAGCCTGTGGGGATCGGTCTAGGGCAACAGTTGGGCTGCTGCTATTTCCAGGGTCATCCTGGCTAGGTGCTGGTGCTGCTGCTGCAGATGATGCTGCAGATGAGAACTGTGGGGCCTCTGGGTTTTGTTCTGCTGCAGCTGGAGCTGGCTGGCCAGATGAGGAGGATCCTGGAGGGATGGAGCATGAGGGAGCAGCAGATGGACCAGCCACCTCTTCACCTTCACCAACTGGGTCAATGACCAGTTCTGAGTCAGACCCTGTCTCCCTGTCAGTGAGGTTAGACTGAGTTCTGAAAAAGAAAAATTTTTGGAGTTACAATGTTATTTGGAATCATCTCTCCAAATTCAAAAATTAAACCAGTTTGAGATGATTTTACTTACGGCCTGAGGTCCATGCTGGGGTTCAGAAAGGTTAGGCGGTCGAAATAAACGCATTTCCGTTTTTTAGGAGGTTCCCCGGCTCCATTTCTCTCCCGCTGCTGCCTCTCCCTCCTATATTGGTCACGGATACTCCGCCACCTTGTTATAACATCATCCACTGAAACAACAAAAATTACACACATTGCTTAGCCCATTATATGCAGAGTGCTCACACAAGGTGTAATTGACTACACAGATTTATGTGTAGCATAGAAATAGGCATTTGTGGATCACATTAAGCAATAAATTTGAAAAAAACACACAATTATGAAGCAAAGCCACAAGGACAGAGTATGCTAACCTCTATCCCAGAAAACACAATTACTGGGAAACAGTGTTAGTAAGGGACACCTGTTCAAAACATTACTGAAATCCATTCATCATGTCCAACACCAGGTATATACTGGTGTGCTTTCTATTACTTTCAGGATTAATTAATAAATTCATGTTTAGAAATTCAAAGTAGTAAGGGCCTGCTGTTTAACAAGAACATTACATTTCAAACATGGGTGTACTTACTTATTTGTCGCTGTGCCGCACGTGGCTGCTGGTCATACTGTGGGAAGAGGGACCCACACACGCTCCTCCATGCTGCCTGTTTTACTGCCCTGTTGGCATAGTTGGGGTCTCTTTGGTCCCAGATTTCTGGCCTCTCCTGGATCAAAATGATCAGCATGTCCGTATTCACAATGTTTGCCATGCTGAATATCACTCCGTGGAGGCGTACAGCAGACTTCCGGGTTCACTGTCTGGCTTTTTCAGCTAATTAGCATGTCTCACCTGCCTGATTGAGGCCTTTGGACAGTTCAGGACATCTGCAAGTGAGTTGCGTATTTCTCGCAAGTCACACGCATGGTCCGTATGCATTCCGTATTATACGCTCTCCCATAGACTTGCATTGGCGTATTTTTGCGCAATACGCTGACAAACGCAGCATGCTGCGATTTTGTGCAGCCGTATAACGACGGATCCGTAATATACGGCTGATAGGACTAGACCCACTGAGAATCATTGTGCCGTATGTTTTGCGAGTTTTACGGACGTAGTTTCTGCGCTCTTACGTCCGTAAAACTCGCAAGTGTGACGCCGGCCTTATTATGACAAATGTCAGAAAGAGGTTAAAGAGATGCTGCATTTTGGAATTTCAGAACCTGCACAATCTATATAACGATTATGTGTATGTTTTACCATCTACTATATAATTAACACCTATAATATCGCCTTTAATCAAAATTAAGCCAAGTGATTATTACTAACACCAAGAATGAACACCAGGCCATAACATATGAAAAAAATACAAACTTTATTTTGAACATATCTAAAACCATATACCACACATGAAATTATGGAGCAACCAAAATACAGAGACAACCGACAGGTATGACTGGAACAGTGGCAAAGAAATATATATATATATATATATGTCTTCTCTCCATTTTTTTTGCAGATTCCACACTACTAATGTCAGTAGTGTGTATCTGCAAAATTTGGCCGTTCTAGCTCTTAAAATAAAGGGTTAAATGGCGGAAAAAATTGGCGTGGGCTCCCGCGCAATTTTCTCCGCCAGAGTAGTAAAGCCAGTGACTGAGGGCAGATATTAATAGCCTGGAGAGGGTCCACGGTTATTGGCCCCCCCCTGGCTAAAAATATCTGCCCCCAGCCACCCCAGAAAAGGCACATCTGGAAGATGCGCCTATTCTGGCACTTGGCCACTCTCTTCCCATTCCCGTGTAGCGGTGGGATATGGGGTAATGAAGGGTTAATGCCACCTTGCTATTGTAAGGTGACATTAAGCCTAATTAATAATGGAGAGGCGTCAATTATGACACCTATCCATTATTAATCCAATACTAGTAAAGGGTTAAATAAAACACAAACACATTTTTTAAAATTATTTTAATGAAATAAAAACAATGGTTGTTGCAGTATTTTATTCAACGCCCAATCCAGTCACTGAAGACCCTCGTTCTGTGAGTAAAAAAACATAATAAACCAACAATATACTTACCCTCCGCAGATCTGTAACGTCCAACGATGTAAATCCTTCTGAAGGGGTTAAAACATTTTGCAGCAAGGAGCTGTGCTAATGCAGGCTACTCCTCGCTGCAAAACCCCAGGGAATGAGGCTAAAAATAGATCAATGATCTATATTTAGCTTCATTTGCGGTGAGGCGCCCTCTGCTGGATGTTCATAGATCGTGGGAAATTAACTAGAAAGCTCCTTAGCCAGGGGGGGGCCAATAACCGTGGACCCTCTCCAGGCTATTAATATCTGCCCTCAGTCACTGGCTTTACTACTCTGGCGGAGAAAATTGCGCGGGAGCCCACGCCAATTTTTTCCGCCATTTAACCCTTTATTTTAAGAGCTAGAACGGCCAAATTTTGCAGATACACACTACTGACATTAGTAGTGTGGAATCTGCAAAAAAAATGGAGAGAAGACATGGTTTACTGTATGTAAACCATGTCTCAAATCATGTCGGGTTTTAGGAAGGAGAAGGAAATAGCCGGTAATTGAATTACCGGCTTTCAAGCTGTATAGCGCTGGAAAAAATATTAATATATATACATATATGTGTCTACTGACATATATATATACATATATATATATATATATTTTTTTTTTTTTTTTCTTTTTGGGACACATGGATCACTTCTATAGCGGTATGTTGGTTTTGCAAGCCTGCGAGAAAACCACGCAGTACGGATGCCATACGGATTACATACGGAGGATGCCATGCGCAAAAAACGCTGACACACCCTGCCTACGGAGGAGCTACGGACCACTATTTTCGGGACATTTCAGCGTATTACGGCCGTAATATACGGACCGTATTTTAATACGCTGAGTGTGAAGCCGGCCTTAATGTTAAATATATTAAAAGACTAATAGGGAATAAATATATCTTAGTAACAAGTGCAATGTCACCGACAGCCGCAGCATGATGGACAACCACCGTGCAGTAGGGTTGAGCGACCTTTACTTTTATAGGATCGGGTCGGGTTTCACGAAACCCGACTTTTTCAAAAGTCGGGTCGAGTGAAATCGGCCGATCCTATAAAAAAGTCGGGGTCGGGGTCGGACGAAACTCGAAACCCAATGCAGTGCATTGGGTTTCCAATGGTTCCCAGGGTCTGAAGGAGCGGAAACTCTCCTTCAGGCCCTGGGATCCATATTTAAGTGTAAAATAAAGAATTAAATCACAAGCCGCGACGTCACGCAAGGTCCTGCAAGCGCTGATTCTTAGGAAGGAAGGCTGTCGGAAAGAAGCAGGGCGCGTCCGAGGGTGAGTATATTCCTATTAGGTATATTCCTATTAGGTATATACTCACCCTCGGACGCGCCCTGCTTCTTTCCGGCAGCCTTCCTTCCTTCGAATCAGCGCTTGCAGGACCTTGCGTGACGTTGCGGTGACGTCGCGGCTTGTGATTGGTCGTGCGAGTGTTCACATGGGCGGCCGCGCAACCAATCACAAGCCGCGACGTCACCGCAAGGTCCTGGAAGCGCTGATTCGAAGGAAGGAAGGTTCCCGGTTAGTACCAGGGCGCGTCAGAGGGTAAGTATAGCGATATTTTTTATTTTAATTCTTTATTTTACATTAAATATGGATTCCGATACCGATTGCAAACATATCGGAAATCGGGATCCGAATTCCGATACCACATTCAGAAGATCGCCGACTTCATTGCCGACCCCACACAGGGGTCGGGTCGGGTTTCATGAAACCCGACTTTGCCAATAGTCGGCGACTTCTGAAAGTGGCCGACCCCTTTTGCTCAACCCTACCGTGCAGTCACCACAATGTTCACAGTACATATAGAGGAAGGACCATAGTTACCAAATGTAAGCCACCAGTCAGGGACCCACGACACCCGACGTGCGTTTCGCTGAGGACAGCTTCGTCCAGGGGTGATATGTTATGGCCTGGTGTTCATTCTTGGTGTTAGCATTTACTATATAATTGTCTAAGGGTCACTTCCATCTGTCTGTCTGTCTTTCTTTCTGTCTGTCTGTCTTTCTGTCACGGATATTCATTGGTCGCGGCCTCTGTCTGTCATGGAAATCCAAGTCGCTGATTGGTCGCGGCAAAACAGCCAATCAGCGACCGGCACAGTACAGCGGAAAAATGGCCGCTCCTTCCTCCCCGCAGTCAGTGGGTAATATACTACGTGGCTGGGCAATATACTATGTGACTGGGCAATATACTACGTCACTGGGCAATATACTATGTAGCTGGGCAATATACTACGTGACTGGGCAATATACTACATGGCCTGGCAATATACTACGTGGCTGGGCAATATAATACGTAGCTGGGCAATATACTATATGTAGCTAGGCAATATACTACGTGACTGGGCAATATACTACGTGTCTGTGCTGTATACTACCTGCTCTGTGCTGTATACTATGTCGCTGTGCAATATACTGTGTAGCTGGGCAATATACTACGTGACTGGGCAATATACTATGTGGCTGGGCAATATACTACGTCACTGGGCAATATACTATGTAGCTGGGCAACATACTATGTGACTGGGCAATATACTACATGGCCTGGCAATATACTACGTGGCTGGGCAATATAATACGTAGCTGGGCAATATACTATATGTAGCTAGGCAATATACTACGTGACTGGGCAATATACTACGTGTCTGTGCTGTATACTACCTGCTCTGTGCTGTATACTATGTCGCTGTGCAATATACTGTGTAGCTGGGCAATATACTACGTGACTGGGCAATATACTATGTGGCTGGGCAATATACTACGTGGCTGGGCAATATACTATGTCACTGGGAAATATACTACGTAGCTGGGAAATATACTACGTAGCTGGGAAATATACTACGTGACTGGGCAATACACTACGTGGCTGGGCAATATACTACGTGGCTGTGCAATATACTACGTGGCTGGGCAATATACTACGTGACTGGGCAATATACTACGTGACTGGGCAATATACTACGTGGCTGGGCAATATACTACGTGACTGGGCAATATACTACGTGGCTGGGCAATATACTACGTGGCTATGCAATATACTATGTGACTGGGCAATATACTATGTGACTGGGCAATATACTACGTGGCAGTGCAATATACTACGTGGCTGAGCAATATACTACGTGACTGGGCAATATACTACGTGGCTGGGCAATATACTACGTGGCTGGGCAATATAGTATGTGGCTGGGCAATATACTACGTGGCTGAGCAATATACTACGTGACTGGGCAATATACTACGTGGCTGGGCAATATACTACATGACTGGGCAATATACTACATGGCTGGGCAATATACTACGTGGCTGTGCAATATACTATGTGACTGGGCAATATACTACGTGACTGGGCAATATACTACGTGACTGGGAAATATACTACGTGGCTGTGCAATATACTATGTGGCTGGGCAATATACTACGTGGCTGGGCAATATACTACGTGACTGGGCAATATACTACGTGGCTGGGCAATATACTACGTGGCTGGGCAATATACTACGTGGCTGGGCAATATACTACGTGACTGGGCAATACACTACGTGGACATGCATATTCTAGAATACCCGATGCATTAGAATCGGGCCACCATCTAGTCTTTAATAAATGACTCAGCAAAATATGTTAATGTATGTAAAAGCCAGTAATTTATGGCATAAGGGTTAGAAAGATTTATGTTTATGTGTATATATATATATATATATATATATATATATATATATATATATATATATATATATATATACAATCCTCAGTTAAATTTTAAATCCCCATATTGTAGATTGTTACATAATATAAAGTAAAAACTTTCCAATTACTGGAGCGAGCAGCTGTTACACCAATGCTTCTACCAAACATGAATACAAAGTTATGTACTAAATTGTTCATAAAATGGTGCAAAATATAAACAAAATAAATTGACGAAGCAACAAATTCTCTGTAATGATAAATAAAAATTGAAAATGTAACCCAGCAGCAAAATTGTAATGTTTTTACAAATCCTATGAGCTGTTTTCATTACTGATGTCACAATACTAATATATTTCACAGTACAAGCTTAATGCGCACAATGCTTTCACAGAGAGGCAAGATGCAGAGTACACTCTTAGGCCGGCTTCACACTTGCGAGTTTTACGGACGTAAGAGCGCAGAACTACATCCGTAAAACTCGCAAAAAATACGGCACAATTATTCTCTATGCCCCTGCTCCTATCTGCCGTATTTTACTGATCAGTATTATACGGCTTTCTACGGCCGTACAAAATCGCAGCATGCTGCGTTTGTCACCGTACTGCGCAAGAAATACGCCAATGAAAGTCTATGGAAGCGTGAAAAATACGGATTACACACGGACAAGCAGTGTGACTTGCGAGAAATACGCAGCGCTGTTAGAGAGAAAAGCCGGTAATTCAGTGCGGTGTACAGTAAAATCACACTGACAGTTTACAGTCCAATAGGTAGAATAAATGTGTACACATAGAATAGGTATATATATATATATATATATATATGTCAGTGAGACACATATATGTATATATATTAATATTTATTCCAGCGCTATACAGCTTGAAAGCCGGTAATTCAATTACCGACTTTTTCCTTCTCCTTCCTAAAACCCGACATGATTTGAGACATGGTTTACATACAGTAAACCAGGTCTTCTCTCCATTTTTTTTGCAGATTCCACACTACTAATGTCAGTAGTGTGTATCTGCAAAATTTGGCCGTTCTAGCTCTTAAAATAAAGGGTTAAATGGCGGAAAAAATTGGCGTGGGCTCCCGCACAATTTTCTCCGCCAGAGTAGTAAAGCCAGTGACTGAGGGCAGATATTAATAGCCTGGAGAGGGTCCACGGTTATTGGCCCCCCCCTGGCTAAAAACACCTGCCCCCAGCCACCCCAGAAAAGGCACATCTGGAAGATGCGCCTATTCTGGCACTTGGCCACTCTCTTCCCATTCCCGTGTAGCGGTAGGATATGGGGTAATGAAGGGTTAATGCCACCTTGCTATTGTAAGGTGACATTAAGCCTAATTAATAATGGAGAGGTGTCAATTATGACACCTATCCATTATTAATCCAATTGTAGTAAAGGGTTAAATAAAACACACACACATTATTTAAAATTATTTTAATGAAATAAAAACAATGGTTGTTGGAGTATTTTATTCTACGCCCAATCCAGTCACTGAAGACCCTCGTTCTGTAAGTAAAAAAACATAATAAACCAACAATATCCTTACCCTCCGCAGATCTGTAACGTCCAACGATGTAAATCCTTCTGAAGGGGTTAAAACATTTTGCAGCAAGGAGTTCCGCTAATGCAGGCTGCTCCTTGCTGCAAAACCCCGGGGAATGAGGCTAAATATAGATCAATGATCTATATTTAGCTTCATTTGCGGTGAGGCGCCCTCTGCTGGCTGTTCATAGATCGTGGGAACTTACCTAGAAAGCTCCCCGGGGATTTTGCAGTTTGAATTTTTTCAAACTGAGTGTTTTTGGTTTTACCATTCTCTTTTGTGTCTATATACACATACTAGCATACACTATGATGGCTGCTGCTTCCTCTTCCAGTACAGACACTTGGTCACCCCCTCCCCCGGTCCAGACTGCAGCAGGTGATGAGAGGACAGGGAGACACAGCAGTTTCCAAACTAGTACTAGAGGGCAGGTAGTGTAGTGCAATGCTGGCAGCTTGTTCCCACAGGACTAGTGGGGCCCCGGGGGTCCCTCCTGCAGCCTAGTGAGAAGCCCTACTTCTGGAGCCACTAGGAGGCAGCACCACAGAATTGCTGACCTTTCCTGGCTCCAGTCTCTTCCTGCAGAGCTCCGGTCACTGTTGCCATCATTTTCAGGAGTAGCAGAGGGTGAGAGATGACGGAGGCGGAGCCAGTGCTAGAGGCAGGGCCAGTGCTAGAGGTGAAGCCAGTGCTGGAGGCGGAGCCAGTGCTGGAGGCGGAGCCAGTGCTAGAGGCGGGGCCAGTGCTAGAGGCGGAGCCCATCCCGAGCTCTGCAGAGTCACTCTGCACAGAACTAGTGCCCCTGCCGAGCAGCTTGTGCATTGTGTGTGCTGCAGTGAGTGCGGCCACAGCGGAGAGGCTCATAATGCCTCCAGGCCAGCAGGACAGTGCCACCCCTGTCCCTGGGGCCCGGTTATCAGGAGGAAAAGAGGTGGAGCCCGAAGTGTGTCAGACATGCTGCCAGTGTGTCTCAGTCAGTCCGGGCCCTCCCTCCTTTTCTCTGCTCATGGACACCTTACACAAGTAAGGGCAGTAATGCCCTGATGGCGGCCCTGCGGATGAGTCTCGCTTGGCAATACCCGGCGCTGCTGCCGGCACTCAGATCGGAGAATGCGGCCGCATAGGAATACATGCAGCCGCACGCTCTGCTCCTGTGCCAGGTGCTGTGCCGGGTATTGTTGTGCGAGACTCATCCGAGTCCTCCGCAAGTGAGTAGGAGCCTTTAGCGCGCAAAGTGATGTCTTAGACCAAGCATGACGCATATAATGATGTAATAGCAAAGATATAATGCAAAAAGTTATTTTCATGCCAATATATATATATATATATATATATATATGTATATATATATCTTACTGTATATGCTTCCTGCCTTTGTAGCTATGCCCATGTCTTAATTTAAATGTAATATAAAGGGAATCTGTCACCATATTTTTGCTACCTCACTTGAGAGCAGCATGATGTAGTTATGATAATTCCAATTTTGTATCACATACTGGGCTGCTTGCCGACCTGTTCTATCTGAATCTGCTTCAGACACAATACGTGCCAGCATTCGCTAAATAGCCACTTTACCACTTATGGAATAACAATCTTATTGACATATATAATCAGCGTGGCGTCGTTTTTGACCCTTGTGCATAACTTCCCCTATTTTTACTGCAACCATCCATATTGACATTTCATGTTCTAACCTAGAGAAATTTTTCCAAGGGTGGCATTGTGATCAAGGCCATTAACGGGCCGAAACATTAATTTGCCTGTCAGCTCACCTGCCACCTGTATTAAATGTTTCACTTGAAGCAAAATTCCTCAATTTGTATGAGTGCAGTGATTCTATACTCTATTGTTTATGGGACCATCGGCTCCGTTCACTAGCGCCGTCATATCCATAAGAATTGAGTGCTAGCCTTCTGCCATTTTACTTGTCACAACACAACATCACAGCCACGGTGAGAGCTGACACCTCGGGAATGGAGCCGGCACAGGAGGTGAGTATAGGCTTTATTAATTTATTGGGGCCGAACATTTAGTTTAAGAAGGGGTTGCCTTAGTACTGAACAACCCCTTTAGGCCAGCGTCACCCACAGCGTAAAACAATATGGTCCGTATATTACGGCCGTAGTACGCTGAAAAGTCCCGAAAATAGTGGTCCGTAGCTCCTCCGTAGGCAGGGTGTGTCAGCGTTTTTTGCGCATGGCATCCTCCGTATGTAATCCGTATGGCATCCGTACTGCGTGGTTTTCTCGCAGGCTTGCAAAACCAACATACCGCTATAGAAGTGATCCATGTGTCCCAAAAAAAAAAATCTCTATATATAATTGTCTAAGGGTTTTTCCGTCTGTCTGTCTGTCTGTCCTGGAAATCCCGGCTCTCTGATTGGTCGAGGCCGCCAGGCCTCGACCAATCAGAGACCGGCACAGCATCGATGTAGAAATCCCGCATCTCTGATTGGTCGAGGCCGCCAGGCCTCGACCAATCAGCAACGGGCACAGTATCAACACAGAAGTCATAATGGTTGCCATGGCGACGATGATGTCATAAAGGTTGCCTCGACCAATCAGTGACGGGCACAGTCTGCCGCGAATTCTGGAATCATCATTGTCCATATACTACGGGGACATGCATATTCTAGAATACCCGATGCGTTAGAATCGGGCCACAATCTAGTATATATATATATACTGTCTATATATATATATATATATATATATATATATATATATATACAGGTCCTTCTCAAAAAATTAGCATATAGTGTTAAATTTCATTATTTACCATAATGTAATGATTACAATTAAACTTTCATATATTATAGATTCATTATCCACCAACTGAAATTTGTCAGGTCTTTTATTGTTTTAATACTGATGATTTTGGCATACAACTCCTGATAACCCAAAAAACCTGTCTCAATAAATTAGCATATCAAGAAAAGGTTCTCTAAACGACCTATTACCCTAATCTTCTGAATCAACTAATTAACTCTAAACACATGCAAAAGATACCTGAGGCTTTTATAAACTCCCTGCCTGGTTCATTACTCAAAACCCCCATCATGGGTAAGACTAGCGACCTGACAGATGTCAAGAAGGCCATCATTGACACCTTCAAGCAAGAGGGTAAGACCCAGAAAGAAATTTCTCAACAAATAGGCTGTTCCCAGAGTGCTGTATCAAGGCACCTCAATGGTAAGTCTGTTGGAAGGAAACAATGTGGCAGAAAACGCTGTACAACGAGAAGAGGAGACCGGACCCTGAGGAAGATTGTGGAGAAGGACCGATTCCAGACCTTGGGGAACCTGAGGAAGCAGTGGACTGAGTCTGGTGTGGAAACATCCAGAGCCACCGTGCACAGGCGTGTGCAGGAAATGGGCTACAGGTGCCGCATTCCCCAGGTAAAGCCACTTTTGAACCATAAACAGCGGCAGAGGCGCCTGACCTGGGCTACAGAGAAGCAGCACTGGACTGTTGCTAAGTGGTCCCAAGTACTTTTTTCTGATGAAAGCAAATTTTGCATGTCATTCGGAAATCAAGGTGCCAGAGTCTGGAGGAAGACTGGGGAGAAGGAAATGCCAAAATGCCTGAAGTCCAGTGTCAAGTACCCACAGTCAGTGATGGTGTGGGGTGCCATGTCAGCTGCTGGTGTTGGTCCACTGTGTTTCATCAAGGGCAGGGTCAATGCAGCTAGCTATCAGGAGATTTTGGAGCACTTCATGCTTCCATCGGCTGAAATGCTTTATGGAGATGAAGATTTCATTTTTCAGCACGACCTGGCACCTGCTCACAGTGCCAAAACCACTGGTAAATGGTTTACTGACCATGGTATTACTGTGCTCAATTGGCCTGCCAACTCTCCTGACCTGAACCCCATAGAGAATCTGTGGGATATTGTGAAGAGAAAGTTGAGAGACGCAAGACCCAACACTCTGGATGAGCTTAAGGCCGCTATTGAAGCATCCTGGGCCTCCATAACATCTCAGCAGTGTCACAGGCTGATTGCCTCCATGCCACGCCGCATTGAAGCAGTCATTTCTGCCAAAGGATTCCCGACCAAGTATTGAGTGCATAACTGAACATTATTATTTGTTGGTTTTTTTGTTTGTTATTAAAAAACACTTTTATTTGATTGGATGGGTGAAATATGCTAATTTATTGAGACAGGTTTTTTGGGAAATCAGGAGTTGTATGCCAAAATCATCAGTATTAAAACAATAAAAGACCTGACAAATTTCAGTTGGTGGATAATGAATCTATAATATATGAAAGTTTAATTGTAATCATTACATTATGGTAAATAATGAAATTTAACACTATATGCTAATTTTTTGAGAAGGACCTGTATATATATATGTCAGTAGACACATATATGTATATATATTAATATTTTTTCCAGCGCTATACAGCTTGAAAGCCGGTAATTCAATTACCGGCTTTTTCTTTCTCCTTCCTAAAACCGACATGATTTGAGACATGGTTTACATACAGTAAACCATGTCTTCTCTCCATTTTTTTTGCAGATTCCACACTACTAATGTCAGTAGTGTGTATCTGCAAAATTTGGCCGTTCTATCTACTAAATTAAAGGGTTAAATGGCGGAAAAAATTGGCGTGGGCTCCCGCACAATTTTCTCCGCCAGAGTAGTAAAGCCAGTGACTGAGGGCAGATATTAATAGCCTGGAGAGGGTCCATGGTTATTGGCCCCCCCCGGCTAAAAACACCTGCCCCCAGCCACCCCAGAAAAGGCACATCTGGAAGATGCGCCTATTCTGGCACTTGGCCACTCTCTTCCCATTCCCGTGTAGCGGTGGGATATGGGGTAATGAAGGGTTAATGCCACCTTGCTATTGTAAGGTGACATTAAGCCAAATTAATAATGGAGAGGCGTCAATTATGACACCTATCCATTATTAATCCAATTGTAGTAAAGGGTTAAATAAAACACAAACACATTATTTAACATTATTTTAATGAAATAAAAACAAAGGTTGTTGGAGTATTTTATTCTACGCCCAATCCAGTCACTGAAGACCCTCGTTCTGTTACAAAAAAAACATAATAAACAAACAATATCCTTACCCTCCGCAGATCTGTAACGTCCAATGATGTAAATCCATCTGAAGGGGTTAAAATAATTTGCATCCACGAGCTTTGCTAATGCAATGATGCTCATGGCTGCAAAAACCCCGGAAAATGAAGGTAAAGTAGGTCAATGACCTATATTTACCTGCATTTGCGGTGAGGCGCCCTCTGCTGGATGTTTCTAGATCGTGGGAACTTTCCTAGAAAGCTCCCAGGCTCTAGTTCATATGAGGACAACCAGCAGAGGGCGCCTCTTATGAACTCGAACCTGGGAGCTTTCTAGGAAAGTTCCCACGATCTAGAAACATCCAGCAGAGAGCGCCTCACCGCAAATGCAGGTAAATATAGGTCATTGACCTACTTTACCTTCATTTTCCGGGGTTTTTGCAGCCATGAGCATCATTGCATTAGCAAAGCTCGTGGATGCAAATTATTTTAACCCCTTCAGATGGATTTACATCGTTGGACGTTACAGATCTGCGGAGGGTAAGGATATTGTTTGTTTATTATGTTTTTTTTTGTAACAGAACGAGGGTCTTCAGTGACTGGATTGGGCGTAGAATAAAATACTCCAACAACCTTTGTTTTTATTTCATTAAAATAATGTTAAATAATATGTTTGTGTTTTATTTAACCCTTTACTACAATTGGATTAATAATGGATAGGTGTCATAATTGACGCCTCTCCATTATTAATTTGGCTTAATATCACTTTACAATAGCAAGGTGGCATTAACCCTTCATTACCCCATATCCCACCGCTACACGGGAATGGGAAGAGAGTGGCCAAGTGCCAGAATAGGGGCATCTTACAGATGTGCCTGTTCTGGGGTGGCTGGGGGCAGGTGTTTTTAGCCAGGGGGGGGCCAATAACCATGGACCCTCTCCAGGCTATTAATATCTGCCCTCAGTCACTGGCTTTACTACTCTGGCGGAGAAAATTGTGCGGGAGCCCACGACAATTTTTTCCGCCATTTAACCCTTTAATTTACTAGCTAGAACGGCCAAATTTTGCATAGACACACTACTGACATTAGTAGTGTGAAATCTGCAAAAAAAATGGAGAGAAGACCTGGTTTACTGTATGTAAACCATGTCTCAAATCATGTCGGTTTTAGGAAGGAGAAAGAAAAAGCCGGTAATTGAATTACCGGCTTTCAAGCTGTATAGCGCTGGAAAAAATATTAATATATATACATATATGTGTCTCACTGACATATATATATATATATACCTATTCTATGTGTACACATTTATTCTACCTATTCTACTGTAAGCTGTCAGTGTGATTTTACTGTACACCGCACTGAATTACCGGCTTTTCTCTCTAACAGCGCTGCGTATTTCTCACAAGTCACACTGCTTGTCCGTGTGTAATCCGTATTTTTCACGCTTCCATAGACTTTCATTGGCGTATTTCTTGCGCAGTACGGTGACAAACGCAGCATGCTGCGATTTTGTACGGCCGTAGAAAGCCGTATAATACTGATCAGTTTAATACGGCAGATAGGAGCAGGGGCATAGAGAATAATTGTGCCGTATGTTTTGCGAGTTTTACGGACGTAGTTTCTGCACTCTTACGTCCGTAAAACTCGCAAGTGTGACGCCGGCCTTAATGTTTCTCCTGCTTAATGATTTTGCACCTACTCTGCCCTCTTAGTATTATCCTGGCAATCAGAATATTCACTTTTGCTGGTTCACTAGTCTAGACAAAAGCCCTTCTGTGAAAGCAATCCAGATCAGATTCCTTTACAGGAGTTAAAGAGAGAAGGCCAAAAATGTGAGCGGCTGCCATTTTGCTTAATCAGCATGAATGCGAATTATAAAAAATTAGAAAATTCAGATTTTTGTAAACTTCAAGAACAATTCACTTCCACTCAAACATATTCACTCATCTCTAGCCATATACATATGTGATGTGAAAATGACTATTTTTTGGCTACTTTTTTTATATAGACATTTCATGTACACTGGGCATAGGCAGAAAGCTGCCAATCAGTGATGACGATGGAGTTATGCAGATCTCATTAATATGGAGGACCACATGGCAGCAGGTTTAATAAATCTCTTGTGATAATTTCCTGTTAATGAAACAGTGATTTTATCAAAGCAACAACAAGCAGCCCAGTAAGTGACACATCGCTGGAATCAGGTTTTCTGACTCTATATTAGGCTACACTACAGTTTTTCTTTTTTCTGAAGAAATTGGTCCAATTACACTAATCCCATCCTAATCAGACTCTAATCAGAGTGTGAACAGAGTGCGATCTTGTTTTCTCGCTTTTGGAGAAAAACACGTTTTTACTCCTTTTGTATTGAGTTTATCCTTGAAAATTGGACCTCACTTGGATATCATCCGAGGGCACTCCGATGTTTTTCACAGACCCATAGACTTCAATGGCAGAGTGAAATCTGAAAATTTGTGGCAAATTGTACAGGCTTCATTTTTTTTGCTTTGGACCTCTCAGTCCGAGGAACAAAATCCGACGTGCATGCCCTCAATGAATAATATGGCATCTGATATCACTTGTATGATTTTTACGGTCATGTGCACAGGCCAATATACTGCTCTCAGATTTGGTGTAAAAAAACCTGGTGACATATTCCTCTTTAATATAACATATCTGACTCTTTCTCCCTCCTCAGTATGCATTACATATTGCACTGTTTTCTATTCATTTAAATTCCAAAGCACTAATGATCCATCATACCCATTATTTGCCATTTCATAAAGGCTACATTCACAAATCCATCGTAGAAGTTCACGTACTGTCCATTTGTTAAAAGGACAACACATGAACCCATAGAGGTTCATTGATCCACACATTAACACATCAATTTTAAAAAACAAATTCAGGTGTCCAATCTGAGAGACTCAGAGCATACCCTATCAGTGTCCATTTTGCAGTCTCGGCCTTTAAAATCTATATGGATCTGTTAAACACGGATGAAAAATTAAAGACATCCTTCTACTACAGTGTTCTTCAGTTCTTAATTTTTTTTCACGGATCCATTCATAAACGTAATAAATAAATGAAAGCTATGTCAATCTACCTCATTCAGTTTTTAAAAACAGATATGAAATGGATCCCACATGAGAGAAAACTGGTTTATTTTACATGAACGTAAAAAAAAAGACAATGATGAGTAAATGGAGCTTAGGGCTAAATTGACATGAGCATATAAAAAATCTTCTGATACTCATCCCAACAAAACAGATGATTTTTCACCTGCATTGTCATCAGTATAGAATCTGTATGGCATACATTTGCAGTGAATAAAATTTACAAGACTAAAATTAGTTTCCTATATTAACTATGACAGTGTGTCCATAAAATCCTGTGAGGACAGATTTTTTTGCACACTTATAGACTGGAATGGGCGAATCTCATTGGAAATGCAGAAAAGACTTCGGCATGATATGATCTTTTTCATGAGCCCTTTTAATCCCCATATAAGAATATGGTCAGCTGAAAAACCCAATTGAGTAACATTGAGTGTTGTCCGTTTTTTCCACTGACAGCACTTGAGCTGAAAATACTGTCGTGTGAAGAAGGCATCTTAGGGTACTTTCATGAACACTTTTTTGTCTGTATTTTTTGGATACATGGACTCTGGAGACTCTGAATTTATGATTTCAGCCATATATAATTCTCAAAAACAGTTTAATAGCTGCCCACTCCTCGAGAGTGATACGTCTCTCCCCATACACGCAAGGAAATGATGCTATGTTTTTCTCTAAAACAGCCCGGGCCTTTTAAAGTTAGATATATATGGCTTAAATCATGCAGCTAAATCCTGATACATGCTGTCCATGGATCGCCTGTCCGTGCTGGTGTTTATTTGCAGCATGTTATACGGATATAATTTTTTTCTGTCATTTGGTGGCAATTTTTATCCATTAGACCTCCATTACCTTTAAAAAAAAGTGTGCAATACAAGTTAGTTGGTTATATTCTCTAAAAATCTATATAAATAGTAAAAAAAGATATGCAGTGGCAAGAAAACAGAGCCAGAAACATCAACCTATATTTGCTCTCATATCTACTTAGGGCATCTTTTAGAGCAGTGTTCCCCAACTCCGGTCCTCAAGAGCCGCCAACAGGTCATGTTTTCAGGATTTCCTTAGCATTGCACAGGTGATGGAATTATTGCCTGTGCAGGTGATGCAATTATCACCTGTGTAATACTAAGGAAATCCTGAAAACATGACCTGTTGGTGGCTCTTGAGGACCGGAGTTGGAGAACACTGTTTTAGAGGATGGCTTTCCCAAGCGGAAGTCACCAGAACAATGGACCAGACACTTCTTTTAGCTGCTTCGTGTCTTTTGAAGCCTGAGGCTGTTAAGAGAAGTTAAAAAGGATAGAACATATACTGTACAAGGCAAGTTGTTTTGACATTGCTGTGCATATATCTTTTTTTGTCATTTTTTGGAGAGTTTCTGGTGGAATCTGCCAGAAGAAGACTTTGTATGCACGTAGCCGTGGGTTCTCATTTACCCATGGCATCAGGCGCAATTTCTTTAGCCTAATGCAACTGAATGGATGAGAACTTATGGCAAAACTGATTAAAAAACAGATAATTTGCCATAAGGTTTCTTCATCATTTTAGTACCAAGTGCTGGATCCCAACGTTGTATGAAACATTGAGATCAGGCAACTGGATCACTGCCTGCAAATGTCCAGTGCAAATATTGATTTACCCGAAAGGTAGGAACTATTCCATTGCAAATAATCAAGTCAGTTCTTCCATCAGTTTCCTTCTGGCTTTTTATTAAATTCTGGATGGAAATGTTGACCCATTGCCAGCCACATCTGAGTCCAACCACAGAATTAGAATTACAGTCCTTTTTTGGGGAGAAAATATGATCTTTCTTTGTCGGAAAAGTCACATTATACGTCCTAATAGCAAAAAATGTTTGTCATGCTTATTAATTATAACCTTTTATCATTTCGTGCTCTTGGGAATATATAACAATTTATGGAACATTGCTTGCTTTGGTTAATATATTCATAGTTGTCACTCAGAAACATGTACACCAAACAATTAATGTGTTTGCCCAGCCGGAACAAAGAAGGATTGGCATTTAGAAAGGATCCATCACTGCTGATCTTTCCATAACTGGAATGAAAGCAACACAAGAGACTGAAACAGCTGGAGAGATTTTTGAGTGTGAGACCTCACAGCAGTGACTCATTGACATTTTAAACATTCAAGACTAAGGGTACCGTCACACTATAACATTTCGATCGCTACGACGGTACGATTCGTGACGTTCCAGCGATATCGTTACGATATCGCTGTGTCTGACACGCAGCAGCGATCAGGGATCCTGCTGAGAATCGTACGTCGTAGCAGATCGTTTAGAACTTTCTTTCATCGCTGGATCTCCCGCTGTCATCGCTAGATCGGTGTGTGTGACACCGATCTAGCGATCTAGCGATGCGATCCAGCGATGCGTTCGCTTGTAACCAGGGTAAACATCGGGTAACTAAGCGCAGGGCCGCGCTTAGTTACCCGATGTTTACCCTGGTTACAAGCGTTAAACTAAAAAAAACCAAACAGCACATACTTACATTCTGGTGTCCGTCAGGTCCCTTGCAGTCTGCTTCCAGCACTGTGACTGCCGGCCGTAAAGTGAAAGCAGAGCACAGCGGCTGTGCTTTCACTTTCACTTTACGGCCGGCAGTCACAGTGCGGGAAGCAGAGACTGCAAGGGACTTGACGGACACCAGAATGTAAGTATGTGCTGTTTGTTTTTTTTTAGTTTAACGCTTGTAACCAGGGTAAACATCAGGTAACTAAGCGCGGTCCTGCGCTTAGTTACCCGATGTTTACCCTGGTTACCCAGGGACCTCGGCATCTTGGTCGCTGGAGTGCTGTCTGTGTGACAGCTCCCCAGCGACCACACTACAATTTACCTACGATCACGGCCAGGTCATATCGCTGGTCGTGATCGTAGGTAAATCGTATAGTGTGACGGTACCCTTAAAGAGGTTCTGAGAGGCTACATAATTGTCTTCAATTGTGTGATAATCTTAGTTAAAAAAAAAGTCACACTTGTTAGATTTACAAATGGCAAGGTTGTGTTTTCTGGTAGCCTTTTTTATCTTTAATGCACCATATAACCTATAATTGAAATTATTAACTTTGACATATTAATTTATATGCTCAATACTAACTTCACTTAGATTTGATCAACATACTTTAGGAATTTTATCATGTAAAATGGCAGAAAACTTCTGAACTAATCTCATTCTCCAAAAAGTGTAAACTTTTCATGTAAATGTAGAGACAATATGACTTCACGTCTCTCTCATGTTTCCGCTACACATAAATGCTGGAATATCATTGTTTTTCACTGTATAACTTGGCATCTTGTGTTCCTTTTATGGCAATAACTGAAAATGTAGCAGATGTTCACCTCATGCATACAGTGAGTGCAAAGTGATCTAGACAACCAAAATGTTGGCATGCGTTAAATGAACTTTGACAAAGTAAGATGCCACATTTTATTTGTGTTGTGGGATTTGATTTTATGCTGTATGTACTGAAAAATGATAAAGGCTTTTCCATTTTTTACCATTGAGAAGATCCTAGACTAAGGCTACTTTCACACTGGCGTTTTTTGCCAGACGTTGCAATGCGTCGTTTATGGCAAAAAATGCATCCTGCAAAGTTGTTTGCAGGATGCGTTTTTGCCCCATAGATTAACATTGGCGACGCATTGCGACGCTTTGCCACATGTCGCAACCGTGTACATGTAAGGTTTTTGCTCCTGACGGACCACTTTGCCACTCCGCCCCCACCTCCCCGCACCTCACAATGGGGCAGCGGATGCACCGGAGAAATGCATCCGCTGCCCCGTTGTGCAGTGCGTCAAACGCTAGCGTCGGAATCTCTGCCCGACACATTGCGACGGGGAGATTCCGACGCTAGTGTGAAAGTAGCCTAAGCATTTACTCATTTTATAATAAAGTTTAACCTGAAGTTTCACGTGATTTTTTTGAATAAAATGTAGTGTGTTTCCACATTAGAAGTAAATTTTTTTCATTAAATGGAGTTTTTGCCATCATGGAGGAGAGGATACTGCAGTACATAGCAGTGTAGCTGTGCATCCAGCACTAAGGAGAGATTAAAATAAAGAAACTGGTAGTACGATCTCAATGTTTTTCTCTTGATCTGCAGCTCCCTTGTCCTCCTTTCTCCTTCACCATAGACTTTAATAGGCTGCATGTAATATGATCACTCAGTGAGCTGGCAATTCTTGTTGTCTTGAGAATGATGGATTTTTCAGTATTTCTGAGTGATGTTGATCTATGCTCTGGAAAACAAAGTGAATTCCTAAAATCCTAAGCACAGAGTTTCCTCTCTGACTTACATATGCTATATAAGGTGTCATTCCTATGAAATAACCACTTTAGCGAGTTTTACACTACTCTTAATAACCTTTGTTAAGGATAGGTCATCCAGATCAAAGTGGTGGGTATCCAAAACCTGTTTCCATACCAATCAACTGTAGCAACATTGGTAGTTGCTGGATGAAGACAATGTAAAAGCAGAACACCAATGCTCCATCACGGTGTTTAGTAGCCACTTCTGGGTATTGAAGATCAGCTCATATTAGTAGTGACAGCATTCACTAAACTGTGATGGATTGGTGGTGTTCCTCATCTAAGGGTAGGTCATCAATGTCAAAGTAGTGGAAAATCCTTTAAATTCTAAGATAATACAATTGGAGAAAGAAAGTCTAAATTTAATGCTGCCAATGTTTTGAAAGTTTAACATTTTCCTTTCTCACTAGACAATTTAGCAATCACATAAGTCAACACAAGACATTCACCCAATCAACCCTAATCTTCCACTTAAATCAAACATTTAAATCTTTTGCTAAAAACTAACTGTGATGAACATAGGCAACTTTGCAAAATACCTCACAGAGAAACGTGCTTCTTTCCCCTCTTGGAATCATCCTTCAAATATGCATTAAGTAAAGTTAGATTTTCCTTGACTGAGATAGAAGATAATAGCTGCTAATTTTAAAATTCTATGGAAATTTGAGGAGGGAGGATCTAGAGAAAGACATTCTTGTGCAAGTTCCCCTGAAACAACAGTTTAAATTCTCCATAGAACATTGAGTACCAAATTTCATCAGATATGCCAGTAATGGGAAAATCTGGATTCACCAAAGACAAATGTACCCGTGAATTGAAAATGTATTATCAGTCAAGGGGGAGAAAAAAGCACATTTGTCTAATAAGATAATAAGATATATTACAAAGTTTCTTAACTTCATGTATACTATTGATATATGAAAAAAATATATTTAACTATGATATCAATTCTGTATATTTGTTGACAGGCAACAACTCCCAGTTATAAAGAAACAATTACCGGGTGGGACTGTTTGTATAGAACAGGTTTCAGAACAATAGCAAATAAAGCCGTTAAAATTAGGATATCTAGTACCGTATATACTCGAGTATAAGCCGACCCGAGTATAAGCCGACCCCCCTAATTTTGCCACAAAAAACTGGGAAAACGTATTGACTCGAGTATAAGCCTAGGGTGGAAATGCAGCAGCTACCGGTGAATTTCAAAAATAAAAATAGATACCAATAAAAGTAAAATTATTTGAGACATCAGTAGGTTAAGTGTTTTTTTGAATATTTATTTAAAAGAAAACATTAAATTAGCACTGTAAGTGGAAAAAAGGGTCAACAAAAACAATACGGTAACAACAATAACTTTAAAAGTACAAAAACCATAGATCAATCAGCAACCAAGCTAAAACACAAGTTAAAATCCTTCAAATTCACTGGATTCATCATCTGTATCTCCAAACAGAACCTCAAATTCAGCTGGTAAGAGGTTATCAGCATAGACGTTGTCATCATCACTGAGTTTGTCATCACCGTCACTGCTGTCATTCTCATACAAAGCGTTGTCTTCACTGCCATCCATAGCGTTACTAATGCCACACTTCTTGAAGGCCCGTTGCACCATGTCCTCTGGAATCTCTTCCCATGCATCACGAACCCACTTTGCTATTAATTCTATGTCCGACTTCATCAGATTTCCAAGTTTTGTCAGTCGGGCTTGACCAGATGACATCCATTCATGACACTTCCTTCGCACACGGTCTTTGAAAGGTTTATTTAAACACACATCCAGGGGCTGCAATACAGATGTAAGTCCACCTGCAATAACCGCCAGAGTAACTTGAGAAGACTTTGCCAGTTTTTTTTATGTCATCAGATGTGTGTGCTCTGAACGTATCCCAGACTAGTAATGATGGTTTTTTCTTTAAGGCTGCTCCTGGTCGTCCATTCCAAATTTCTTCCAGCCATTTTATTGTTCCGTCTTCATCCATCCAGCCTTTAACATGCGCACGCACTGTAATTCGTGGTGGAAATTTGACCTTTTTAGGCAAGGTCTTTTAAAAATAATGACAGGCCGCAGCTTAGTTCCATTAGCCAAACATGAAAGAACGACTGTGAAGTGTTTTTATTCATTTCCTGTGGTTCTGAGTAAAATAGTTTTGTCTCCCATATTTGCCACAGTTCTGTTGCTTGGAAGATCAAAAGTCATAGGTGTTTCATCCATATTTCCAATATCTCCCAGGTCATAGTTATGGATCCTCCTTTGTTTTATGATGAATGAATGGAATGACATCACTTTTTCATCAAGGTATTTTGGCAATTTCTGTGAAATCTTTGTTCTTTGCTGCAAACATAGGCCAAATCTACTCATGAAGCGGGTACACCATGCTGCTGATGCAACAAAATTTTCAATGCCTGGTGCTTTCAATTTGTCTTCTTTAGCCATTTGAAGAGCACGTAAGCGAATTCCCATGCGTGTTACACTGTAACCATTTTGACGACACTCCATAACCCATTTATGCAATTCAGTCTCTAGAGCCTCGTATGACATCTTCAAACCACGTCGAGCTTTTTTTGCCTTTGGAATCTTTACCAAGTCAGCTTTCATTTTCCGCCACTCTCACTTGTTTTTCGTTAACACAAAATTCCCTACTTGCTATACTGTTATTGCTTTCTTCTGCTCTTGACACAACCTTAAGTTTGAAACCAGCTTTGTATGACCTGCGTTTTTGTTTTGGTCCAGGATCAGAAGTATTGGGATCCATTTCTAACGGGATAAAAAAAAACTTTAAAAAAAATCCATACTATAGCGATTAAATTATCAAAATACTGTACATACTGTATATCCAAGACCACAGACCACGTAATGCTCCATAAAGTTCATGATGGACCCATAAGATGCTCTATATAAAAATGTGCCACATATAATGCTCCATACAGTTCATTATTGCCCCATAGATGCTCCATATAAAGCTGTGCCCCATATACAATGCTCTGCACCGTTCATTATTGCCCCATAGCTGTGCCATATAGTGCTCTGCACTGTTCATTATTGCCCCATAGATGTACTATAGAAAGCTGTGCCATATAGTGCTCTGCACCATTCATTATTGCCCTATAGCTGTGCCATATAGTGCTCTGCACCGTTCATTATTGCCCCATAGATGTACCATAGAAAGCTGTGCCATATAGTGCTCTGCACCATTCAATATTGCCCCATAGCTTTGCCATATAGTGCTCTGCACCGTTCATTATTGCCCCATAGCTGTGCCATATAGTGCTCTGCACCATTCATTATTGCCCCATAGCTGTGCCATATAGTGCTCTGCACCGTTAATTATTGCCCCATAGCTGTGCCATATAGTGCTCTGCACAGTTCATTATTGCCCCATAGCTGTGCCATATAGTGCTCTGCACCGTTTATTATTGCCCCATAGCTGTGCCATATAGTGCTCTGCACCGTTCATTATTGCACCATAGCGGTGCCATATAGTGCTCTGCACTGTTCATTATTGCCCCATAGCTGTGCCATATAGTGCTCTGCACCGTTCATTATTGCCCCATAGCTGTGCCATATAGTGCTCTGCACCGTTCATTATTGCCCCATAGCTGTGCCATATAGTGCTCTGCACCGTTCATTATTGCCCCATAGCTGTGCCATATAGTGCTCTGCACTGTTCATTATTGCCCCATAGCTGTGCCATATAGTGCTCTGCACCATTCATTATTGCCCCATAGCTGTGCCATATAGTGCTCTGCACCCTTCATTATTGCTCCATAGCTGTGCCATATAGTGCTCTGCACCGTTCATTATTGCTCCATAGCTGTGCCATATAGTGCTCTGCATCGTTCATTATTGCCCCATAGCTGTGCCATATAGAGCTCTGCACCGTTCATTATTGCCCCATAGCTGTGCCATATAGTGCTCTGCACCGTTCATTATTGCCCCATAGCTGTGCCATATAGTGCTCTGCACCGTTCATTATTGCCCCATAGATGCCCCATAGAAAGCTCTGCCATTGCTGCTGCTCCAATAATAAAAAAAAATGCCATACTCACCTCTTGCTTGCAGCTCCTCAGCGTCCGGTCCCGGCGTCTCTCCGCACTGACTGATCAGGCAGAGGGTGGCGCGCACACAAGTACATCATCGCACCCTCTGACCTGCACAGTAATTGCGGAGAGACGCCGGGAAGATGGAGCGACGCCCGGCGTGTGGAACGGGGACAGGTAAATATGTGATACTTACCTGCTCCCGGCGTCCCGCTCCTTCTCCCGGACAGCTGGTCTTCGGGTGCCGCACCTTCTTCCTCTATCAGCGGTCACCGTTACCGCTCATTAGAGAAATGAATATGCGGCTCCACCCCTATGGGAGTGGAGTCCATATTCATTTCTCTAATGAGCGGTCACACATGACCGCTGAACAGGGGAAGAGCTGCAGCACCCGAAGACCGTGGGACGGCAGGGGGAGAGCCAGGAGCGCCGGAAGCAGGTAAGTATGCCTCAGCACCCTCTCCCCCTCACCCGCCAACCCTGCCACCCACCGTGACTCGAGTATAAGCCGAGAGGGGCACTTTCAGCCCAAAAATTTGGGCTGAAAATCTCGGCTTATACTCAAGTATATACGGTATTTCTTTTTATCAAGACATCTTCAGTCTATTATGATAACCTTTCCATCAAGAATCCTGGAAACATGATGGTTTTATTATGAATTTATAGGATCATTTAGGTCTTGTTAGGATTAGAGATGAGCCAATATTTCAATGTTCGGTTCGGATTACGATCACCGAATTTGCAATATTCGCTGACCAATTTGTCGAATATTCACCGAACATAACCGAAACTCATTCAGGTCAATAGGAGGCAAAAACAATCTCATGCACAACACCTTAGAATGGCCCCAAATGCTGCCAAAACACATCAAATGAGGGACAGACACCAGGAAAGTGGCCTCAATTCACCCACAGTAGAAATTGCAGCATGGAACTGCAGCAATCAGCCAGGCATAAGGTATCGGGGTCTGGGATAGCATTTACAGCTTTCAATTGAATGTCACAGTAAGACGAGATGAGCGAGGTGTAGGCCTCCTTTGCTGGAAGCCCTGATACTACATGCAACACCTCTACATGCTTTCATTGCTTTCATGCTGAGCCACATTCAGGTGGGACAAATAACAGTTTTGTAGATTCCTGTTGTCAGAAAAATTTAAGGATAGTAACACAGGTATTTGAGTCCAAGGAAGTGGAGGCCTGATAGTCTCGGAGGCCTACTGCTACAGGCAGCACGCATGAAGGAGACCCAACCAGGAGTGTTCACATTTCCAAAAATTATTGGCAGACACCACCAAAGTGGCATCAATTTCATCACAGTAGAAATAGTATAATAGGAACCGACAGGTCATCCACTACACCCAATACAGCAGATAGACACCCAACCAGGAGCGTTCAAATGTAAACAAATGATAGCCTTACACCATAGAAGTGGCATCAGTTTCATGAGAGTAGAAATAGTATATTAGGGACCAACAGTTCTTCCACTACACCCAGGCCAGCAGATGGACACACATCCAGGAGTGTTCACATATTCAAAAAATTTTGGCAGACACCACCAAAGTGGCATCAATTTCACCACAGTAGAAAAAGTGTAATAGGGACTGACAGGTCTTCCACTACACCCAATCCAACAGATGAACACCCAATCAGGAGTGTTCACATCTCTAAATATTATTGGCAGACACCACAGAAGTGGCATCAATTTCACCACAGTTGAAATAGTATATAATAGGGACCCACAGATATTCCACTACACCCAATCCAGCAGATGGGCACCCAACCTGGAGTTTTCACATGTTAAAAAATGCAGGCCTGACACCACCGAAGTGGAATAACTGTCACGAGAATAGAAATAGTATAAAAAGGACCGACACGTCTTCCACTGCAGCTAACCCAGCAGATGTAGACCAATCATGACTGTTCACATTTTCACAAATTTGTATTAACCGCTACAGCAGGCACAGAAGCTACACTAAAGATATCACTGAGTGCAGTTACGTGACATTAATGCATCACACTAAAAAATGCAGTATCACCTGGTCTGTACAATCTGAGCAGGGGCGGACATACCGCCGGTTCAACCGGTGCAACCGCACCGGGGTCCAGAGCGGGAGGGGGGCCCCGACGGCGACGGACATACACGGCATTGTCACTGCACCGGGGCCCAGAGCGGGAGGGGGGCCCCGACGGCGACGGACATACACGGCATTGTCACTGCACCAGGGCCCAGAGCGGGAGGGGGGCCCCGACGGCGACGGACATACACGGCATTGTCACTGCACCGGGGCCCAGAGCGGGAGGGGGGCCCGACGGCGACGGACATACACGGCAATGTCACTGCACCGGGGCCCAGAGCGGGAGGGGGGCCCCGACGGCAACGGACATACACGGCATTGTCACTGCACCGGGGCCCAGAGCGGGAGGGGGCCCCCGATGGCGACGGACATACACAGTATTGTCACTGCACCGGGGCCCAGAGCGGGAGGGGGCCCCCGACGGCGACGGACATACACGGCATTGTCACCGCACCGGGGCCCAGAGCGGGAGGGGGGCCCCGACGGCGACGGACATACACGGCATTGTCACTGCACCGGGGCCCAGAGCGGGAGGGGGGCCCCGACGGCGACGGAAATACACGGCATTGTCACCGCACCGGGGCCCAGAGCGGGAGGGGGCCTCCGACGGCGACGGACATACACGGCATTGTCACCGCACCGGGGCCCAGAGCGGGAGGGGGCCCCCGACGGCGACGGACATACATGGCATTGTTGTGATACATATACATTGCGTGGATCCTGTAATGAGCGCCGCGGTACCCAGTGACCGCTGGTGAAGAAGCTGCCGTGCCCGGAGTCTGCGGAGACCATCTGTCCACAGTCTGGAAGAAGGAGTCGGGAGCAGGTGAGTATCATATTTACCTGTCCATGTTCCACACGCCGGGCACCGTTCCATCTTCCGCGTCCTCTGCTTTGACTGTGCAGGTCAGAGGGCTTGATGACGTACAGTGTGCGCGCCGCACTCTGCCTGAACAGTCAGTGCGGAGAGACAGGACGCTGAGGACCAGCGGGCAGAGACGAGAGGTGAGTATGTCATTTTTTTTTTATTGCAGCAGCAGCATTTATATGTGGCACAGCGTTATATAGAGCACCTATGGGGTAATAATGAATTGTATGGAGCATTATATGTGGCGGCACAGCTTTATATGGAGCATCTATGGGGCAATATTCAATAATGAATTGTACGGAGCATTATATGTGGCGGCACAGCTTTATAGGGAGCATCTATGGGGCGATATTCAATAATGAATTGTATGGAGCATAATATGTTGCGGTATGGGGGGGGGCCCAGGAAGATTTCTTGCACAGGGGCCCTCTGCAGTCTGTGTCCGCCCCTGAATCTGAGATTGGGGTGCAAAAGTCCTTGGAGCTCCATGACTTGTTCAGCTTGATGAAAGTTTGGTGGTCTTCACTTTTAGTGGACAGCTGGCTGCGCTTATCCATCAGGACACCACCAGCAGCACTGAAGATATGTTCTGAGAAAACACTTGCTGCCGGGCAAGATAAAAACTCCAAGGCATGTGAGGCTAGCTCAGGCCACTTATTCATTTTGGAAGACCAAAATGTGAGAGGGTCCAAATCTTCCCTGACAGTATTCATATTCAGTTCTAGATACTCCTGCACCATCTTGATGGGAGGCGCCGGACTGGACTGTGACCGGGACCACCCCTGGGTGAGTATAATCTAACCTCTTTTTCTTATCTTTTAGGATACATCGGGGGCTTATCTACAGCATTCCAGAATGCTGTGGATAAGCCCCTGATGGCGGTGTGCTTTGCTCACCCTCGATTTTGGGGGTGACAGGTTCCCTTTAATCTGTGCCCGTTATTTAAACGTGATATGAGCCACATCTGTACTGCGTTGACCCAGGCTATGCACCATGACATACTGCATAAAGGGTCACTCCTGCTGCCACAGTCGCTGCAACATGTGCAGAGTGGAGTTCCACCCTGTTGGAACATCACATATCAACTTGTTAACTGGAATAGACAAAGACCTCTATCGATACAAGTCGATGATCTGAGGGGTGCGAACGGTGGAAATGAGCACACAGCATACATGTTTTGTGGAGCAGCTCACCCAGGCCAAGTTGTGAACTTGCCTTGCCACAGGGCCACCACCAGCTTCCCACTGTTATTGGACACAGCCTTCCCAGGATGCAGGTTCTGCAGAGACAGCCATTGATCAAACTCAGCCTGGAGAGCTGTCCACAATTCTTTAGCTGTATGCGATCTCCAAGGCATATAAATTTTAATACTGCCTGATTACAGTGAGCCCTGTCAGCGCAGTACATAGGTGGTGGGGATTAGTTCTGCACTGTTGGAACACGTGTCTCGTTAAGGCAGAGGTTGAGGGTGCAGGTGGAGGCCCTAGAGGAGATAGAGGAGGAGGCAGAAGCAATGGAGGAAGTGTTAATTGTAGAGGTTTGTCCTGCAAGACTTGGAGATTACAAGACTTGTGGAGCAGCACCTGTCCCCACAGCCACAAGAGTCACCCAGTGCCCAGTCAGTGAGATGTAATGCCCTTGGCCATACTTACTCGTCCAAGTGTCTGTGGTGAAATGCACTGTGGCAGATGAGATTTTGTCAAGCGTAGGAGGAAACAATCTTTTACGTTACCACAACTGCGGAACCATGAGCTGGCTGCAGTGCTGAGAGAGGGCGGAGTACGGTGAACTGGACAAACTGCTGAACTGTGAGAGAGGTGCAAGTGGAGAAGTTATGGTGGATTGAGAAACTTGTGGTGTGCTCGTTCTCTGAGATTGGTCAAAAGCAGCAGGCATGTCCACTTCAGTTACAGTGCGTACCCACACGTCTCAACATATTAACAGATGGGTCTGCCCCATTTAACTTCTGTGCTTCCAAATTGGACACATGGCCTGAGTTTGAAAGTGCTGGCCTGCCCTGTGACAAGTATACCATCAGAAGGTATGTTAAGCACACCAGGGGCTGTCATCACAGAAAGGCGCATCCGAATGTCCAGATCCAACAAGGGGAAGCTAACATTCAATAAAATGAGCCAGGAGTCGATACCACAGGTGTGGATCCATAACTTTGAATGACTAGACAACTATAACAGCCGCACCCAGCCAGTCTTCAACTCTTTTTGCCATTCTTTTTATTTGGGTGCATCCTACCCAAATAAAAAACCCAATAAACTGTGTTGTCTACCTCCACTTCTACCATAAAATAAAGGAAAGTTGGAAAAGTTGGATAATTTCCTCTTCCACCCATACCGCTATGTCCACCTCTTCTTCCACTTTGACCTACGCCTCCTGGTTCCAGATAGCCAGTTTTGCTTTGTAAAATGTAGGTTGTTTGAAGTCAGTTCCATAGCAAAGATTAAAAAAATGAAAAAAGAAAAGTATAAAAAAAAAAAAAAACATTGTTGGATTACTTCTCCCTTGTCTCTTCCATCTATACCACCACATCCACGTCTTCCTCCACTTGGGTCTACACCTTTTTGTGATAGATTGCCAGTTTAAGTTTTGTCAAATATATGGTGTTTTAAGACCGTTCCCCCCAAAAAAGAGAAAAAAATACCAAAATAGCACAAAAACAGTGTTGAATTATTCAGCCTTTGAATCTTTATTTATTTTATTAATTTATTTTACACAGTTATATAGTGCCATTATTTCCACAGTGCTTTAGAAAAGATAGTGGTGTGAACAGTGTGGAAGTTGAAGTGATGTGTAGTGGTGTGTTGGTGTGTTTTGCGTTCATTGATTTTTATTGATGGCTTTTTCTCTCCTTGGGATGAAAGAAAAAAGACAAAAAGATAAGAGGAAGATAAAGAGGAAATAAAGAGAAGAACAAAGAGAAAGACAAGAGAGACCAAAGCTTACGGACAGAGAAATGAAAAAGGAAGAAAGACGTTTTCCAATTTATGGTTACTTTACCAAGGTTGCATTGCTGGGGTTTTATTGCTGGATTTTTTCCTTTTGGTTTACTGTTTTAGTTGATGTTTTTCTGTTATATTTTAAGCAGTTATTGTAGAGTTTTGTATTTTTCTAAAAAAAAAAAAAAAAATTTCAGGTCCGGTAGCATACACTACAGTTGCTGCGGTTAAAAATCTTGACGTTGGATCTTGGGATCAAGCTGGCAGTCTGTCGCACGGCCCTCCCATGTACTTATTCTCAAACAGAACAAGTTATTGGGCATCAATGCCTTCAGTCTGTTCATCTTCTGGGCCAAGGGCAGGTTGATGGCCCATGGAACCACAGCTAGCAGAGTCATCAGAAAGCAGAAGTGACGGCTACATGACTTGTGGCTGAAACTGCTTGGCTGATTTGCAAGGTTCTGATGTGGAAGGCAGATGTCAATGTGCCACAGGTGCAAACTCTGTGATTTCAGCAGGGGACCAGGCAGAAGACAAAGCGAAGGAACTGGAGGCACTCTTAGCCATCCAATCTAAAGCCTCATCTTTCATCCAACGATATTCGGGTCTAAAAAATTACACAGAATGTCCTGTCACCAGCATGCACTAGAGGAAGGTGATTTACTTGGGTGCAAAGCAGGCACAGATCGACCATGAGTCAATGAAACACCTGCACTGCAATCCCATTCTATAGCACTAGTAGCTATCACTGTATGGTCACTGTAGAGTGGTAATATTGTTCTTCAACGTTTAGTGTTAAAAAGCTCTATCATCAGTTGAGGTGTCATCTATCCTCCCTAATTTGGATGTGCCGCTGCAGTTGTAAGCATGCATTTTCTGGGTTAGTGACCCAATCAGATGTTATCTGTTCCATGCAGAACCTCCAGCTGTGCCCGTGGCTACAGCGTAATAAGAATGAAATTAATGCACTATATTCCTATTTGTACATATTTGCCTATATTCTCTCACAATCCTTTTTTAAACCAAGGTCGATATACAGGTTACAAAATGAACAGATGGTGCTTACTAATGGCATATTTGCATTTAATTTACATGGTAAAACATTGCAAGACACGACAGCATAAAATAGCAATATGTTGCATATGAAAATATTGATTTTCAACAGAATAAGTTCCTGAACTATCATACTAGTATTAGGGCTCATACTCACTTGCGAGAAAAACGGACAAGTGCAATCCAATAAAAAAATCGGATTTCATTCGAACCAATGTTATTCAATGGGTGACATCTCATTTTCAATTTTTTTTCTCAGCCGAAATCAGACTGAGAAAAAAATTGCAGCATGCTGTGTTATGCTGTGTATTTCGGCTGAGACTCGCCAATGTAAGTCAATGGGTGCGAGAAAAAAAAATTGCACAGCACTCGCACCATGCAAGTGCTGTCTGATTTTTACGCACCGGTGGCTTTTGAAAAGCCGGCAATTCATGTCCGCCGTACAGTAAAATCACACTGACAAAAGATAGAATAGATATATACACATAGAATATGATACTTCTTGGATTCCAGTTACACATAGAATACACATATGTATATATCAGTGACACATATAGATATATCTTTATATTTCATAGAAAGTTGTAAACTATATATCCCCCAGATATGGATTACGCTGTGGGACTGACTGTACGCTGGACAGGTATGGGTATATTGTTGGTTTTTATTTTCTATTTATTACAGGAGATCGAGGGCATCGTTTGGATTGGCAGAAGAATGAAAATGGTAAAACTGTGTGTTCTTTCATTTCATTAAAATACTTTATTCTGCATGTGTGTGTGTTTATTTAACCCTTAACAAACTTTAGGATTAGTAATGGATAAGTGTGCAATTGACACCTTTCCATTACTAAGCCAGGCTTAATGTCACCTTACAATACAAAGGTGACATTAACCCCTTGTTACTCAATAGGCCACCACTACAGGGCAGTGGGAAGAGAGAGGCTAAGTGCTGGAATTGGCGCATCTTACAGATGCACCTTTTCTGGTGTGGCTGGGGGAAGATGTTTTTTAGCCAGGGGGGCAATAACCATGGTCCCTCTCTAGACTATTAATATCTGCCCTCAGTCACTGGCTTCCCCTCTCTGGCGCAGAAAATTGCGCAGGAGGCTACACCAGTTTTTTATGTGAAAACATTTTATTAAATACATACAGGTCCCAAATTTTACACACACATACTACTAACAGTATTAGTCACTGACATATATAAATCTTACTGTTCTGCAATGGTTTACTGTATGTGAACCATGTCTCCTATCCTGTCGGCTTCTGCAATGATTTTACAGATGCCGACAGATGAATTATCAGCTATTCTGCTATCTATCTCTCTGTGTAATATAAAGATATATATGTGTGTGTGTCACTGATATATATATATGCAAAAATTGGAACAGCATCTACAAAATACCTGATAAAGTGCAAAGCTTTCCCAGTCAGTAGTCCAATGACTTCTAGCGATATGAAGAAAAGAGAAAAGCAGCACAAAAAATAAAGAAAAATGTGGACTTTATTGCCTGAATGGCGTGGCAACGTTTCGGATACAAGATCCTTTTTCAAGCAGTGAACACATGGATGGAACAGTCATTTATACAAAACACATAACAATCTCATTATAAAATCCATTATGTGCAATATCATAAGTGTAAGAGAATTACATTAGACAACAGTCTATAAAAAAGTGACTCCATATACAACAGGATACTTTCATAAAATCCGTAATCAGTGTACATCAAACAATAATGTGACGCGTGATATATCATAAAATATCCTAATGATCAATTACCAATCAAGCAAAATCAAATTATATGGGATAATTTGATTTTACTTGATTGGTATACGTGGTATAAGCCTAAGGTGGGAAATGCAGCAGCTACCGGTGAATATCAAAAGTAAAAATAGATACCAATAAAAGTAAAATTAATTGAGACATCAGTAGGTTAAGTGTTTTTGAATATCCATATTGAATCAGGAGCCCCATATAATGCTCCATAAAGTTTGATGGGCCCCATTAAATGCTCCATATTAAAATATGCCCCATATAATCCTGCATAAAGGGTAATAAGGGCCCCATAAGATGCTCCATAGACACATTTGCCCAGTATAATGCTGCACAAACGTTATAGCCCCATAAGATGCTCCATACAGTCACTTGCCCCTTATAGTGCTGCACAAACGTTATGGCCCCATAAGATGCTCCATACAGTCATATGCTATGGCTGCGATAATAAAAAATCATATACTCACCTCTCCGTCGCTCAGGACCCCGGCACTTTCACCTGCTCCTCGTTCGGGTGCGGCTCCGTCCTTAACACTGACGTTCAGCAGAGGGCGCGCACTGACAACGTCATCGTGCCCTCTGACCTGAGCATCCCAGCGAGAGGATGCTGATGACGGAGCCGCACCGGAATGAGGAGAGGTAAATATCGCGCAGCGCTGCGCTCCCCCTCCCCATATACTTACCTGCTCCTGGCGCGGTGCAGTCCCTGCTTCTCCCGGCGCCGCATATTCTTCCTGTACTGAGCGGTCACCGTTACCACTCATTACATTACAGTAATGAATATGCAGCTCCACCCCTATGGGAGGTGGAGCCGCATATTCATTACTGTAATGAGCGGTACCATGTGACCGCTTAGTACAGGAAGAATATGCAGTGCTGGAAGAAGCAGGGACCGCACGAGGAGTAGGTAAGTATAATTAGATAGCCCCCGCTCCCCCTCCCCTGCCGACCCCTGGGTATGACTCGAGTATAAGCCGAGAGGGGGACTTTCTGACCAAAAAAATGGGCTGAAAATCTCGGCTTATACTCGAGTATATACGGTATATATATACATATATATATATATATATATATATATATATATATATACATACAGTGCCTTGCGAAAGTATTCGGCCCCCTGGAACTTTTCAACCTTTCCACACATATCATGCTTCAAACATAAAGATAAAAAATGTTAATTTTTGGTGAAGAATCAACAACAAGTTAAAAACAATTGTGAAGTTGAATGAAATTTATTGGTTATTTTAAATTTTTGTGGAAATTCAAAAACTGAAAAGTGGGGCGTGCAATATTAATCGGCCCCTTTAACTTAATACTTTGTTGTGCCACCTTTTGCTGCGATTACAGCTGCAAGTGGCTTGGGGTATGTTTCTTTCAGTTTTTTACATCGAGAGACTGAACTTCTTGCCCATTCTTCCTTGGCAAACAGCTCGAGCTCAGTGAGGTTTGATGGAGATCGTTTGTGAACAGCAGTTTTCAGCTCTTTCCACAGATTCTCGATTGGATTGAGGTCTGGACTGTGACTTGGCCATTCTAACACCTGGATACGTTTATTTGTGAACCATTCCATTGTAGATTTTGCTTTATGTTTGGGATCATTGTCTTGTTGGAAGACAAATCTCCGACCCAGTCTCAGGTCTTTTGCAGTGTAAGTAAGACCGTGAGCACTGCTACAAAGGTGCACAGGTAGGCTCCCACACCTTCGACCTTCCTCAGTTACGTTAGAGCAGGGCTCTAACATTTAAGTGACTCTTACCAGTCTTCCATGATATTATCACCAAGTGACATGCAATAACCCTCTGAGTACATAACTGAGGAAGGTTGATTAGACCGAAACGTTTTGTTGGTACTACATAACAAATTTTCAAGCTACACGCATTGAAGTTGAGTGCCAGGTTCTTTTACATTCAAGTCTTTTGCAGACTCCAACAGGTTTTCTTCAAGAATGGTCCTGTATTTGCCTCCATCCATCTTTCCGTCAATTTTAACCATCTTTCCTGTCCCTGCTGAAGAAAAGCAGGCCCAAACCATGATACTGCCACCAACATGTTTGAAAAAAAGTCACAGAGAAAAATGCAGAGATGTTTACCTGTTGAAGCCTCCAACTGAATGCACTAGCAGGGTGCGGTGGACACGATTTATGATGGCAAAAACACGTGCAAAAAATACCGATGAAACAACCACTTTCAATCCAGTGTTGGCTGTTTGGCATTAGTGCACAAAAAGATAAAAGATAATAGTCTGTATGTGGCGTTGTTCACACAGGCAATGCAAAGCATCTGGTTTACAGCCTATATATGTGGGCCGCCCAGTACCACAAAATGCATGCTATGTGAATAGAGGCCAACATTGAAAGGTTAAGTTTGCCCAGCAACAGACAGCTGGGGAAGACAGATTAAACAGACATTTATTGTTTGGCCCAGCCCACAGTGGAAGAGGCTTGGACAAGTAAATATGCAACCACTTCCTGGTTTAATCAGATAGTGAGAGAGTTCATTGGTGACACTGGCAAGGTCAAGTTCAAGGAGCAATGGAATGACAGCTAAATGAGTACATTTGGTGTTGGGTGGTTTGAGATCTTGCAAGACGCCCTGCAAACATTCCTGCAATGTCAGGAGCCTAAAGCTCTAAAAAGGTGTTATGGAGAGTTCCTTACAGGGGGAATCTCAGGCCATCTCCGCTGCAGTCTCCCATTCTTCTCCTGCCACAGTGGAGCTTGCTCAGTGGAGACGTCGGTCCCAGCGTCTCAATCAGTCTGACTGTGCAAAGAGTTACAGCTGCTTTCCAGCTTCTGCCATTGAAGCCAGTGCTGGGCAGCGGCGAGTAGATGCTTTTGGGACTAAGTCCCGCTTTTCCCCTTCTGAGCATGCCCAGGATATGATCTCTCATTTGAGATCCAGGGTCACATGCTTGGATACTGCAGCAAAGCCCATTGGTTCTCTAGGAAGGTCCTGAAGGTGCCCAGCCTCTGTGGCAGCCTCTCATTGGTCCTTCTAGGAAGGTCTTGTTCTGCTGCAGCTATAAAAGGTTTGCATGGCCACATGGCCATGCGCTAGTATCAAATCTAAGTTATGTACTTTGCGCCAGTGTCGTTACGTTGTATGTGTTCAGGGACCCGGCTGAAATAAGCCCCTAGAATACCGGCACCTCCGGTGAGGAGACTGTTTGATTGCACAACCACAAACTGCTATCCGCTCGGCAGTCGCTGTGTGCTCCTGTGAGGTTAACAAGACACAGTGCATTCTTTAGGCTACTCTGTGGAGTAACGGAGTTCGCTTCTACCGCCATATAGGGCCGCCATTTGCCAGCAGCAGGTTCTCTCCTGCACGGTGGACCCCGGGCTGCGAACGCACCAAATAACATCTCTCTATTTACGCGGTGCGTTCCCCCAGCCCTAACAACACCAGTCCTCAAATAGGCTGGTGTGAATGGTATGACAGCACATTTACTGCAGTGGTAAGGTAGGTGAAATTCCCCACAGTCCTACACACCTATGTTTAGCTGCTAATATCCACTTTTTGTAAACTGTGCAGTTCAGAAAATAATATATTAACGATTTACTAGTTCCAAATTATTTGAATTCATTAGACACTTAATATTCTAATCATTAGTATTTGCTAAAATTATAACTAAAAGAAAAATATGATAATTTCACTTATGTTTTAATTGCCTGCTCAGTTGAGATTCCTGCTTTAAAATTAGGAGCTTTGTTTCATCATTTTAATTCCTCAAATACAAAGCTCTCCTAATTAGGTTGGGTAGTTAAGTCAAATGAATGCACCATAAGGGCCTATTTGTGTGACTTTTAGAATACATTTAGCATCTTACAGCAGTGGATATGAGAAAAAATGTTCTGTATGAAGAGACATCACCGAAGATAATCTTCTCCTTGTAAATAGCTTTCTTTCATACGGTACAGTATGATATTTTATGAAATATTTAAAGAAATAAAATATTACAGCTTCAAATAATTCCCTTCAGGTTATTTTATAGTGATTTGTTTATAAAGAACACAATGCACAAAAACTGCAAAGCAGAGCCCAAATATTGTAAAAGCAATGTAATTACTGTAAGGAATAGCTAAACTTTGAGCTAATTTTATATCCTTTTTGCAAATAAACGGACATCTTAACAGTTATATGTGCTGGTACATTAATTCTCTCACATGTTACAAACCATTGTGGAAATCTCCTTCCTTTAGTGTGAGGACCTCACCGGATGAGGGAGGGCGAGGAAGACATGAGATATTAAAGTAAAATGTATTAGGTGGTGGAGGAGGGTACGAAGTCCTGGATAGTGTCCTCCCCCATCCCATTATTCAGGCTATCAGGGACTTCATCTTCATCTGCCATTTTGGTAATGCTTGGAAAACTGTGATTGTTGGCCAAAATGTTGCTTTTATGATGAATTTTGGATGAATAAAGGAATAGAACCATCTCTATGGTGCCTTGGAAATTTGCTGGTAACTCGGTGGGAAGTTGCCTCAAGGAAGCAAAGAGCCTGTGGAGTGGTGCAAAGTGAACTAACATTACGGACACTATCAGGAACTTAAAATGTATTGGGGAGTGAGAGAGGAGGGAGTAAGGTGCATAGGACCCTTTATAATGAATTGTAGGGTGGGAGAAGACTATATCAGAAACTTGTAATAAATTTTGAGGTAGCAGAGGAGGTTAAGTAGCTGATAGCGTCTTTCCCTCCTCCAAATTCATTATGACGCTATCAAGGAATTATAATTAATAGGGGGCACAGGGTATAGACGAAGGCGGGTGTCACACTAGAGAGTTTTACGGACATATAAGAGGCGCAAAAACTGCGCATTGCACACTGACCAATGATTTTCTATGGGGCTGCTCCGATCGGCCGTATATTTCGCAGCCGTATTTTACGGGCTGAGAAAATCGCAGCATGCTGCGTTTGTCAGCGTATTACGCAAAAAATCCACCAATGAAAGTCTATGGGGGTGAGAAAAATATGGACTACACACGGACCATCAGTGTGACTTGTGAGAAATACGCAGCAGTGTTCTATAGAAAAGCCGGCAATTCAGTGCGGTGTACAGTAAAATCACTCTGACAGGTTAGAATAGATAGAATAAATGTCTACACATAGTATTGAGACACACATATATATATATTTATATTTAATACAGCGCCAGATAGCATAAAAGCCGGTAATTCAATTACCGGCTTTTGCTATCTCCTTATCAAACACGACATGATATGAGACATGGTTTACATACAGTAAACCATTTCATATCCTTTTTTTTGCATATTCCTCACTACTAATGTTAGTAGAGTCTGTGTGCAAAATTTGGGGGCTCTAGCTGTTAAAATAAAGGGTTAACTCACGGAAAAAACTGGCGTGGGCTCCGGCACAATTTTCTCTGCCAGAGTGGGAAAGCCAGTGGCTGAGGGCAGATATTAATAGCCTGGAGAGGGTCCATGGTTATTGCCCACCCCACTGGCTAAAAACATCTGCCCCCAGCCACCCCAGAACCGGCATGTCTGTAAGATGCGCCTATTCTGGCACTTAGCCTCTCTCTTCCCACTCCCCTGTAGCAGTGGGATATGGGGTAATAAGGGGTTAATGCCACCTTGCTATTTTAAGGTGACATTAAGCCTGGTTAATAATGGAGAGGGGTCAATAAGACACCTATCCATTATTAATCCTATAGTAGTAAATGGTTAATAAAACACACACACATTAGGAAAAATGTATTTTATTGAAATAAAGACACAGGGTGTTGTAATAGTTTATTATACTCTTAATCCAAATAATGACTCTCGTTCTGTAAAAGAAAAAAAAGAAAAAAGCAACAATATCCCATACCTTTCCGGCGCTCAGTCACGTCTCACGCTGTAAATCCATCTGAAGGTGTTAAAAAATTTAATTATTTTAATAGTCTAGGAAGGGGCCATGGATACTGCCCCCCGGCTACAAACACCAGCTCTCAGCCGCCCCAGAAATGGCACATCTCTAAGATGCACCAATTCCGGCACTTAGCCTCTCTCTTCCCACTTGTCCTGTAGCGGTGTCAAGTGGGGTAACAGTTGTGGGATTGAAGTCACCTATGTAGTGTTCGGTGACATCAAGCCCAGCTTAGTAATGGTGAGGTGTCAATGGAACTGAAACAAGGAAAGAATTAAGGGAGTCTGTCACCCCCAAAATCGCATATGCGCTGCGGTCACCAACATCAGGGGCTTATCTACAGCATTCTGTAATGTTGTAGATAAGCCCAGATGTTACCTGAAAGATGAGAAATAAAGGTTATATTATACTCACCTAGGGGCGGTCCGGGTCCGATGGGCGTCGTGGTCCGGTCCAGCGCCTCCTATCTTCATCAGATGACGTCCTCTTCTTGTCTTCTTGCCACGGCTTTGGCGCAGGCGTACTTTGTCTGCCCTGTTGAGGGCAGAGCAAAGTACTGCAGTGAGCAGGCGCCGGGAAAGGTCAGATCCATTTTTCGTTTAGACCAATTTAACCCCTTAATGACCACCAATACGTCTTTTAACTGACCTGAGATATAAGAGAATAGCCTCCCCATACAGGTGACAATCCGGCAGCTGTCAGCTGTCCACTATAGCTGACAACTTGCTGCATCAGCCACAATCAGTGTTTGCAGCGTCCAAATCTGTTTAACCCCTTAGATGCTGCTGTAAATAGTGACTACATCATTATAAATGGTTAACAGAGTGTGCAGGCTCCCTCTTTATCCCAATTGTTGCCCTCAGATCATGATTGTGTGGCCCTGATGTTTGCGATGGCAATTCATGACCAAATAGTGGCCTTAGAGTCTGATTGCTGTTGTAACCTGTTCAGAAGTTAGCGGCATTTAGGTGGTAAAAATACACATTTTCATTCCTATCATGCCACTTTGCATTAATTCCTGTAAAGCACCTGAAGAGTTAATAAACTACCTGACAGCAGTTTTTAATATGTCAGGTGGTGCTGTTTTTAAAATGGTATCACATTTGGGGGTTTCCCAATATATGAGACCCCTAAAGTCAATTCAATCATGGATAGGTCCCTAAAAAAATAAATTTTGTACATTTGCTTGAAAAAATGAAAAATTACTGCTACATTTTTAAACCTCCTAAAATGCTAACAAAATAAAATAACATTTTACAGATGGTGTTGACATAAAGCAGACATGTGGGAAATGTTATTTATTAATGTTTTGCAATGGTATGACTATCTGGATTAAAGGGATAATCTTCCAAATTTTGAAAACTGCTTATTTTTTAACATTTTTCTCAAATTTTTGATATTTTTTACAAATAAACAAAACATATTGACCTAAATTTACCATTATCACAAAGTATAATGTGTCACGAAAAAACAGTCTCAAAATCACTGGGATTTGTTGAAGCATCGCAGAGATATTACCACAAAAAGTGACACTGGTCAGATTTCAAAAATTTGGCTCCGTCACTAAGGGGTTAAGTGGAGGTAACAGTAAAATAGTGCAAAATTCTGAAATGTTACGACTATCAAAAGTAATTGTATAGGACCCATTATAAACCCTTACTAGGAACCCAACTGCTTTAATAACCCATTATTATATTGATTGCGTCAAGTGTGTGGAGAGTGTTTGCAGAAGCACTGGCCTCCTAAGATGATTACGCTATAGTTTTTGTCACATCTTACCGTTGTCCATGCACACCTGCTCTTTCCAACAGCAGAAGTGACGCTCCCAGCAGGAACTTCACAACTTAGACTGTGTTTTCATACTGTGCATATAATTTATTACATACAACTGACATCCTTCCATTTTGTCTGTGCAAAAAGAAAGGTGTGCCTGAAATCATATTGCGGTGGGTGTGTGAAGTAGAGAAGATTGCTCACAGCCACTGATGATGTTGCCAGGGCTGGTTTGAGACAAAGTGGGGCACTGGGCAAGAGTTTAAAGTTGGGCCTTAAATGCTAACACATTTCACCATTACACAGAAACATTTAGATTGCATTTAAATGTGCTGAGTTCAGACCGCTATCTGTTATGAACTGGTGATTCAGAACCACAATGGACCTAGTGGTTAAGAGCACACAAAGTGACCTGATAGTTACTAATAACATAGGAAGAGCTCTGAGACGTGGGAACTCTGCTGACCGCAATCCCTAATCCTATCATACCACACTAGAGGTAGCCGTGGAGCGCTCCTGACCAGACCTAGGCGCCTCGGGCACAGCCTGAGAAACTAGCTAGCCCTGAAGATAGAAAAATAAGCCTACCTTGCCTCAGAGAAATTCCCCAAAGGAAAAGGCAGCCCCCCACATATAATGACTGTGAGTAAAGATGAAAATACAAACACAGAGATGAAATAGATTTTAGCAAAGTGAGGCCCGACTTACTGAATAGACCGAGGATAGGAAAGATAGCTTTGCGGTCAGCACAAAAACCTACAAACAACCACGCAGAGGGCGCAAAAAGACCCTCCACACCGACTAACGGTACGGAGGTGCTCCCTCTGCGTCTCAGAGCTTCCAGCAAGCAAGAAAAACCAACATAGCAAGCTGGACAGAAAAAATAGCAAACAAAAGTAACACCAGCAAAACTTAGCTTATGCAGGGCAGACAGGCCACAAGAACGATCCGGGAGAGAGCAAGAGCAATACTGGAACATTGACTGGAGGCAAGGAACAAAGAACTAGGTGGAGTTAAATAGAGCAGCACCTAACGACTTAACCTCGACACCTGAGGAAGGAAACTCAGAAGCCGCAGCCCCACTCACATCCACCAGAGGAAGCTGATAGACAGAACCAGCCGAAGTACCACTCATGACCACAGGAGGGAGCTTGACCACAGAATTCACAACAGTACCCCCCCACTTGAGGAGGGGTCACCAAACCCTCACCAGAGCCCCCAGGCCGACCAGGATGAGCCAAATGAAAGGCACAAACCAGATCGGCAGCATGAACATCAGAGGCAAAGACCCAGGAATTATCTTCCTGACCATAACCCTTCCACTTAACCAGGTACTGGAGTTTCCGTCTCGAAATATGAGAATCCAAAATCTTCTCCACTATATACTCCAACTCCCCCTCAACCAAAACCGGGGCAGGAGGATCAAAGGATGGAACCACAGGTGCCACGTATCTCCGCAACAATGACCTATGGAATATATTATGGATGGAAAAAGAAGCTGGAAGGGTCAAACGAAAAGACACAGGATTAAGAACCTCAGAAATCCTATACGGACCAATGAAACGAGGCTTAAACTTAGGAGAGGAAACTTTCAGAAGAATATAACGAGATGACAACCAAACCAAATCCCCAACACGAAGTCGGGGACCCACACAGCGCCTGCGGTTAGCGAAACGTTGAGCCTTCTCCTGAGACAATGTCAAATCTACATGAGTCCAAATCTGCTGCAACCTATGCACCACAGTATCCACACCAGGACAGTCTGAAGACTCAACCTGCCCTGAAGAGAAACGAGGATTGAAACCAGAATTGCAGAAAAACGGCGAATCCAAAGTAGCCGAGCTGGCCCGATTATTAAGGGCGAACTCAGCCAAAGGCAAAAAGGACACCCAATCATCCTGATCAGCAGAAACAAAACATCTCAGATATGTTTCCAAGGTCTGATTGGTTTGTTCAGTCTGGCCATTTGTCTGAGGATGGAAAGCCGAGGAAAAAGACAAATCAATGCCCATCCTAGCACAAAAGGCTCGCCAAAACCTCGAAACAAACTGGGAACCTCTGTCAGAAACGATGTTCTCCGGAATGCCATGTAAACGAACCACATGCTGGAAGAACAATGGCACCAAATCAGAGGAGGAAGGCAATTTAGACAAGGGTACCAAATGGACCATCTTAGAGAAGCGATCACAAACCACCCAAATGACCGACATTTTTTGAGAGACGGGAGATCCGAAATAAAATCCATAGAGATATGTGTCCAGGGCCTCTTCGGGACCGGCAAGGGCAAAAGCAACCCACTGGCACGAGAACAGCAGGGTTTAGCCCGAGCACAAATCCCACAGGATTGCACAAACGAACGCACATCCCGCGACAGAGACAGCCACCAAAAGGATCTAGCCACCAAATCTCTGGTAGCAAAGATTCCAGGATGACCAGCCAACTCCGAACAATGAACCTCAGAGATAACTCTACTCGTCCATTTATCAGGGACAAACAGTTTCTCCGCTGGGCAACGGTCAGGTCTATTAGCCTGAAATTTTTGCAGCACCCGCCGCAAATCAGGGGAGATGGCAGACAAAATTACCCCCTCTTTGAGAATACCTGCCGGCTCAGGCAAACCCGGAGAGTCGGGCAGAAAACTCCTAGACAGGGCATCCGCCTTCACATTTTTAGAGCCCGGAAGGTACGAAGCCACAAAGTCAAAACAGGAGAAAAACAGCGACCAACGAGCCTGTCTAGGATTCAACCGTTTGGCAGACTCGAGATAAGTCAAGTTCTTGTGATCAGTCAAGACCACCACGCGATGCTTAGCTCCTTCAAGCCAATGACGCCACTCCTCGAATGCCCACTTCATGGCCAGCAACTCTCGATTGCCAACATCATAATTATGCTCAGCAGGCGAAAACTTCCTGGAAAAGAAGGCGCATGGTTTCATCACCGAGCCATCAGAACTTCTTTGCGACAAAACAGCCCCTGCTCCAATCTCAGAAGCATCAACCTCGACCTGGAATGGGAGCGAAACATCTGGTTGGCACAACACAGGGGCAGAAGAAAAATGACGCTTCAACTCCTGAAAAGCTTCCACAGCAGCAGAAGACCAATTGACCACATCAGCACCCTTCTTGGTTAAATCAGTCAACGGTTTAGCAATACTAGAAAAATTATTGATGAAGCGATGATAAAAATTAGCAAAGCCCAGGAACTTTTGCAGACTCTTCAGAGATGTCGGCTGAGTCCAATCATAAATGGCCTGAACTTTAACAGGGTCCATCTCGATAGTAGAAGGGGAAAAAATGAAACCCAAAAATGAAACCTTCTGAACACCAAAGAGACACTTTGACCCCTTCACTAACAAAGAATTCGCACGCAGGACCTGGAGCACCATTCTAACCTGCTTCACGTGAGACTCCCAATCATCCGAGAAGACCAAAATATCATCCAAGTATACAATCAGGAATTTATCCAGGTACTCTCGGAAGATGTCATGCATAAAGGACTGAAATACTGATGGAGCATTAGAAAGCCCGAATGGCATAACCAGGTACTCAAAATGGCCCTCGGGCGTATTAAATGCTGTTTTCCATTCATCGCCCTGTTTAATACGCACAAGATTATACGCACCATGAAGATCTATCTTGGTGAACCAACTAGCCCCCTTAATCCGAGCAAAAAAATCAGACAGCAGCGGCAAGGGGTACTGAAATTTGACTGTGATTTTATTTAGAAGGCGGTAATCAATACAAGGTCTCAGCGAACCATCCTTCTTGGCCACAAAAAAGAACCCTGCTCCCAATGGCGACGACGAGACGGGCGAATATGACCCTTTTCCAAGGTTTCCTTTACGTAACTCCGCATAGCGGCGTGCTCAGGCACAGACAAATTAAACAGTCGACCTTTAGGAAACTTACTACCAGGAATCAAATCGATAGCACAATCGCAATCCCTATGCGGAGGTAGGGCACTGGACTTGGGCTCATCAAATACATCCCGGTAATCCGACAAGAACTCTGGGACCTCAGAAGGGGTGGATGATAAAATAGACAGAAATGGAACATCACCATGTACCCCCTGACAACCCCAGCTGGACACAGACATTGATTTCCAATCCAATACTGGGTTATGGACTTGTAGCCATGGCAACCCCAACACGACCACATCATGCAGATTATGCAACACCAAAAAGCGAATATCCTCCTGATGCGCAGGAGCCATGCACATGGTCAGTTGGGTCCAGTACTGAGGCTTATTCTTGGCCAAAGGCGTAGCATCAATTCCTCTCAATGGAATAGGATACTGCAAGGGCTCCAAGAAAAACCCACAGCGCCTAGCAAACTCCAAGTCCATCAAATTCAGGGCAGCGCCTTAATCCACAAATGCCATGACAGAATAGGATGACAAAGAGCAGATCAAAGTAACGGACAAAAGAAATTTCGACTGTACCGTACCAATGGTGGCAGACCTAGCGAACCGCTTAGTGCGCTTAGGACAATCGGAGATAGCATGAGTGGAATCACCACAGTAAAAACACAGCCCATTCTGACGTCTGTGTTCTTGCCGTTCAGCTCTGGTCAAAGTCCTATCGCATTGCATAGGCTCAGGTTTATGCTCAAATAATACCGCCAAATGGTGCACAGTTTTCCGCTCACGCAAACGTCGATCGATCTGAATGGCCAAAGACATAGACTCATTCAGACCAGCAGGCATAGGACATCCTTAAGGGCTTCGGAGAGACCCTTTCTGAAAATTGCTGCCAGTGCACATTCATTCCATTGAGTGAGCACAGACCACTTCCTAAACTTCTGACAATATATCGCTACCTCATCCTGACCCTGACACAGAGCCAGCAAATTTTTCTCTGCCTGATCCACTGAATTAGGTTCATCATAAAGCAATCTGAGCGCCAGAAAAAACGCATCAATATTACATAATGCAGGATCTCCTGGCGCAAGGGAAAATGCCCAGTCTTGAGGGTCGCCACGTAATAAAGAAATAATGATCTTAACTTGTTGAACTGGGTCACCAGAGGAGAGGGGTTTCAAAGCCAGAAACAGTTTACAATTATTTTTAAAACTCAGAAACTTAGCTCTATCTCCAGAAAATAAATCAGAAATAGGAATTCTTGGTTCTAACATAGAATTCTGAACCACAAAGTCTTGAATATTTTGTACTCTTGCAGTGAGATGATCCACACAAGAAGACAGACCTTTAATGTCCATCACTACACCTGTGTCCTGAACCACCCAAATGTCTAGGGGAAAAGAAAGACAAAACACAGTGCAGAGAAAAAAAAATGGTCTCAGAACTTCTCTTTTCCCTCTATTGAGAAACATTAGTACTTTGGGCCTCCAGTACTGTTATGAACTGGTGATTCAGAACCACAATGGACCTAGTGGTTAAGAGCACACAAAGTGACCTGATAGTTACTAATAACATAGGACGAGCTCTGAGACGTGGGAACTCTGCTGACCGCAATCCCTAATCCTATCATACCACACTAGAGGTAGCCGTGGAGCGCTCCAGACCAGACCTAGGCGCCTCGGGCACAGCCTGAGAAACTAGCTAGCCCTGAAGATAGAAAAATAAGCCTACCTTGCCTCAGAGAAATTCCCCAAAGGAAAAGGCAGCCCCCCACATATAATGACTGTGAGTAAAGATGAAAATACAAACACAGAGATGAAATAGATTTTAGCAAAGTGAGGCCCGACTTACTGAATAGACCGAGGATAGGAAAGATAGCTTTGCGGTCAGCACAAAAACCTACAAACAACCACGCAGAGGGCGCAAAAAGACCCTCCACACCGACTAACGGTACGGAGGTGCTCCCTCTGCGTCTCAGAGCTTCCAGCAAGCAAGAAAAACCAACATAGCAAGCTGGACAGAAAAAATAGCAAACAAAAGTAACACCAGCAAAACTTAGCTTATGCAGGGCAGACAGGCCACAAGAACGATCCGGGAGAGAGCAAGACCAATACTGGAACATTGACTGGAGGCCAGGAACAAAGAACTAGGTGGAGTTAAATAGAGCAGCACCTAACGACTTGACCTCGACACCTGAAGAAGGAAACTCAGAAGCCGCAGCCCCACTCACATCCACCAGAGGAAGCTCATCGACAGAACCAGCCGAAGTACCACTCATGACTACAGGAGGGAGCTTGACCACAGAATTCACAACAGCTATCCCCTTAACGACCCCCGATACATTTTAACAGCAGCAGTTAAGAGTACTTATTCCTCATAATTTATTCTTATAAGTGTATAGCGCCCCCCAGCATCGGAAATTCTACCGGATCTCGGCTACCGGAGATAGCTAAGAAGCCGGAGAACATTATTTCCGACCCCAGTATTGTGATCACCGTTATTCATGGAATAACAGTGACCGCAAAAAAAAGTTTGATTTCCCATTTAATTTCTCTCTCCTCTGATGTGATCTAGAGAGAGAAATGGAGTCCAATGATACCTCCGGTGTCCCTGGACCCTCATGCATCCCCAGGTGATGTCCCTTGGCCGTTGGCATCTTCTTCCAGGAATAAAATGGTGGGTGCATACGCAGTGCACCCGCCAAGATCTGCTGGCCGACACCCAGCAACAATACGAAATGTTTCCTATTGGTTCATTTTGATCACAGTGATAGACCCTATTACAGTGATCAAAATGAAAAATAGTAAATCAACTCCCCATGTATCACCCCCTTAGTTAGGTAAAAATAATAAAATAAAAAAAGTATTTATTTCCATTTATTTATTAGGGTTAGGGTTGGGACTATTGTTAGGGTTAGGGTTAGAGCTAGGAATAGGTTTGGGGTTATAGTTGGGGTCATAGCTAGGGTTAGGGTTGGGCTGGGGTAAGGGTTGGGGCTAGGTATAGGGTTCGCACAAGGGTTAGGGTTGGGGCTAGGGTTAGAGCTAGGGTTAGGGTTGGGCTATAGCTAGGGTTGGGACTAGGGTTAGAGCTAGGGTTAGGGTGGGAGCTTGGGTTAGGGTTGGGACTAGGGTTGGGGTTAGGGTTGTGTTGGAGTTAGGGTTGTGGTGTTGGGGTCATGTGGTTAGAGTTGGGATTAGGGTTAGGGGTGCTGTGGTTAGGGATGGGGTTAGGGCTGTGATAGGGTTGGAGTTTGGAGTTAGAATTGGGGGGTTTCCACTGTTTAGGTACATCAGGGGGTCTCCAAATGCGACATGGTGCTTGCCATTGATTCCAGCCAATTTTGCGTTCAAAAAGTCAAACAGTGCTCCCTCCCTTCTAGCCCTGCCATGAGCCCAAACAGTGGCTTTCCCTCACATAAGGGTTATCTGCGCACTCAGGAGAAAATGCACAACAAATTTTGTCCTTCATTTTTTCCTGATACCCTTGTAAAAATAAAAAAGTTTGTTTCCAAAGTAAATTTTTTGTGAAAAAAGTAAAATGTTCATTTTTTTCCTTCCACTTTGTTTTAGTTCTCGTGAAGCACCTGAAGGGTTAATAAACTTCTTGAATGTGGTTTTGTGCACCTTTAGGGGTGCAGTTTTTAGAATGCTGTCACTTTTGGTTATGTTCTGCCATAGTGACTCCCCAAACTCACTTTAACCCCTTAATGACCGCCAATACGTCGCTTAACTGACCTGAGATATAAGAGAATAGCCTCCCCATACAGATGACAATCCAGCAGCTGTTTGCTGTACACTATAGCTCACAACTTGCTGCATCAGCCACAATCTGTGTTTGCACCATCCAAATCTGTTTAACCACTTAGCTGTTGCTGTCAATAGTGACTATATCATATAAATGGTTAATAGTGTGTGAGGGCTTCCTCTTTAGCTCAATTGGGGCCCTCATATCATTATTTTGTGGTCCTGATGTTTGCAATGTAAATTCACGCCCAAATAGCAGCCTTAGGCCGGTTTCACACGTCAGTGGCTCCGGTACGTGAGGTGACAGTTTCCTCACGTACCGGTGCCACTGACACATGTAGACACATTGAAATCAATGCATCTGTGCAGATGTCATTGATTTTTTGCAGACCGTGTTTCCGTGTGCCAAACACGAGTGTTCGTGGGCGTGCACGGATTACACAGACCCATTAAAGTCAATGGGTCCTTGTAAAACACGTACCACACACGGAGGTTGTCCATGTGCAGTCCGTGTGCCGTGCAGGAGACAGCGCTACAGTAAGCGCTGTCCCCCCCACTGGTGCTGAAGCCCCATTCATATCTTCCCTGCAGCAGCATTTGCTGTAGAGAAGATATGAATATTCTTTTTTTTTTTATTTCTCGTGTTTAAAATAAATATCCATGTCCCCAAACCCCCTCCCACCACCTGTGCGCCCGCCCGCTATTCTTAAAATACTCACCCGGCTCCCTCGCTGGCTGGAGCTGCTTCCTGTCCTGGCCGCATCTTCTACTGTATGAGAGGTCACGTGGGGCCGCCGATTATAGTCATGAATATGCGGCTCCACCTCCCATAGGGGTGGAGCCGCATATTTATTACTGTAAATGAGCTGCCCCACGTGACCGCTCATACAGTAGAAGGTGCGGCCAGGACACAGATAATTATCTGGACGTATGGGACTGCCCTTAGAGTCTGAAGGCTGTTGTAGCCTGTTCAGAAGTCAGCGGTATTTAGGTGGTAAATATACACTTTTTCATTTTTGTCATGCCACTTTGCATTAATTCCTGAAAATCACCTGAAGGGTTAATAAACTATCTGACTGCACTTTTCAATATGTCAGGGGGTGCTGTTTTTAAAATGGTATAACTTTTGGTGGTTTCCCAATATATGGGACCCCTAAAGGCACTTCAAACTTGGATAGGTCCCTAAAACAATTTTGTAAATTTCCTTGAAAAAATGAAAAATTACTGCTACATTTTTAAACCTCCTGAAATGCTAAAAAAAAAATTGAAGAACATTTTACAAATGGTATTTAGGTGGTAAAAATACACTTTTTCATTTTTGTCATGCCACTTTGCATTAATTCCTGAAAATCACCTGAAGGGTTAATAAACTATCTGACTGCACTTTTCAATATGTCAGGGGGTGCTGTTTTTAAAATGGTATAACTTTTGGTGGTTTCCCAATATATGGGACCCCTAAAGGCACTTCAAACTTGGATAGGTCCCTAAAACAATTTTGTAAATTTCTTTGAAAAAATGAAAAATTACTGCTACATTTTTTAACCTCCTGAAATGCTAAAAAAAAAATTGAAGAACATTTTACAAATGGTTCTGATGTAAAACAGATGTGAGGGAAATGTTGTTTAGTAATGTTTTGCTGTGTTATGACTATCTGGATTAAAGGGATAATCATTCAAATTTTGAAAATTGCTAATTTTTCAATATTTTTTCACATTTTTGATGTTTTTTATAAAAAACACAAAACATATTGACCAAAATTTACCATTATCATAAAGTATCATGTGTCACGAAAAAACAGTTTCAAAATCACTGGGATTTGTTGAAGCGTTCCAGAGTTATTACCACATAAAGTGACACTGGTCAGATTTCAAAAATTTGGCTCCATCACTAAGGAGTTAAATGTGAGGTGGTCCCTAAAAAAATGGTTTTGTAAATTTTGTTGGAAAAATGAGAAATCGCTGGTCAACTTTTAACCCTTATAATGTCCGAACAAAAGAAAAAACTATCTCAAAATCAGTGGCATCCGTTGAAGCGTTGCAGAGCTATAACCCCATAAAGTGACAGTTGTGAGAATTGCAAAAATTGGCCCGGTCATTAAGTATCAAATTGGCTCTGTCACTAAGGGGTTAAACCAGCGTGATCAACAATATTGAAGTCCCTTGGTGCTTGTTTACTGACCTCTTTACACAGCTTGATGAGGAATAATGGGCACAGAATGATCACTAGAAGATTAATCTGTCCCGACACAGAATTATGTTATCAGCAGCACATTTGCAGTTTACGCCGAGCGATGTGCCGCTGAGAACAATGATTTGTTTTCAACTATCCATCCAATCACCCTATGAATTATCAGCATATTGCCCGTTTGTTGAGAAATTGCCAACACATTTACACCTTTGAACTCTTGCCTATGCAGCTGAGATTTATAAATGAGTGTTACATACACACACAGTATGTGACACCAACACTGTATGCACACAAAGCACATATTCACACATATATGTATACAGAAAGCAAATTCACACATGTATACAAAGAGCACATACATGCAAATGTATACAGAGCACATACAGTACATAGACATATATGTATACACAGATCATATTCACACATGCATGCACAGAGCACATCTATATATAAGAGGCATCGTGATTACTCGCTAATCCCACCCCCTGCACAGAAGCTCTGCCTCTCACCACATCACCACACACGATCCCACCCACCACCACATCACCACGCACAATCCCGCCCCCCACCACATCACCACACAAAATCCCACCCCCATCAAATCACCACACACAATCCTGCCCCCCCACCCCATCACCACACACAATCCCGCCCCCACCACATCACCACACACAATCCCGCCCCCCACCACATCACCACACGTAATCCCGCCCTCCACCACATCACCACACACAATCCCACCCCCCACCACATCACCACACACAATCCCGCCCCCCACCACATCACCACATGTAATCCCGCCCACCACCACATCACCACACACAATCCCACACCCCACCCCATTACCACACACAATCCCACCCCCATCACATTACCACACACAATCCCGCCCCCCACCACATCACCACACATAATCCCGCCCCCCACCACATCACCACACATAATCCCGCCCCCACCATATCACCACACATAATCCCGCCCCCCACCCCATTACCACACATAATCCCACCACCCCACATCACCACACACAATCCCGCCCCCCAGCCTGTTACCACACATAATCCCACCCTATCACCACCCATAATCCCACCCCCATCCCACCACCACCCATAATCCCACCCCCCCACCCCATCACCACCCATTATCCCACCCCCCACCCCATCACCACCCATAATCCCACACCCCACCCCATCACCACCCATAATACCACCCCCCACCCTATCATCACCCATAATCCCACCCCCACCCCATCACCACACACAATCCCCCCCACCCCATTACCACACACAATCCTGCCCCCACCACATCACACATAATCCCGCCACCCACCCTCTTACCACACACAATCCCGCCTATCACCCCATTAGCACACATAATCCCGCCCCCCAACACATCACCACACATAATCCCGCCCCCCACCACATCACCACACATAATCCTGCCCCCCACCCCATTACCACACACAATCCCGCCCCCCACCCCATTACCACACATAATCCCATCCCCCACCACATCACCACACATAATCCCGCCTCCCACCGCATCACCACGCTTAATCACGCCCCCCACCACATTATCACGCATAATCCTGCCCCCCACCACATTATTATTATTATTATTATTATACATTTTTATAGCGCCATTTATTCCATGGCGCTTTACATGTGAATACGGGGCAAATATAGACAAATACATTAAACATGAGCAGATAACAAGGCACACGAGTACATAAGGAGGGAGGACCCTGCCCGCGAGGGCTCACAGTCTGCAGGGGGTGGGTGAGGATACACTAGGAGAGGGAAGAGCTGGCTGTGCGGCTGTTCAGTAGGTTGAGGATCACTGCAGGCTGTAGGCTTGTCGGAAGAGATGAGTCTTCAGGTTCTTTTTGAAGGTTTCTATGGTAGGCGCAAGTCTGATGTGTTGGGGTAGAGAGTTCCAGAGTATGGGGGAAGCACGGGAGAAGTCTTGGATGCGGTTATGGGAAGAAGAGATGAGAGGGGAGTAGAGAAGGAGGTCTTGGGAGGATCGGAGGTCGCGTGTAGGTAGGTACCGGGAGACCATGTCACAGATGTATGGAGGAGACAGGTTGTGGATGGCTTTGTATGTCAGTGTGAGGGTTTTGAACTGGAGTCTCTGGGCGATAGGAAGCCAGTGAAGGGCTTGACACAGGGGAGAGGCTGGGGAATAGCGGGGGGACAGGTGGATTAGTCGGGCAGCAGAGTGTAGGATGGATTGGAGTGGTGCCAGAGTGCTAGAGGGGAGTCCAGAGAGTAGGAGGTTGCAGTAGTCGAGGCGGGAGATGATAAGGGCATGCACTAGCGTTTTTGCAGTGTTGCGGTCAAGGAAAGCACGGATCCGGGAAATATTTTTGAGTTTGAGACGACAGGAGGAGGCAAGGGCTTGGATATGTGGCTTGAAAGAGAGGGCAGAGTCGAGGATCACCCCGAGGCACCGGGCGTGTGGGACTGGGGATAGTGAGCAGCCATTGACATTGATGGATAGGTCTGGTGGAGGGGTAGAGTGAGATGGGGGAAAGATGATGAATTCTGTTTTGTCCATGTTCAGTTGTAGAAAGCGAGCAGAAAAGAAGGCTGAAATGGCAGACAGACAGTGCGGGATTTTGGTAAGCAAGGAGGAGAGGTCACATAATCCTGCCCCCACCACATTAACATGCATAATCCCGCCTCCCACCACATTACCACGCATAATCCCACCTCCACCACATTACCACGCATAATCCTGCCCCCCACCACATTTCCACACATAATCCCAACCCCCACCACATAACCACACATATTCCCGCCCCCCACCACATTACCATGCATAATCCCACCCCCACCACATTACAAAGCATAATCCCACCCCCACCACATTACCATGCATAATCCCGCCCCCCACCACATTACCACCCATAATCCCGCCCCCCACCACATTACCATGCATAATCCCACCCCCCCACCACATTACCACGCATAATCCCGCCCCATACCTCATTGCCACACATAATCCCGCCCCCACCACATTACCACACATAATCCCGTCCCACACCACATTACCATGCATAATCCCGCCCCCCACCACATTACCACAAATAATCCCGCCCCCACCACATCACCACACATAATCCCGCCCCCCCACCACATTATCACACATAATACCCCCCGGCACATTACCACACATAATCCCGCCCCCCACCACATTACCATGCATAATCCCGCCCCCCACCACATTACCACAAATAATCCCGCCCCCACCACATCACCACACATAATCCCGCCCCCCACCACATTACCACACATTATCCCGCCCCCATCACATTATCACACATAATCCCGCCCCCCACCCCATTACCACACATAATCCCACCCCCCCACCACATTACCACACACAATCCCCCCCACCACCACATTACCACACACAATCCCGTCCCCACACATTAAATTTGTACCTGGTAGAAGTCAAGGAAAGATCTTTGAAAATGACGAAAATGACTATACATTTAATTGTGTTTACAGAGAAATTTTAACTTAATTTATGTTTCGTTATGAAATTTGTTTAGATGCTAGATTGAATAAAAAAACTCACATCTTACTGAATCCAGTTTGTTTTTTATTTTACACTGTGAATAAAATGTATTATTAGTATTATTCGGATTTTTATTGATTATTATTGTTATTAACTTCATTTTAAGTTAATTTACCACCTGCGTAAGCGCTATTGAATGTTGTAATTATTTACTTTAATCACCAGCAGCATTAATTAGATAGCAATGAGCGTGCCGAGCGTTAGCTGGCTGGAAACATCTAGTAAATACATAAAGACATATATGTATACAAAGAGCACCTTGATATAGACAAATCCATTAAAAGAGCACAAACATACAGACAAATATATACTGAACCTACCAGGAGCCCATGCATTCTGATTTCTTCACTTATATATCCCTAACAGGAACATAAACATTCTGATCCTCACTAATTTACACCACCAGGAGACCAAACATTCAGATATCTTCATTAATATATGCCACCAGGAGCCCATACATTCTGATGTCCTCAGTAATATATACCATCAGGAGCCCATATATTCTGACATCTTCACTAATATAAACCTACCAGGAGCCCATACATTCTTGTACAGTGCCTTGCGAAAGTATTCAGCCCCCTGGAACTTTTCAACTTTTTCCCACATATCATGCTTCAAACATAAAGATACCAAATGTAAATTTTTGGTGAAGAAACAACAAGTGGAACACAATTGTGAAGTTGAACGAAATTCACTGGTTAGTTTAAATTTTTGTGGAAATTCAAAAACTGGAAAGTGGGGCGTGCAATATTATTCAGCTCCTTTACTTTCAGTGCAGAAGTTCACTGTGGATCTCTGAATGATCCAATGTTGTCCTAAATGCCTAATGATGATAAATATAATCCACCTGTGTGTAATCAAGTCTCCGTATAAATGCACCTGCTCTGTGATAGTCTCAGGGTTCTGTTTGAAGCACGGAGAGCATCATGAAGACCAAGGAACACAACAGGCAGGTCCGTAATACTGTTGTGGAGAAGTTTAAAGCCAGATTTGGATGAAAATGATTTCCAAAACTTTCAACATCCCAAGGAGCACTGTGCAAGCGATCATATTGAAATGGAAGGAGTATCATACCACTGCAAATCTACCAAGACCCGGCCGTCCCTCTAAACTTTCATCTCAAAGAAGGAGAAGACTGATCAGAGATGCAGCCAAGAGGCCCATGATCACTCTGGATGAACTGCAAAGATCTACAGCTGAGGTGGGACAGTCTGACCATAGGACAACAATCAGTCATACACTGCACACATCTGGGCTTTATGGAAGAGTGGCAAGAAGAAAGCCATTTCTCAAAGATATCCATAAAAAGTGTCATTTAAAGTGTGCAACAAGCCACCTGGGAGACACACCAAACATGTGGAAGAAGGCGCTCCGGTCAGATAAAACCAAAATCAATCTTTTTGGCAACAATGCCAAACAATATGTTTGGTGTAAAGGCAACACAGCTCATCACCCTGAACACACCATCCCCACTGTCAAACATGGTGGAGGCAGCATCATTGTTTGGGCCTGCTTTTCTTCAGCATGGACAGGGAAGATGGTTAAAATTGATGGCAAGATGGATGGAGCCAAATATAGGACCATTCTTGAAGAAAACGGGTTTGAGTCTGCAAAAGACCTGAGACTGGGATGGAGATTTGTCTGAAAGCAAGACAATGATCCCAAACAAAGCAAAATCTACAATGGAATGGTTCACAAATAAACGTATCCAGGTGTTAGAATGGCCAAGTCAAAGTGCAGACGTCAATCCAGTCGAGAATCTGTGGAAAGAGCTGAAAACTGCTGTTCACAAACGATCTCCATCAAACCTCACTGAGCTCGAGCTGTTCGCCAAGGAGGAATGGGCAAAAATTTCAGTCTCTCAATGTACAAAACTGATAGAGACATACCCCAAGCGACTTGCAGCTGTAATCGCAGCAAAAGGTGGCGCAACAAAGTATTAAGTTAAACAGGCCGAATAATATTGCACGCCCCACTTTTCAGTTTTTGAATTTCCACAAAAATTTTAAATAACCAATAAATTTCATTCAACTTCACAATTGTGTTCCACTTGTTGTTGATTCTTCACCAAAAATTTATATTTGGTATCTTTATGTTTGAAGCAAGATATGTGGGAAAAGGTTGAAAGTTCCAGGGGGCCGAATACTTTCGCAAGGCACTGTATCTTCATTAATATATATCACCAGCAACCCATATGCTTATGTCATTACTTATACAAAGCTTCCAGGAGCCCATACATTCTGATGTCCTCACTAATATGCCACTAGGAGCCCATATGCTATGATGCACATTCATGTATACCACCAAGAGCTCATACATGCTGATGTCATCACTAATATATGCCAAAAGGAGCCCATGCATTCTATGATCAACCAAAGACACAGAGATACACACAGATAGATACAAAGACAGACAAAGACACACACACATACACAGCTCTGGCAAAAATTAAGAGACCACCACATCAAATCCCTGTCATGGGCAGCCCAATCTCCAGACCTGAACCCCATTGGAAGCCTCTGGAATGTAATCAAGTGGATGATGGATCGTCACAAGCCATCAAACAAAGAAGAACTGCTTAAATTATTGCACCAGAAGCAGTGTGAAAGACAAGTGGCAATCATGCCAAGACGCATGAAAGCTGTTTTTAAAAAATCATGGTTATGTAAGGGGTCATAGTAGCCATCCTGGACCCCTAAGCATGTCCCGGTGTAAAGTGTATGTAATGTACAATTACACTTGTCATTCTTGCGTAATATTGTTAGGATGTGCATTTTATACTGCATATATATATATATATATATATATATATATATGTATATATATATATATATATATATACATATATATATATATATATATAATATTCCTAAGGTATTGTATAGTATGCACAGGGAAAGTGTAATGTAATAACATAACCGTATATTACTTGCATTTTTGGCTAAAACTTATATATATACAGGTCCTTCTCAAAAAATTAGCATATAGTGTTAAATTTCATTATTTACCATAATGTAATGATTACAATTAAACTTTCATATATTATAGATTCATTATCCACCAACTGAAATTTGTCAGGTCTTTTATTGTTTTAATACTGATGATTTTGGCATACAACTCCTGATAACCCAAAAAACCTGTCTCAATAAATTAGCATATTTCACCCATCCAATGAAATAAAAGTGTTTTTTAATAACAAACAAAAAAACCAACAAATAATAATGTTCAGTTATGCACTCAATACTTGGTCGGGAATCCTTTGGCAGAAATGACTGCTTCAATGCGGCGTGGCATGGAGGCAATCAGCCTGTGACACTGCTGAGATGTTATGGAGGCCCAGGATGCTTCAATAGCGGCCTTAAGCTCATCCAGAGTGTTGGGTCTTGCGTCTCTCAACTTTCTCTTCACAATATCCCACAGATTCTCTATGGGGTTCAGGTCAGGAGAGTTGGCAGGCCAAATGAGCACAGTAATACCATGGTCAGTAAACCATTTACCAGTGGTTTTGGCACTGTGAGCAGGTGCCAGGTCGTGCTGAAAAATGAAATCTTCATCTCCATAAAGCATTTCAGCCGATGGAAGCATGAAGTGCTCCAAAATCTCCTGATAGCTAGCTGCATTGACCCTGCCCTTGATGAAACACAGTGGACCAACACCAGCAGCTGACATGGCACCCCACACCATCACTGACTGTGGGTACTTGACACTGGACTTCAGGCATTTTGGCATTTCCTTCTCCCCAGTCTTCCTCCAGACTCTGGCACCTTGATTTCTGAATGACATGCAAAATTTGCTTTCATCAGAAAAAAGTACTTGGGACCACTTAGCAACAGTCCAGTGCTGCTTCTCTGTAGCTCAAAAGTGGCTTTACCTGGGGAATGCGGCACCTGTAGCCCATTTCCTGTACACGCCTGTGCACGGTGGCTCTGGATGTTTCCACACCAGACTCAGTCCACTGCTTCCTCAGGTTCCCCAAGGTCTGGAATCGGTCCTTCTCCACAATCTTCCTCAGGGTCCGGTCTCCTCTTCTCGTTGTACAGCGTTTTCTGCCACATTGTTTCCTTCCAACAGACTTACCATTGAGGTGCCTTGATACAGCACTCTGGGAACAGCCTATTTGTTGAGAAATTTCTTTCTGGGTCTTACCCTCTTGCTTGAGGGTGTCAATGATGGCCTTCTTGACATCTGTCAGGTCGCTAGTCTTACCCATGATGGGGGTTTTGAGTAATGAACCAGGCAGGGAGTTTATAAAAGCCTTAGGTATCTTTTACATGTGTTTAGAGTTAATTAGTTGATTCAGAAGATTAGGGTAATAGGTCGTTTAGAGAACCTTTTCTTGATATGCTAATTTATTGAGACAGGTTTTTTGGGTTATCAGGAGTTGTATGCCAAAATCATCAGTATTAAAACAATAAAAAACCTGACAAATTTCAGTTGGTGGATAATGAATCTATAATATATGAAAGTTTAATTGTAATCATTACATTATGGTAAATAATGAAATTTAACACTATATGCTAATTTTTTGAGAAGGACCTGTATATATATATATATATATATATATATATATATATATATATATATAGAAAAAAATTGGTACAGCATCCAGTATTACCTTAAAGTGTGCAACGCTTTCCTGACCACTGAACCAGTGACAAATTCACAGCAAAGGAACACCATATACAGAATAGAAATACAATACTCAATAAAACTTAACATTTAATAATTAACTTTATAATGAAAAAAACTTATCCCACATACAACCTAAAACCAGTATCTACTGTTTGACACAGAAAGATACAAAAAAGATACAGGGTGCTCTCCGACCCTAGGGTACCGACTATCTGTCCCCTACCTTGCCGCGGAGGTTGGCACCCTATATATCCTGCGCAATGGCGGCCCCGCTCAACGTAGACTAACCCTAAATCGCCCTAATAGACCCTCACGTGCAAGAAAATAGACCAAAATCTATCAAACAGCAGAGCATACACTCACAAGCTAATAGTTGATGAAGGTAAACATATTGCACTTGCCCAGATACTAAAGTGCAAACCCTAACACACGTTTGGATGTTGCAAAAAATGATAAGCAACAAGAGGAGAAACCTAAAACGGCACCCTAATTCGCCCTACCTGTCAGTGGGGGTTGGCGCCCTAGAATCCTGCGCAGATGGCGCCCCCACTCAACGTAGTCTACCCCTAATAACACCCTAGGCTATTAATAAGGGGATGGCAAAGTACTATACAGAATGTGTAGTTAGGGACAACCGCAGTAATGAAAAAATAAATAAAACACACAACCCAAAAAAAAAAAAAAAAAAAATTATTCCAAACAGTGTTAGACTAAAAAATATACTAATCAAAGTACTCTTTAAAGTATGAAGATCTCGACGCGTTTCCCTGAAATCAGTTCATCAGGAGACATACTTGTGAAAAATTAAGAGAACTTATCTGAGCGACGATTCAGGAGGATAATGCCATTTGCATGCGGTGGGGAACAGTGTCCTACCAGTACCACAGACCTAGATCAGCCCTCAACCACTGAACCAGTGACCTCCAAGCATAAGAACAAAAAAAGGAAAACAGCACAAAAAATAATTAAAGAAAAAATGAACTTTAATGCCTGAATGGCGTGGCGACGTTTCGGATATACTATCCTTTCTTTTTTGTTCTAATATATATATATAGATATAAATATATATATATATATATATATATATATATATATAAAATTTAGCTAAAAATGCAAGTAATATATGGTTATGTTATGTTGTTTTGAATTTCTGCCACTGCCAAGACCATCCAGAGTCAACTTAGCAATGCTTCCCTAATAATGAGTTTAATCAGGTGCTTAATTCTCAGTAAATAATACAGCTTCACCCCTTCATCCAAAAGCCTAAACATTCTCACATATTAGTAAAAGCTGTCATTAACAAGATCACAGCAATGTGAGAACATCAGTAACAACATTTCTTTGCAGCCCTTCAGAAAAACGTCCAATTCTCATTACGAACAGTTTCACTAGCATGGGCAATCTGTCAAGCAAACCAATTGATACGTACGAGAATGAGGACCAAACGTCCTCTTTAACCCCTTCATCCCCGGAGCTTTTTCATTTTCGTTTTTTGTTCCCCTCCTTCCCAGAGCCATAACTTTTTTATTTTTCCTTCAATATGGCCATTTGAGGGCTTATTTTTTGTGGGACGAGATGTACTTTTGAACAATACCATTGGTTTTACCATGCCATGTAACAGAAAACGGGAAAAAAATTCCAAGTGTGAAGAAATTGAAAAAAAAGTGCAATCTCACACTTGTTTTTTGTTTGGCTTTTTTGCTAGGTTCACCAAATGCTAAAACTAACCAGCCATTATGATTCTCCAGGTCATTATGAGTTCATAGACACCTAACATGTCTAGGTTATTTTTTATCTAAGTGGTGAAAAAAAAATCCAAAGTTTGCTTAAAAAAAAAAAAATTGCGCGATTTTCCGATACCCGTAGCGTCTCCAATTTTCGTGATCTGGGGTCAGGTGAGGGCTTATTTTTTGCGTGCCGAGCTGGCGTTTTTAATGATACCGTTTTGGTGTAGATACGTTCTTTTGATCGCCCGTTATTGCATTTTAATGCAATGTCGCGGTGACCAAAAAAATGTAATTTTGGCGTTTTGGCGTTTTGATTTTTTTTCTCGCTATGCCATTTAGCAGTCAGGTTAATCCTTTGTTTTTATTGATAGATCGGGCAACTCTGAACGCGGCAATACCAAATATGTGTATGTGTATGATTTTTTTTTAATCGTTTTATTTTGATTGGGGCGAAAGGGGGGTGATTTGAACTTTTATATATTTTTAATTTTTTTATATTTTTAATCACTTTTTTTTTAATTTTGGCATGCTTCAATAGCCTCCATAGGAGGCTAGAAGCATGCACAAGTCGATCGCCTCTGCTTCATAGAGCTGAAGCACAGATCACCTCTATGTAGCAGAAATGCAGGGTTGCTTTGAATGCTGACCACAGGGTGGCGCTCAAAGCAATCGGCCATCAACAACCATAGAGGTCTCAAGGAGACCTCTGGTTGTTATGGCAATGCACTGCTGACCCCCGATCATGTGACGGGGGTCAGCAGTGCGAGTACCTCCGGCCGCGCGGCCGGGAGCGCTAGTTAAATGCCACTGTCAGCGCTTGATGGCGGCATTTAACTATTTAATGGGCACGGGCGGATCGCGATTCCTCTCGCGCTCATTGCGCGCACATGTCAGCTGTACAAAACAGCTGACATGTCGCGGCTTTGAGGTGGGCTCACATAGATCTTTATTTTAAACACTATTATTTATATCTTCTCTGCAGCAAACGCTGTTGCAGGAAAGATATGAATCGCGGCTTCAGCACCAGATGCTGGTACGTGTGGTACCTAGCACAGTGCGTGTGGTACCCAGTGGGCACACGGGCGGCACACGTGTGCCGCCCGTGTGCCACACTGATGTGCCACAGAAACGTAGGGTAACACGGACCCGGATAATTCCGGTACCGATTTTTTCCGGTACTGGAATTATCTGTACGTGTGAAACCAGCCTAAAGCAGTGTGTGGTTCCAACATATAAAAATTTCTTCTACAGCTGCAGAATGGCAAGGTATACAGAGTGAGTAATAATATTTATGATCATCATTCAATAAATCAGAGCTCAGTTTTTAATCTATTAATTTTTAAATTCTGCTTATATGCTTATAAATTTGTCAAGTAAAAATTTTGCTTATGTCATCAGTGTTTGAGTGTACAGATTGCCCAATAGAAGAAAAAGGAAAAAAGCCACTATGAATATGCTTCCAGGAAAAGAAATAGGAAAAAAAATAGTAAAATAGGGTAGAATCAATATATTAGTACAGACCAAAAAATATAATGTAAGAAGATCATAGGATATGATTTCAACTTTTCAACTTTTCACAACAATTAATGAGCTTTGCATGACTTCACCTCCACTACTTAATAGGGAAGCTCTCTGCCTATGCACAGTGTATACAGAAAGCTACAATCATTAGAGAAGGCATGGTTATACACAGCTCAGCATTCCATGAACTGGTAGATCTGCAGAAGACATAGGACAACGCTGAAGATATGACACTTTGATAAAATGTAAAGTCAGTGTACAGCTTGTATAACAGTGAAAATTTGGTGTGCCTTCTAAATAACTCAAAACACAGCCATTAATGTCTAAATCGCTGGCAACAAAAGTGAATACACCCCTAAGGCTAGGTTAACATTGCGTTAATGGGTTAACGTTAACGGACTGCGTTGCACGGCGAAATTGTCGCAATTAACGCCGTGCAACGGGTCCGTTAGCGCACTCATTGACAGCAATGTGATTTTTTCTCTGTAGCGCATCTCTAGCGCATGCCATTTTCGGCACGCGCTAGCGATGTGCCGTTATTTTGTGATGGACCTCGGACACTGCTAGCAGCGTCCGAGGTCCGTTCCTCACTAGCGCAGATTGGGGATCTGCGCTAGCGGGAACCACAAACGCGACCCCTATAAAGACATTGCGTTAGCGCAATCCGCTAGCGCTATGCGCTAAACGGATTGCCCTAACGTAATGTGAACCTAGCCTAAGTGAAAATTGCCAAATTGTGCCCAAAGTGTCAATATTTTGTATGGCCACCATTATATTCAAGCATTGCCTTAACTCTCTTGGGCATGGAGTTCACTAGCGCTTCACAGGTTGCCACTGGAATCCTCTTCCATTCTTCCTTGATGACATCACGGAGCTGGTGAATGTCAGAGACCTTACGTTCTTCCACCTTCCATTTGAAGATGCTCCACAGATGCTTAGGTCTGAAGACTATTGTTGACCATTCCGATACTGCAAATATCGGGTATCGGCCGATATTCGCTGTATCGGAATTCCGATACCGAGTTCCGATACTTTTGCGATATCAGATACCGGAATCAGAAGTTCCTATAGTGCGATGATGCACTATAATGGAGTGTGGGCAGTGCATGGGTGGCGACTGCGTGTGTGTGTGCGGGCGGGGTCTGTGCGTGACCGTGGGGGGTCTGTGCGGGCCTGCCGGGGCTCTGTGCAACCTGCCGGGGCTCTGTGCATGCCTGCCGGCGGTCTGTGCGTGCCTGCCGGGGGAATTTTGTGCAGGATGCTGGGGCTCTGTGCAACCTGCCGGAGGTCTGTGCCTGCCTGCTGGGGGTCTGTGCGGCCTGCCGGGGGTCTGTGTGTGCCTGCCGGGGGTCTATATGTGCCTGCCGGGGGTCTGTGCGTGCCTGCCGGGGGTCTGTGCATGCCTGCCCAGGGTCTGTGCGTGCCTGCCAGGGGTCTGTGCGGCCTGCCAGGGGTCTGTGTGTGCCTTCAGGGGGTCTTTGCGGCCTGCAGGGGGTCTGTTAGTGCCTTCCGGAGGTCTGTGCGGGCCTGCAGGGGCACTGTGCGGGCTGCCAGGGCTCTGTGCGGGCTGCCGGGGCTCTGTGTGCGCTGCCGGGGCTCTGTGCGGGCTGCCGGGGGTCTGTACGTGTGTGCAGGCATGGTACGATGGGACTACAAGTCCCATAGGACGATGCCTGCTGCAGTGACAGTGATTGACACATTAGCCAATGATGGGACAGTAGTAATTCCATCATCTGGCTAATGTGTTGAATGTAAAAAAAGAAACAAAATACTACATACATACTACATACATACGAGGGGCGATCCAAAAGTAATGATAATCAATACTAAACACAATGAATATAGTCAAAAAATAAATTTATTTTTCTACATAGTCTCCTAACAAGTCTATACATTTAGTCCATCTCTTTTCTAAACTTAGAATTCCCTTCGAAAAAAATTATTGATCTTGACCCTCTCTTCGATCTGCCAATACAACTTCTTCAACTTTTTTCACGTTTTCTTCATTGAGGGACGTGGATGGGTGTCCTTCACGATGGTTATTTTCCGTCGATGTTCTTTCCAGCTTAAATTCCTTGGCCCAGCGTACAACTGTGGAATGTGGAGGAGAAGAGTCCCCCAATGTTTCCACCAAGTCGCTGTGTATGTCCTTGGTAGTCATTTTTTTCAAGCAGAGGTATTTGATGACAGCTCTGAGCTTGTTTTTTTCCATTTTGATGTTCACTCCTCGGCAGTTCATATTCAAATGAATGTAGCTCCCGGGAATCGTGGTCTATTTAAGTAATTTTTTTTTCCTGGGCTAGTGGGTACCTAAGAGAGAAGAAAACATTTTATTTTAATTTCTGTGTGCAATAGAAATAACCGATTATCATTACTTTTGGATCGCCCCTCGTACATACTACATACATACTACATGCTACATGCATAGTACATACATACTGTACATACTACATACATACTACATACTACATACATACTACATACATACATACTACATACATACTACATACATACTACATACATACATACTATATGCATACTACATACATACATACTACATAATACTACATACATACTGCATACATACTACATACATACTACATACTGCATACATACTACATACATACCACATACATACTACATACAATACATTCATACATTACATACAATACATATATACATATAGACATACAGTACATATAACATAGATTACATACTCACCATCACTTGTCACTTTGTTCCCCGAAGCCAGTGCCATCTGTAAAAAATATTAAAATAACAAACAACCAATATAATCCCTGATCCACAGAAATCCACGAGTGTCCCACGATGATCTCCCATGGAGAACGGCAGCATCAGCTGATGCGACCGCTCTCCAGGGGCTCCAGGAACACAATGACGGGAGGAAGGTATCCTTCTGCACTGTATTCCTCCTCCGCTGTAAAAAAAAATAGTCCCTAGTCTCACTTTTGACATTGCTGTGTGAGAAATTTTCCCATGCAGCAATTGCAATAAAGTGAGACTTTGAACTATAGTAACCTCAGTGATGCACTGCAGGAACCATTGTCTCCTGTCAGTGTGTCACTGAGGGTCCTATAGAGCAGTGACATCACCCGATGTCACTGTTCTATAGGGGAGATCATCGTCGGACACTCGTTATTAATTGGACTACGGCGGACAGGTAGTATACGGTTTATTATTTGACTTTTTTTCAGGTGCTGAAGTATGGTAAGTATGGTTAAATGAAGAATATTAAAATACTTTTTTCCCAATGTGTGCGTGTTTTATTAACCCTTTATTACTATTGGATTACTAATGGATAGGCACCTTATTGACGCCTCTCCGTTATTAACCAAGCTTAATGTCACCTTACAATAGCAAGATGACATTAACCCCTTATTATTACCCCATATCCCACCGCTACACGGGAATGGGAATACAAAAGTATTCTAATAAGCATCATTGGTGGTGCGAAAAAATGCAATAGTACAAATGATGGTATATATCACTCAACATACATCCACCATCCATGGACAATATGGATAACTGCCAATACTATACTAGAACAGCCAAAGAAAATTACAGTCACTGAATCCAATAAAAATATCTTTATTACAAAACAATCTAAAATTACATACAGAGAACCAAACAAATAGTGCAAATAGGACCAGCAGATGACAAAATACATGCCACAGGCAACATAAAAGAGCAGTCACCCAAGGTACGGTGACCCCGGCAATGGACCAGAACCAACCAGCTGGCGTAGCAGAGCCCACATCGCCTCATGCCAACCACCTACTGCTCATAGAATTATCAGCAGTGCTGCCATAAAAGGCTAAATATTATCACAAGTAATGTACAAAGATGAAAAAAGAGGCATGTGGACACACTGGTCCACTGTGCATATTACCTGCTGCAATGGGTCCGGACCAGCACAGGGGACACCGAGACACCCTGACGTGCGTTTCGGTAGATGTACCTTCCTCAGGGGGCGCATGGTGTCAAATGGGCAAGGACCGGTCATTTATAGTGGACCGCAGTAATCATCGCGCCATGCAGCGCAGCCTCCGTCCGCCCCCAGCGTCCAGCCAGCAAAACCGGAAGTACGCGGGCCCCACGTAATCTGGAAGTGCATGACTATTGGCCGGGGCGGCAGGAAGAGAGCGGCGCATGCGCACGTATAAACAGGATATGCAGCGGCCATTAGTAGAGTGGGCAGAGAAGAGGGCAGGGACATGGAAACACCAGACGGACGCCAGAATAAGTACAGGGGCACAAATATGGCCGCCAGAGTGAATGGCACACCGCAGATAAAGGACTATCTAAGGTACATGGAAGACAAAAAGTACATCGCCTACATCTAGGCATATACATATTGCTGGGGAGTGGCCTAATGAAAAAGCAAAAAACCTCCTCATGCTAAAGAACTTATGCAGAAATGGAGAAAAAAGTCTTAATCAGTGGAGTACATATAACATGCCAGTTGCACTGCCCACGATCCAGCCCGAGCCATATAGTATCAAATAAACGCAATGTTATACATAAAGCACCTAGTGGTAAGATATAATGATGGCAACATGGTCACAACAGGCAAAAGCAGGGGCATGTAAAAACAAGACAGAATACAAATACAATATAATATAATATGGACATCCAAATTAATTGTGCCCCAAGAGTACAGGTTTCTGTAGAATTTTTCATGTCCGCTTGTGGTGCCGCACTTCATTCTTCATACTGCCATATGAGCCACCAATATTCAAGGTAACAATATATGAAACTACGGATCCTAAATAACAGAGAATAAAACAATGTTAAAATCAAATAAGAAAACAAGATGCGGAGAGGCAAGACAAGGCACAGCAGTGCGACGACTACAGATAAGGGGCATAACTAATATTCTCGTTCAAGCCCAATGGACACACTGTATTTAATAACCAAATCCAGCGTGTCTCTAATTGGCCGAGGCGCTTAAATAAATTCCCCCCGCGGATATTGACATTCAATATGTCAATACCGCGGACCCTAAGGAGCGAGCTATTACTCTGATGTAGGGCTAAGAAATGCCTAGGAATGGTCTTCAATAGAGATGTATCATTCTGGGTAGCAGCTGCCTCGATCCCTAGGACATGCTCCCTGATTCTGACCTTCAGCTGCTTCGTGGTCATCCCGACATAAATCAATCCGCACGGGCAGGTAGCGTAATAAAATACATATCGGGAGGTGCATGTAATGTGTCTCCTGATAGTATATTCTTTGGACCCATTGGAGTTCAGAAATTTGTCACATTTGTCCATGTTCGGGCACGCGACGCAACGGCCACATGGCGCAGAGCCCCCCGGGGCCGGTATGTCGTCTAGGAAAGTTCTAAGACCCTGCCCATCATAGTGACTCTTAGTTAAAAGGTCTCTCAGGTTCCTCGCTCGCCTAAAAGTGAGAAGAGGTCTCTTTGGAAGGAATTTTCCAATGATGGGGTCGGTTTGCAAGATAGGCCAAGCTTTGGTCAGTGCCGATCTTACTCTATCAGCCTGGGGGTTATAGGTTGTAATAAACCGAAGTTGGTCACCACCATTGGTTCTATCCTCACCCTGAGGTTTATATAGTAGACGATTACGCGTGGAATATTTAGCCCTATGATAGGCTTTTTTTATATTCCGCCTACTATAGCCCCGTTCACTAAATCGGGTGGTCAGTTCCATAGCACGTTTCTCAAAATCGGAGTCTGTAGAAAAGATCCTCCGTAAGCGGAGGAACTGGCCAACCGGTATAGAGGACACCATATGTCTGGGGTGGCAAGATGATGCATGCAACACCGTATTGGTTGATGTAACTTTACGAAAGATGTCAGTATGTATAGCCCCAGACTCATCCTTACTGACCATTACGTCAAGGATACTAATGCTAGAATTATCCCAGACACACGTGAGTCTAATATTCAGGTCATTGCTACTGAGAAGCTCGATGATCTGTCCCAGGTCGATGGCCTCACCCTGCCAGACAAAAAGGATGTCATTGATGTACCGCACCCAAAAGGGGATACGGCCCATCGATGACATCCTGTCTGACAGAAAGAGGTCCCTCTCCCACAGCCCCAGGAACAGATTTGCATAGGCCGGCGCAAAGGCCGCACCCATGGCTGTCCCCTGGAGCTGTAGGTAGAAGGACCCCTTAAACACAAAGAAATTGTGTGAGAGGGTGAACTCCAGTAGTCTCAGCAGGAGTCCCCTAAGTCCAATAGACATAGTAGATGTTTCTAAGAAGAACTTAACTGTAGCTATACCATCCTTGTGTCTAATGCTAGTGTACAGGGACTCAACATCTGCTGAGACCAGTAGAGATTCACCCTCAAAATGGAGGCCATCGACCCGACGTAGCAGCTCACCAGTATCCCTAAGATAGGACAGAAGAACCGTCACAAGGGGCTGGAGGTGGAAATCAATCCATGAGTTGACGTGCTCAAGATAGTTTCCCCTCCCTGAAACTATAGGGCGGCCGGGTGGTGACTTCAGGTCCTTATGGATTTTCGGGAGGAGATAGAATGTGGCTATGGTGGGGTCATTTATGAGAAGGGAGGAAGCAAGTTCCTTTGTGATAATATCATTATCCAAGGCTTCCTTAATAATGGATACCAACTGACCCGAATAGGCACTCAGCGGATTGTACGTCAATTTCTTATAGCAGGTGGAATTATTGAGTTGCCTAAAAGCCTCCTTCTCATAAAGCCCCACCGGCCACAGAACCACATTCCCGCCCTTATCGGCAGGTTTTATTACCACATCAGGGAGTTCTTTAAGGTGTTCCAAAAGTTCACGCTCACTCCTCGAAAGATTGTCCGAACGAGAAAATCTCGGGATCTGGTATAGGTCCTGAGTCACCACCCGGACGAAAAGATCAATGGAGGGACAAATAGCTAGAGGGGGAAACTTGGTGGACCGTGAGCGAATAGAGGGAGGGATCTTACCCCCCTCATGGACATGTTCCACCGCCAGCTCCTCCAGTATCCTCAGCGTAGCTTATTCTTTTTCTGTAGGGAAAAGAGAATTACTCTCATTATTGAAATAATAGCGTCTCAGCAGCAACGACCTAGCAAATAGATTTAAATTTTTCACAGCAGTGAATCTATCAAACTCAGGTGTGGGTGAGAATGAAAGCCCTCTACCAAGAAGAGAAAGATCAGTAGGGGAGAGTAAATGATGGCTCAGATTGATTACCCGTTTGTTAGTATTTTCGGGCTCTATTTGATGTCTGAAGTGTCTCCTATAAGGATGATAGGTGTGGTCCCTCAACCGACTAGACCCAGAGGCAGCTGAAGCATCAGATAGCCCACTCACAGAGGATATAGAGGTATTGGACGGAGCACGTGTCAAAGTAACTTTTCTCCATAAGTAGACCCTATTAGTCTGGTAGCCCCTCTCTTCCCACTCCCGTGTAGCGGTGGGATATGGGGTAATAATAAGGGGTTAATGTCATCTTGCTATTGTAAGGTGACATTAAGCCGGGTTAATAACGGAGAGGCGTCAATAAGACACCTATCCATTATTAATCCAATAGTAATAAAGGGTTAATAAAACACACACACACACTAGGAAAAAAGTATTTTAATATTCTTCATTTAACCATACTTACCATACTTCAGCGCCTGCAAAAAACGTAAAATAATAAACCGTATACTACCTGTCCGCCGTAGTCCAATTAATAACCAGTGTCCCACGATGTTCTCCCTTATAAAACAGTGACATCGGGTGATGTCACTGCTCTATAGGACCCTCAGTAACACACTGACAGGAGACAATGGCTCCTGCAGTGCATCACTGAGGTTACTATAGTTCAAAGTCTCACTTGATGGCAATTGCTGCGTGGGAAAATTTCTCACACAGCAATGCCAAAAGTGAGACTAGGGACTATTTTTTTACAGCGGCGGAGGAATACAGTGCAGAAGGATACCTTCCTCCCCTCATTGTGTTCCTGGAGCCCCTGGAGAGCAGTCGCATCAGCTGATGCTGCCATTCTCCACATGACATGACACTGGCTTCGGGGATCAAAATGCCAAGTAATGGTGCGTATGTTATATGTACTGTATGTCTGTATGTATGTATGTATGTATTGTATGTAATGTATAAATGTACTGTATGTAGTATGTAAGTAGTATGTATGTAGTATGTATGCATGTATGTAGTATGTATGTTTTTTTAACACATTAGCCGGATGATGGGACTACTACTGTCCCATTATTGGCTAATGTATAGAAAATAAAAAGATGGCTGACAGCACTCACTCATTAGGTCACCGATTCCATGTCCAGGGAACCTTCCTAGATATCCCAGATAATCCAAAGCAAATGAACAGCGCTCCAGCCGGGTGTAATAGTATCGAAAAAAGTATTTATTTATTCATTTATTCAGCCATGGTACCATGGCTAAATAAATACTTTTTCCGATATATTACACCCAACTGGAGCGCTGTTCATTCGCTTTGGATCATTGGCTAATGTGCCAATCACCCCGGCAGGCCCGCACAGACCCCGCTCGCACACACAGATACGCACAGTGTCCGCCCATGCACCACCCACACTCTTCCTTCCTCCGGAACAGGATGTAGAAAGACAGAAAGGGCTTATTTACATTCCGATATTTATGTCCCATTGACTTGCATTTTTATCGGGTATCGGCGATATCCGATATTTTTTGGATATCGGCTGATCCAATCCGATACCGATACTTCTGGATATCGGAAGGTATCGCTCAACACTACTGAAGACATGCTTGGCCAGTCCAGCACCTGTACCCTCAGTTTCTTTAGCAATGTAGTAGTCATCTTGGAGTTGTTTTGGGGGTCATTATCATGTTGGAATACTGCCCTATGGCACAGGGTCTGAAGGGAGGGGATTATGCTCTGCTTCAGTATGTCTCAGCACTTGAGGTATTCATGGTTCACTCAATGAACAGTAGCTCTGTAGTTCCTCACAGCCTGCCGCACTAATGCAACCCCAAGCCATGATAGTCCCACCACTATGCTTGACAGTAGGCAAGATACATTTGTCTTTGTACTACGAAAGGACCTGGTTCTAGTAATCCATATGCTTTGTCTGCTTTGTCCTCAGCAAACTGTTTGCGGGCTTTCTTGTGCATCACCTTTACAAGACGCTTCCTTTTGAGACCACTAATTTGATGCAGTGTGCGGCTTATGGTCTGAGCACTAACATGCTGACTCCCCACCACTTTAACCTCTGCAGCAATGTTGGCAGCACTCATCTGTTTTGAAAAGACAACCTCTGTATATGCTGTTGACCACATGCATTAGCAATAATGAGTCACATGACACAGGGAGGGAAGATGGCTAATTTGTCACAATTCAGCCATTTTCACTTAGGGGTGTACTCACTTTTATGGCCAGCGGTTTAGATATTTATGGCTATGTGTTGAGTTAGCCAAAAAGTCTCATGGTGCAGAGGTGAGTTCACTGCAGTTCACAAGGAGAAATTTCTCATTTCTCCTGGTGAATTCTCTGAGCTCAGTTCTGCACTGCAAGGGCTCCTTTCCACTTGCGAGATAAACGTCCGTGTCTCGCATGTGAAAACCAAGCTCTGGCATCGGCACTCCAGAGTGGAGCATTCGGCTGCATAGCAATACATGGAGCTGCATGCTCCGCTCCCAAGTGCCGGAGCTAGAGCTTGGTTTTCACATGCGAGACTCGGACGTTTATCTCGCAAGTGGAAAGGAGCCCTAAGACTTTTTCTCACTGCGCTAGCGGTGATCTCACCGAAGGTCACCACAATTCCGGCGCCTGGCTGAAAACTCAGCCTCAGTGACCGGCAGTAACCTCGATTACACCACAGCCAGTCACTGATGCCGAGCTCACAGCAGCTCATTCCTTAGTTGTTTTCAGCCTGGACGGTCACATCTTGGCTCCGTTCAGGTTGAAAACTGTTTATACTCAGACATGGATTTCAGCGTGGGACAGAACGATGGACAGCTAAGGTATAAGGTTGTTTTTTATTTTTGTTTTATTACAGGAGACGAGGGCTTCAATGGAGTGGGTATTAGATGAGTATAACTATGTTATTTTTAACCCCTTCATGACCTTGGGATTTTCCATTTTTCCGTGTTTGTTTTTTGCTCCCCTCCTTCCTTATTTTTCTGTCAATATGGCCATGTGAGGGCTTATTTTTTGTGGGACGAGTTGTACTTTTGAACAACATCATTGGTTTTACCGTGTCTTGTACTAGAAAATGCCATTTTCTGATACCCGTAGCGTCTCAATTTTTCATGATCTGGGGTCGCGTGAAGGCTTATTTTTTGCATGCCGAGCTGATGTTTTTAGTGATACCATTTTGCTGCAGATACGTTCTTTTGATCACCAGTTATTGCATTTTAATACAATGTCGCGGCGACCAAAAAAACTTAATTCGGGCATTTCGAATTTTTTCTCACTACACCGTTTTGCGTAATCCTTTTTTAATTGCTAGATCGGGCGATTCTGAACACTGCGATACCAAATATGTGCATATTTGATTTTATTTTTATTGTTTTAATTTGAATGGGGCGAAAGGGGGTGATTTAAACTTTTATATTTTTTTTTATTTATTTCATTTTTTTTTACTCTTGCCATGCTTCAATAGCCTGCATGGGAGGCTAGAAGCTGGCATAGCCTGATCATCAGATCGCTCCTATGTAGCTGAATTACTGGTTTGCTATGAACGCCGACCACAGGGTGGCGCTCACAGCAAGCCAGCATCAGCAACCATAGAGGTCTCAAGGAGACCTCTAGTTACTATGCCGATGCATCACTGATCCCCGATCAAGTGAAGGGGTCTGTGATGCGCGCATTTCTGTCTGGATGGCTGGAAGCGGTAGTTAAATGTCGCTGTCAGCGTTTGACAGCGGCATTTAACTAGTTAATAGCGGCGGGTAGATCGCGATTCCACTTGCCACTATTGCGCGCACATGTCAGCTGTTCAAAACAGCTGACATGTCCCAGCTTTGATGTGGGCTCACCGCTGGAGTCCACATCAAAGCAGGGGATCTGACCTCGAACGTACTATCCCGTCCGAGGTCAGAAGGGGGTTAAATAAAAAATGAAAAGTGTATTTTTTTATTTCAAATAAAATACTTTATTCTAGCTGTGAATTTATTTACAATACAACTATAGGATTCGTAGTGGATAGGTGTCTTGTAGACCCCTCTCTATTACTAAGCCATGGGCTTGATTTCACTGGACAATACAAAGTTGACATCAACCGCACAAATATAAACCTCACTTACCACTGCCACAGGGCAAGTGGGAAGAGCCAGGCAAAGCACCAGACATGGTGCATCTAATAGATGTGCCTTTTCTGGGCGACCGTGGACTGCTATTTTTTGTCTGAGAGCCATTATCCATGGCCCCTTACCAGCTTGAGAATATCAGCCCCCAGCTGTCTGCTTTAGCTTAGTTGGTTGTCGAAAATGAGGGGACACTACGCCGTTTTTTTAAAATTATTTATTTACTTAAAAAAAAACGTGGGGCACCTCTAATCTTGGTAAACAGCCTTGCTAAAGTTGAGAACTGAGGTTTTTTAAAATTATCTATTTAAAGTGCAAGCATCGACTGATGAATACTCCCAACAGCCGTTGTCTGCTCTCGCTGATATTAGCAGCAGCAGGCGTAGGTTGGTGGTATAAACATATTGACCATAGAGTCATTCAACTCAGTCACGAAGTGTTTTGAATATTAAAACCAAACCTTTATTCACAAATAAACAAAACAATACAAAACATTAAAACGGTGCCTCAAAATCAGACTACACATTGTGTCAAGGTAAGCGGCGGGAACTGCAGATATATTATATCCAATATAGATTTAAATAGTCACAAAACCGATGTTTCTTCATAAATAATATCACAATCATATAGTGACATTAATAAAATTGCTCACACATCCATTCATGGTAAGTGCTTAATTGTTAACAGTGGCAGTGCACTAGAAATGATAGCTCATGGACCACCAGTGGTCCACTAAAGAGAGAAAATACTCTAGACCCCGGGTCTATCCTTTCTTACAAATATACAAATCAACAGAGATTGTCAAATATTGCACATGTCCCAAAATATTGGTAAAATCCAGGGCCAAAAAGCTCCTGCCATCAAAGGAACACCTCTGAGCAAAAACAATGCTATTAGCACCGGCCATACCGATAGCACCCCTGTCCTATGACCACCTACACATACAAGATAATGGGCAATCTGCCCAATACATATTACCTGAATGAGCTCGCAGTTCCCCAGCCTCGTGGCACGCTATCGCTTGACAACCCCGACGCGCGTTTCGCACTCGCTTCCTCCTGGGGGCGTGTCTGGGATCAGGCATCTCAAGTATTTAAAATCCAATCGCACCAATCAGGTTACTCCAATGGAGATATCCCAGGCACGTCATTCCCGGGCACACACCACTATCAGCCAATCACACACAAGGGCTGTCCTCGCTGCGTCATTCCCGGGCACACACCACTATCAGCCAATCCCACACAGGGGGCTGTCCTCGCTGCGTCGCCCAGAGCCGCTCTCCACCCATCTGCCAGCTGAATCCAGGGGGCCGTCCCCGGAAGCACACCTGGAGACACCCTCCCCCAATCCACCAATACGGTATCAGGGGGCAGTCCCCAGCACACCTCCGGAGACACCTACCAGTCAGGCACCAGGGGCCGTCCCCAGCAAACCGCCCGGGGACGCCCCTCACCCAGCCACCATCAGGACATGCAAAACATATCCCCGGTCCATCTCCCGGCACCGCTTCCATCTACCATCATTCACAGTGCACCACACCGGGTTCTCAGCCACACATGGTGGAAGTGAGGAACAGAACTGCTGATATAAAACATTACCCATCCTCTATGAGGGATGGATAGACCCCATAAGACTGAAGCCGGGTGGAAGTGCCAAAACACACAAAACCCTGGCGCCACCCTCCCCGGTTCATATCTCCATAGTCACGCGAAAACAGATGTACCGGGACACAGGCTGAATTAACATTATCCAGTCTACTTATAGTGGAGTCACAACTCACTCCTTACTGCAAAATCAAGCAGAGTAGCCAGCCATTCAGTCCCGGTACCATTGCTGCACTACTTGGATAAACTGGGGAAGCACACCTAACACAGCCTCTGTAGCATTCCCCATAAACATAACAATACACTCAAAATGAAAGTGACCCAACCCCATAAGGACTATCTTTGAACTGCGGATCCAAATACACATAGGCAACACCAAAACCCCAATCGCCAAGGGATAAACGAGGAGCATCAGCCACCCCCCCTGCAGGAAGGGGTGCCAGACAACACCATCGTCTCCAGCGCGACCGGGGGTGTCGTGTCCCAACGTACATTGGGTCCACATGACTCATAAATCCCATTAAGCCTCAGAGGACAATGGAACTGTCAGTGTGGGGCTAGTGCCAAACGAGTTCATAAGCATAACATCCTGCACCACACCCCCAACCCCAGAAACACTGTACACAAGATGATGATGGGTTTCCAAACCATTTGGTGGGGAAGCCTAAAAAATTCCCGGCGTTTAATATTTGCCCGGCAGTGGAGGTGTTTACACGGCTGGTCACTGGTGAAATTGAAAAATTGGCTGGTAGTGGGTTTGGCCATTCCAACTTAAAACAATCAGATAAAAAGGCTTTGGATATTCTGAAGGGGTGGGATGATGTCGTGTTTAAACCAGCCGACAAGGGTGGAAATTTGGTTATATGGCCCCACGCCCAGTATGAAAAACAGGCATACAAACTTCTGAATAACAAAGACTGTTATAAAAAGTTGGCCAGCAATCCCTTGAGGTGTTATCAGGACTTACTGAGTGACATTTTGGAGAAGGCATTCTTGGATGGTACAATCCCTAAAAGATTATGGGAGTTGATTAAAGGTATGCACCCAAGAATGCCAACTCTATATTTATTACCTAAAGTGCACAAGGATCCCATAGACCCCCCGGGAAGACCTATTGTGTCGGGGAATGGGGGTCTATGTGAGATTGTCACTCAGGTCCTTGATTACTACCTGAAGCCTTTGGTTTGCCAGTTGCCATCCTTTATTAAGGACACGACAGCAGCCCTGCGGAGATTGGATAACCTCCAGCTGGGTCCCAATAGTGTTATGGTTACCGCAGATGTAGAGGCGCTTTACACCTCAATTAGGCATGCTGACGGGGTTAGGGCAGTAGCGTGGTATCTTGAGTCCAGTAATTTGGACAGGAAGCTGACTGTGTTGTTGCTCGAATTATTGGAGTTTGTGCTTACACACAATGTATTTGTCTTCGGGCAGGGCACCTATCTGCAGCTACAAGGTACTGCCATGGGGGCATGCTGCGCCCCCTCCTACGCAAACCTATTTCTGGGGGCCTGGGAGAGGGATATTTTCATGAGTAATCCCATCCCCCAGTGCCATCTCATCCAGGAATGGATGAGATATATTGATGATATCTGGTTTGTGTGGGAGGGGAGCATTGCGAACCTTTATGCCCTCATGGCCAAATTGAATCAGAATGATGTCAACATTAAGCTCACCTTTAAGTATGGAAGATCGGTGGATTTTTTGGATCTGCAGATAGTTGCCCGCCCGGAGGGGGAAATTATCACCAATGTTTTCCGAAAGGAAACGGCTACGAACTCGTTGCTGCATGCCCGGTCTGCACATTTGCCCTCGACTATCAGGGGAATTCCGATCGGGCAATTCTTACGGGTCCGCCGTATTTGTTCAAATGAGGCGGATTTTGAGGTTCAATCTGAAGAACTGGCGGAGAGGTTTCTACAACGTGGCTATGGCCAAAAAACAATAAAGAGGGGTTTGATCAGAGCAAGAAATTCGTCTAGAAATGCCTTACTATACAACAATAACCCGAGAATGAAAAATGACGGCAAAGATCAGGTGCGGCTGATCACGGGATACCATAACAAATGGTTTGAGTTTAGACGGATCGTGGAGAAGCATTGGGCGGTTTTACATACTGACCCAGTTCTAAAACAGATTTTACCTGCCAAACCTGCTATAGTAGCCAAAAGGTCAAGGAATATCCGGGACATTTTGGTGCATAGCCATTATGAGCCAAATAAGAAACAGGATACCAGTAGGGAGCTGGTAGGCTTTTTCCCGTGCGGTCGCTGCAAAGCGTGCGCCAATTGTGTCAAGAGTAAGAAATTCACCAACTTCGATGGGTCCAAAACCTTTGAGATCAGGAAATTTATTTCTTGTACATCAAAGGGGGTAATTTATCACTCGACCTGCCCCTGTGGTAAGGTTTATATTGGCCTTACCACTAGAGAGCTAAGGGTTCGTGTCAGGGAGCATTTCCTGGACATTGAAAGGGCAAGAACGGCGGAGGATATCTCGAGTCTCAAGACAATTCCGAGGCATTACAAAAAATTCCATGATTGCAATCCTCGGATGATGAAAGTGAAAGGCATAGACCTAGTCAGTTTGGGCCCCAGAGGAGGGGATCTGGGGAAAATGTTGGCTCAGGTTGAGAGCCGCTGGATCTACCGGCTAGGCACCCTGGCTCCGCAGGGATTAAATGAGAATTTGGGTTTCGGATCTTTTTTGTGACTTTCTTGGTCTAATTTTGTCAACTTGTGTACATATCTATGGATATATATGTCAGTCATTTTTAATTGGTTTTACCTTGTGGTTTTTTGGGTGTAGGTTCGGTTTTAATTTTGTGTATTACCTTTCAGGTTCTCTTATTTGCACTGTCTCTGTGGCTTGAGGTGTTACCAACCGGAGGATGTGATTCTGAGATGATGGAGGATGTCATGAGCTGAGGAGATAATCACAAGGGGCTACTGATAGCCAAGAACCCTGAGAAGAACCTTGGGGAGACTACTATGAGCCAAGGGTTGGGATACAACATCGAGGGGTCTTTATGGTTCCAGTGACACCCCCCACTTTGGCATGGGTATTGAAGCCATCATATGGGTGTTGACATCTTCCGGATAAAGATTTTAGAGTACAATGGACTCCATTTTCGGCAGACAACTCCGAGGGCATGACACAGGATGGTTCCAGTTGCGACTTGTATTCGTGGATTATCTGGGATGTTGATGAGAAATTTACCCCATTTGGGATTCGACTCATCTTTACCTACAAGTATAATCGAAAAATAAATATTTGGCTGGAACGACCATCGGCTATTTAGGATTTTCTGATGAGATAATGGTTTGGATGGCATCATCTTGTGTACAGTGTTTCTGGGGTTGGGGGTGTGGTGCAGGATGTTATGCTTATGAACTCGTTTGGCACTAGCCCCACACTGACAGTTCCATTGTCCTCTGAGGCTTAATGGGATCTATGAGTCATGTGGACCCAATGTACGTTGGGACACGACACCCCCGGTCGCGCTGGAGACGATGGTGTTGTCTGGCACCCCTTCCTGCAGGGGGGGTGGCTGATGCTCCTCGTTTATCCCTTGGCGATTGGGGTTTTGGTGTTGCCTATGTGTATTTGGATCCGCAGTTCAAAGATAGTCCTTATGGGGTTGGGTCACTTTCATTTTGAGTGTATTGTTATGTTTATGGGGAATGCTACAGAGGCTGTGTTAGGTGTGCTTCCCCAGTTTATCCAAGTAGTGCAGCAATGGTACCGGGACTGAATGGCTGGCTACTCTGCTTGATTTTGCAGTAAGGAGTGAGTTGTGACTCCACTATAAGTAGACTGGATAATGTTAATTCAGCCTGTGTCCCGGTACATCTATTTTCGCGTGACTATGGAGATATGAACCGGGGAGGGTGGCGCCAGGGTTTTGTGTGTTTTGGCACTTCCACCCGGCTTCAGTCTTATGGGGTCTATCCATCCCTCATAGAGGATGGGTAATGTTTTATATCAGCAGTTCTGTTCCTCACTTCCACCATGTGTGGCTGAGAACCCGGTGTGGTGCACTGTGAATGATGGTAGATGGAAGCGGTGCCGGGAGATGGACCGGGGATATGTTTTGCATGTCCTGATGGTGGCTGGGTGAGGGGCGTCCCCGGGCGGTTTGCTGGGGACGGCCCCTGGTGCCTGACTGGTAGGTGTCTCCGGAGGTGTGCTGGGGACTGCCCCCTGATACCGTATTGGTGGATTGGGGGAGGGTGTCTCCGGGTGTGCTTCCGGGGACGGCCCCCTGGATTCAGCTGGCAGATGGGTGGAGAGCGGCTCTGGGCGACGCAGCGAGGACAGCCCCCTGTGTGGGATTGGCTGATAGTGGTGTGTGCCCGGGAATGACGCAGCGAGGACAGCCCTTGTGTGTGATTGGCTGATAGTGGTGTGTGCCCGGGAATGACGTGCCTGGGATATCTCCATTGGAGTAACCTGATTGGTGCGATTGGATTTTAAATACTTGAGATGCCTGATCCCAGACACGCCCCCAGGAGGAAGCGAGTGCGAAACGCGCGTCGGGGTTGTCAAGCGATAGCGTGCCACGAGGCTGGGGAACTGCGAGCTCATTCAGGTAATATGTATTGGGCAGATTGCCCATTATCTTGTATGTGTAGGTGGTCATAGGACAGGGGTGCTATCGGTATGGCCGGTGCTAATAGCATTGTTTTTGCTCAGAGGTGTTCCTTTGATGGCAGGAGCTTTTTGGCCCTGGATTTTACCAATATTTTGGGACATGTGCAATATTTGACAATCTCTGTTGATTTGTATATTTGTAAGAAAGGATAGACCCGGGGTCTAGAGTATTTTCTCTCTTTAGTGGACCACTGGTGGTCCATGAGCTATCATTTCTAGTGCACTGCCACTGTTAACAATTAAGCACTTACCATGAATGGATGTGTGAGCAATTTTATTAATGTCACTATATGATTGTGATATTATTTATGAAGAAACATCGGTTTTGTGACTATTTAAATCTATATTGGATATAATATATCTGCAGTTCCCGCCGCTTACCTTGACACAATGTGTAGTCTGATTTTGAGGCACCGTTTTAATGTTTTGTATTGTTTTGTTTATTTGTGAATAAAGGTTTGGTTTTAATATTCAAAACACTTCGTGACTGAGTTGAATGACTCTATGGTCAATATGTTTATAGCTTATTTGGAGTGTGACTCATTCTTGATTTGAGGAAATGGGTTGGTGTTTTATGTTTGTAGGTTGGTGGTAGCAGTAGTCCCATTAATCGATGACAGTGACCAAAGATAAACTTTTACCTCCGATCAATGCTGTGGGCTCACACTGTCATTTGAGAGCTTGGAAAATGCAGATGTCTGACTGGCGCTAATGATTTTACCGCCGATCAGAGACAGCGTTTTGCACGCTGTCATGTGCATGACAGTGTGGCAATCTCTGGATGTTCGGGTCCCCCATTCAAGTGAATAAGGTTCGAGTTCAGGTACGGTTGTGGGTACCATTCTTGTATCCAAGCCCAAACTTTTTTTTAACTGTTTAGTAGTGTTGAGCATTCCGATACCGCAAGTATCGGGTATCGGCCGATACTTGCGGTATCGGAATTCCGATACCGAGATCCGATATTTTTGTGATATCGGGTATCGGTATCGAATCAATAGGGATGTGTAAAATAAAGAATTAAAATAAAAAATATTGATATGCTCACCTCTCCGGCGGCCCCTGGACTTCACACTGCTAACCGGGAGGCTTCTTTGTTTAAAAAGCGTGCCTTTCGGACCTGTGAATGACGTCCCGGCTTCTGATTGGTCGCGTGCCACCCATGTGACCGGCACGCGACCAATCAGAGGCCGCGACGTCATTCGCAGGTCCTCAATTCCTAGAATTAGCAGTTTTGTGAATGAGAATGACGTCGCGGCTTCTGATTGGCCGCGTGCCGGTCACATGGGCAGCACGCGGCCAATCAGAAGCCGCGACGTCATTCTCATTCACAAAACTGCTAATTCTAGGAATTGAGGACCTGCGAATGACGTCGCGGCCTCTGATTGGTCGCGTGCCGGTCACATGGGCGGCACGCGACCAATCAGAAGCCGGGACGTCATTCACAGGTCCGAAAGGCGCGCTTTTTAAACAAAGAAGCCTCCCGGTTAGCAGCGTGAAGTCCAGGGGCCGCCGGAGAGGTGAGCATATCAATATTTTTTATTTTAATTCTTTATTTTACACATCCCTATGGATCCCAGGGCCTGAAGGAGAGTTTCCTCTCCTTCAGACCCTGGGAACCATGAGAATACCTTCCGATACTTGATGTCCCATTGACTTGTATTGGTATCGGATATCGGTATCGGCGATATCCGATATTTTTCGGGTATCGGCCGATACTATCCGATACCGATACTTTCAAGTATCGGACGGTATCGCTCAACACTACTGTTCAGCCAAACCCGAACATCGAGAAGTCTGCCCATCTCTAATACCAAACACGCACCCAAGGAAAGTCTCCATAAATAAAGCTGCTAGAATAGCCCAGCCAATCACCTGACCTGAATCTAATTGAATATTTATGGAAAAAAAATTACAAAGAAGATTAATTTCAGATCTTTTTCCATCTTCAATGTAAAAATTTGTACCGTTTAAATGAAAAAAATGAAATCTATTTAGTTTAAAAATATTAACACCCTAATACTTTGTTGAAGTAAACTTTGATTTTACGACAACATTCCATCTTTTTGGCTAGGAGTTTATCAGAATAGCACATCTAGATTTGGCAGTCTTTGCTAACTCTTCCTTGCAATACCTCTCCATCTCTTGTGTACAGCCCTCTTAAGGTGAACCCATAGATTTTGCAATTGGATTTTGGCCTAGTCTCTGGCTGGGCTAATTTAAAACTTCTCCTGGCTTAGACATTACATAGTAACATAGTAACATAGTAACATAGTTAGTAAGGCCGAAAAAAGACATTTGTCCATCCAGTTCAGCCTATATTCCATCATAATAAATACCCAGATCTACGTCCTTCTACAGAACCTAATAATTGTATGATACAATATTGTTCTGCTCCAGGAAGACATCCAGGCCTCTCTTGAACCCCTCGACTGAGTTCGCCATCACCACCTCCTCAGGCAAGCAATTCCAGATTCTCACTGCCCTAACAGTAAAGAATCCTCTTCTATGTTGGTGGAAAAACCTTCTCTTCTCCAGACGCAAAGAATGCCCCCTTGTGCCCGTCACCTTCCTTGGTATAAACAGATCCTCAGCGAGATATTTGTATTGTCCCCTTATATACTTATACATGGTTATTAGATCGCCCCTCAGTCGTCTTTTTTCTAGACTAAATAATCCTAATTTCGCTAATCTATCTGGGTATTGTAGTTCTCCCATCCCCTTTATTAATTTTGTTGCCCTCCTTTGTACTCTCTCTAGTTCCATTATATCCTTCCTGAGCACCGGTGCCCAAAACTGGACACAGTACTCCATGTGCGGTCTAACTAGGGATTTGTACAGAGGCAGTATAATGCTCTCATCATGTGTATCCAGACCTCTTTTAATGCACCCCATGATCCTGTTTGCCTTGGCAGCTGCTGCCTGGCACTGGCTGCTCCAGGTAAGTTTATCATTAACTAGGATCCCCAAGTCCTTCTCCCTGTCAGATTTACCCAGTGGTTTCCCGTTCAGTGTGTAATGGTGATATTGATTCCCTCTTCCCATGTGTATAACCTTACATTTATCATTGTTAAACCTCATCTGCCACCTTTCAGCCCAAGTTTCCAACTTATCCAGATCCATCTGTAGCAGAATACTATCTTCTCTTGTATTAACTGCTTTACATAGTTTTGTATCATCTGCAAATATCGATATTTTACTGTGTAAACCTTCTACCAGATCATTAATGAATATGTTGAAGAGAACAGGTCCCAATACTGACCCCTGCGGTACCCCACTGGTCACAGCGACCCAGTTAGAGACTATACCATTTATAACCACCCTCTGCTTTCTATCACTAAGCCAGTTACTAACCCATTTACACACATTTTCCCCCAGACCAAGCATTCTCATTTTGTGTACCAACCTCTTGTGCGGCACGGTATCAAACGCTTTGGAAAAATCGAGATATACCACGTCCAATGACTCACCGTGGTCCAGTCTATAGCTTACCTCTTCATAAAAACTGATTAGATTGGTTTGACAGGAGCGATTTCTCATAAACCCATGCTGATCTGGAGTTAAACAGTTATTCTCATTGAGATAATCCAGAATAACATCCCTCAGAAACCCTTCAAATATTTTACCAACAATAGAGGTTAGACTTACTGGCCTATAATTTCCAGGTTCACTTTTAGAGCCCTTTTTGAATATTGGCACCACATTTGCTATGCGCCAGTCCTGCGGAACAGACCCTGTCGCTATAGAGTCACTAAAAATAAGAAATAATGGTTTATCTATTACATTACTTAGTTCTCTTAGTACTCGTGGGTGTATGCCATCCGGACCCGGAGATTTATCTATTTTAATCTTATTTAGCCGGTTTCGCACCTCTTCTTGGGTTAGATTGGTGACCCTTAGTATAGGGTTTTCATTGTTTCTTGGGATTTCACCTAGCATTTCATTTTCCACCGTGAATACCGTGGAGAAGAAGGTGTTTAATATGTTAGCTTTTTCCTCGTCATCTACAACCATTCTTTCCTCACTATTTTTTAAGGGGCCTACATTTTCAGTTTTTATTCTTTTACTATTGATATAGTTGAAGAACAGTTTGGGATTAGTTTTACTCTCCTTAGCAATGTGCTTCTCTGTTTCCTTTTTGGCAGCTTTAATTAGTTTTTTAGATAAAGTATTTTTCTCCCTATAGTTTTTTAGAGCTTCAATGGTGCCATCCTGCTTTAGTAGTGCAAATGCTTTCTTTTTACTGTTAATTGCCTGTCTTACTTCTTTGTTTAGCCACATTGGGTTTTTCCTATTTCTAGTCCTTTTATTCCCACAAGGTATAAACCGCTTACACTGCCTATTTAGGATGTTCTTAAACATTTCCCATTTATTATCTGTATTCTCATTTCTGAGGATATTGTCCCAGTCTACCAGATTAAGGGCATCTCTAAGCTGTTCAAACTTTGCCTTCCTAAAGTTCAATGTTTTTGTGACTCCCTGACAAGTCCCCCTAGTGAAAGACAGGTGAAACTGCACAATATTGTGGTCGCTATTTCCTAAATGCCCAACCACCTGCAGATTTGTTATTCTGTCAGGTCTATTAGATAGTATTAGGTCTAAAAGTGCTGCTCCTCTGGTTGGATTCTGCACCAATTGTGAAAGATAATTTTTCTTGGTTATTAGCAGAAACCTGTTGCCTTTATGGGTTTCACAGGTTTCTGTTTCCCAGTTAATATCCGGGTAGTTAAAGTCCCCCATAACCAGGACCTCATTATGGGTTGCAGCTTCATCTATCTGCTTTAGAAGTAGACTTTCCATGCTTTCTGTTATATTTGGGGGTTTGTAACAGACCCCAATGAGAATTTTGTTACCATTTTTCCCTCCATGAATTTCAACCCATATGGACTCGACATCCTCATTCCCTTCGCTAATATCCTCCCTTAAAGTGGACTTTAGACAAGACTTTACATAGAGACAAACCCCTCCCCCTCTCCGATTTTTACGATCCTTTCTAAACAGACTGTAACCCTGTAAGTTAACTGCCCAGTCATAGCTTTCATCTAACCATGTCTCGGTTATTCCCACTATGTCAAAGTTACCTGTAGATATTTCTGCTTCTAGTTCTTCCATCTTGTTTGTCAGGCTTCTGGCGTTTGCGAGCATGCATTTTAGAGGATTTTGTTTTGTTCCAATCTCCTCACTGTGGATTGTTTTAGAAATGTTCTTACCTCCCTTCTGAGTATGTTTTCCTGGGTCGTCTTTGTTCGAGTCTAAAATAAACATTCTCTTGTTTATTTTAATATATGGATAAGGTCAAGGTCAGCTCCAGATTTTCGTGGGCCCCAGGCGAAAGAGTGGGTCCCTTTAACACAATCCATGATTCATGATGCTTAGAAATATAGGTATAGTGCAATGTCAAAGATTTCACTTACTTCTTACATTACATGAGTGATATCTATTGTAAATTTTATAATAGCTCAAAAACCGGACAGTATAGTACTCAATACAGTATTATGGGCACCATATAGTGCTCCATACAGAATAATGAGCCCCATATAGTGCTCCATACGGTACTATAGGCACCACATAGTGCTCCATAAAGAATAATGAGACCCATATATTTCTCCATACAGAATAATGAGCCCCATATATTGCTGCATACATAATGGGCCCAATATAATGCTCCAAACAGTATATGATGGGACCCATATAATGCTCCATACAGTATACCCTGGGCCCCTCATAATGCTCCAGTATATGATGGGCCCCATATAATGCTCCAGTATATGATGGGCCCCATATAATGCTCCAGCATATGATGGACCCCATATAATCCTCCAGTATATGATGCGCCCCATATAATTCTCAAGTATATGCTGGGTCCCATATAACACTCTAGTATATGATGGGCCCCATTTAGTTCTCCAGTATATGCTGGGCACCATATAGTGATCCAGTATATGGTGGACCCCATATAATGCTCCAGAATTTGCTGGGCCCCACATAATGCTCCAGTATATGATGGACCCATATAATGCTCCAGTATATGATGGGCCCCATATAATGCTCAAAACTTTAAAACATTTAAAAGATAAAATGTTCACTTCTTCTCTCAGGTCGAGACTCCTCGGCATAGCCGTCTTCCCACTCTCCGCACTGTGACTTGTTTAGGCACACTAGTCACGTCATCATGCCTTCTGACCTGAAAGAGTCAGAAGGCATGGAAGACACAGCAGCGGAGGAATGAGGAGAGGTGAGTATTGCAAGTAACGGGCCCTGAGCAAGTGGGGGCACACTCATGAATGCTGGCACCGGTACCCCATAGCGCACCGGGGTCTCTAACGGTGAGTGCCCCCTGCCTGCCCAGGGCCCCGCCACTTGCCCAGGTGCACCGGTTGCTGACACCATCACTGATTAGGGTTAGTGTTATTCTGAAAGGTGAAATTCCTTTTCATCTTCAGCTTTTTAACAGAGATTAAAAATGTTATTGCAAAATTCATTGACGGTTGAAAACACAGATAAGCGGATAATTAAAATTCAATTTCTCTAAATTTTCCCCAAACTGCTGGAAAGCTTGTAATTACTTTGAAAATACATGTGGCGGACAGGAGACAGAAAGAACCCAGCTGACCATAGGAGCTCACTCGCTCTACTGCAGAGAGAGAGGAGCCTGCTGATCATAAGAGCTTACACTCCACCGGTGAGAGAGAGGACCCTGCAGACCACAACAGATTTCAATATACATATGAGAGAGACAGTGAGTAAGAGAGAAATAGAATGTAGCATTATAGGTCAGTCAAAGTGCAGAATTTGCAACCAAACCAAAGCAGGAGAACAGTAAAACCACATGGCCAACATTCAGGCCATCTTTTTACCCTGCAGCTATACCATAACAACAAAGCCCTTGTGGAACAATTTCATGGTGCTTGCAATTTGTTGAACTAGTCTGAAAAACACTTCTATCTTGAGACAATTTGAGGACCATAATGGTTGAGGTGGCCACAATTTATTACTGAATTTGTATCAGTATACAACAAGACACTGTAAGCTGCTGTGGATTATTTACCCATCCTACTTATCTGTAAGAGGAAGCTACTATGACCTCTTATGATGACGCCAGCATACAGTGAGAGTGAAGAATGAACACTGTAGTTCTGGATGGAAATGTTTTGAATGAAGGTACAAGAAAAGTAAGTAATTACTGTCCATTGTAGAAAAACATTTAGAATTGACAGTCCTCAGTGGTTAATACCTTTTAATGGCTAACTGAAAAGATGGTAACAAATCGCAAGCTTTCGAGACTACACAGGTCTCTTCATCAGGCAAAGATTAAAAGAAATTCTGAAGGACAGGGTCCTCTCCCCTCTGTACCAGTCTGTCACTGTAAACCTGTTTACTGTAAATGATATACATAACCCTGTATGTAACCCCTTTCTCATGTACAGCACCATGGAATTAATTGTGCTATATAAATAAATAAGAAGAAGAAGAAGAAGAAGAAGAATCACATATTTATGCACAACGTAGCACAGAAAGAAAAAAAAAAAAAAAGGAAAAACCATGGATAAGACAGGTGACATGAAGCAGAATTACCATGAGTGATAAACAGTTATATCCATAAATATTGGGCCAGTTCTTAGATAAGGATTGTTTTATTGGGGTCTGGTTCTGTTGTGATGACCCCTCATAGTCTGAGGAGCAAGTTCCTTAGTTGATCTAAAAAGACATAAATCCATGTAACACATTCATTCCTGCATGTGATTTTTCAGAATTTCTTTTAGTCTTTGCCTGATGAAGAGACCTGTGTAGTCTCGAAAGCTTGCAATTTGTTACCATCTTTTCAGTTAGCCATTAAAAGGTATCAACCACTGAGGACTCTCAATTCTAAATATTTTTCTATCTACTGGCTAACACGGTACCAAGATATATATTTCTTTCCTGTGTCCATTGTAGGACATGCGGGATCATATAAACTGATGAAAAACAATTTTATTCTATAAATATTAAAAACCACCTACCCAGTGTAAACAACAATGAATAAAAAACCATGACTATGTAAGCATGGCTCAAAAAGATGACAACACGGAGTATCTACAAGGCCCTACAATAGTCCTCAAGAACTCATGCATTGCATTCGAGGTTGGCACCCTAAGAGCACAATAATTTGGTGCCCCCACTCAGCGAAGACTATCCCTGTCTTCCTTAGGTATCCCTTACAATAAACAGGTGGGAAAACATATAGATAATAGATGAAAAAAGGAGGCCTGATTGATGATGGCAATACCATAGATGCAAGGTGCTAATGCTACTTTCACCATAGCTCATTGCATCTATGGTACTGCCATCATCAATCAGGCCTCCTGATGAACTGTGACAATGGGGAAATGCGTTGAGGCTCAGTCTTCTCTATAATAAGTCTCCTTTGTCTTTAGGAGTTACCATAGGGTAGAATGTATAATTCATTTATTTTTAGGATGTTTATCGTTATTGTATCTAATTAATTCACACAGTGTCCACAGTGGATTATATTTCTACTAGAAATAGACCCGACGCTATCGCATTGGGAGTGTGGTGAAACTAACATCTGTGTATAATAAGTGGTGCTGACAGTAGCAGCGGACATGTCTCACGCGTGCAGTTGTGGTTGTTACTGCCATGCACGGGAATAGCGGTGATGTGAATGTTGCTTGCGCAGGCACAGTTCGTGGCCTTGCAGCCACAAAATGTGCCTGTGCAAGTGACATACACGTCACTACTATTCCCGTGCATGCGTAGTAGCAACACTGCTGTTACTGCGCCTGTGTGGTAATAGAGGAGACATTTATGTCACTTACACAGGCGCAAGTGACACTGCCGGGGTGCCTTTTGGGATTCGGGGACAGTAGCCGGAAGTCCCAACTGGTGATTACATATGTAGATGTGTATGTGTACTAACATGGCTTCGCATTGGCGAATGCTGCTGCTGTTTGATGCTGGTGTATGGTACTGTGCTGGATTGCACAAACTGGCGCTATGTCAGCTCCAATCACCCACACTCAGACAACAAAGCTAGGGAAGTGGATCAATTAGGAGCTTTCATTAGTACATACACGCATCCACACACACCATGATTATGTGCTGTTTATACTAGCACATGGCCGAGTGGCCTTACAAACCTTTTATAGCTGTGCCCTTCTAGGACCTTCCAAGTGGTCCAATCAGGGCTGCTACAGGATGTGAGCATGTGACCCCCGACCTCCAATGAGAGGTCGTCTCACGGGCATGCTGAGTTGACAAAAAGCCAGACTTAGTCCCTGGAGCATCTGCTCACCCCTGATTAATGCTGGTTACAATAGCTGAGCCTGGAATGGCAGTAATAACCAGACACTCAGCATCAGCCTGAGCAAGATGCTGGGACCGATGTCTCTGCTAAGCAGGCTCCTCTGCAGCTGGGGAAGAATGGGAGACTGCAGAGGACATGGTTCAAGATTCCCCTTGTGTTGCAGTGGGAACTTGACACCTAACGGACCCCTTAAGGAACTTAGCTAGATGTGTGGTGTCTTTTTGTGTTTGCAGAGCCCTTGATGTGCCTAAACAGTAGAAACCCCCCACAAATGACCCCATTTTGGAAACTAGACCCCCCAGGAACTTATCTAGGTGTGTTGTGTGAACTTTGAACCCCCAAGTGTTTCACAAAATTATATAATGCAGAGCCGTGAAAATAAAAATCTTTTTTTTTCCACACAAATGATTTTTTAGCCCACATTTTTTTTTATTTTACCAAGGGTAACAGGAGAAATTGGACCCAAAAAGTTGTCCAATTTATCCTGAGTACGCTTATACCCCTTATGTGGGGGTAAACAACTGTTTGGATGAAAGGCAGAGCTCAGAAGGGAAGGAGCGCCGTTTCACTTTTTCAATGCTGAATTGGCTGGAATTGAGATCGTACACCATGTCGCGTTTGGAGAGGCCCTGATGTGCCTAAACAGTGGAAACCCCCTACAAGTGACCCCATTTTGGAAACTAGACCCCTTTAGGAACTTATCTAGATGTGTGGTGAGCACTTTGAACCCCATGTGCGTCACAGAAGTTTATAACGCAGAGCTGTGAAAATAAAAAATATTTGCTTCCTCAAAAATGATTTTTTAGCCTGCAATTTTTTATTTTCACAAGGATAACAGGAGAAATTGGACCATAAAAGTTGTTGTGCAATTTGTCCTGAGTACTCTGATACCCCATATGTGGGGGGATCACTGTTTGTGCGCATGTCAGAGCTCAGAAGGGAAAGAGCACCATTTGACTTTTTGAACGCAAAATTGGCTGGAATCAATGGTGGCACCATGTCGCGTTTGGAGACCCCCTGATGTACCTAAACAGTGGAAAAACCCCAATTCTAAGTCCAACCCTAACCCCAACACACCCCTAACCCTAATCCCAACCCTAACCATAACCCTAATCACAACGCCGTGGTTTAAGTTCCCTTAACTACCGCTTATCGGCGGTCGTTAAAGGGTTAATGTTTGTATAAAGCAATACATATTTATTACCAAGACTATAACTTTTTTATTGTTAGTCAAATGTAGCATTTTCCCATTCATAGATGAAAATGTAATGTTTCCATATTAACCTACATCAACCTGCATGAATTCAGCAAAATTTACTGAAATTTAGAGAGCCAGCAAATGATAAGGCCAGCCTACTGCTTATCATTTGAGACTCTTCTTTCCACCATTGTGTGCAACACATTATCAATGAGGATCCTTTGATATATTAAAACTCATACTAAAATAAACTTCTATTGAGATAAATAAAAGACTTGGCCTACCGGATATGTGTATTGAATTTACAAACATTAGATTTCCAGGTTAATTAAGACAAGATCAAAAATGAACCGAAAAACATAATTTTTCATATCAAATTAATTAAAATTAAATTTTTAACCAGAGACAATTCTTTTAATGTGATGGTCCGGATTAATTAACTAGTTATAAACTAAGTGACCTTATTCAAGTCTACTTCCTGCTGTTTTTTAAAGGAGTTGTCAATTACTTGCCGTCTCCTTCTTAATCTGTTCTGGACCCCATGGAAAATTAAAATAGTGTACAATCACCTTCAGAAATAATACAGTTCCAAAAATGGCAACACTATTGTTCCCAGTGGGTGACATTACATTGCTGTGTCACATGATCACTCCACCATTGTGTGCCACATCTCTGGCCTCTTTTCTATAGACTAGGCCTTGGAGGTCACTGGAAATTGTAAGATCACAGCACACGTCGCACAACCTTATGATGAGACCTTATGTCTCGATCTTATGGTAATTTACGATTTAAAAGCAGTCAGCTGCTGAACTCACCTATTGCCTGCAGTGCTCTCGACGTGACATCATAACTACAGACACTAACAGATGAATAAAACTTGGCACTCAATGTGAGAAGAAAAGTCCAGACAAACAAAACTGCTAAACGTTTTCGGTCCACACCGGACCTTCATCAGAGCGTTTCCTTGACATTGACTGGATGAGGAAGCTAAGGAGCCTGGATGAGCGGTTTGATAGCAGTTTTGTTTGTCTGGATGCATCAATAAACTAAGAAACTTTTCTTCTCACATTGAGTGCCAAGTTTTATTCATCTTTAGTCTACGGGGTGGACACCCTACTTGAGCACCGCTAATCCTCATATCTACTGATTGCCGTGTTTTCTAATCGTACAGACACTAACAGACAATGGGAGTGATGGTGACTGGATGCTAGAATTATTGAGGGTGAGTGGAGCACAGTATATTTTTCTAAAGAAACTGCAGCAAGAGAAAAAAACAAAACCTCATCAAAATGTATTTTAGATTTTGAACCACTTGGATATAATTTTTCTGGGTCCATAACAACCATACAAACAGTATGTTGTCAAACTCCACTACAACCTCTTCCAATATTTATAACGGAAGGGATTTTTATAGCCCCTATCCTGACAAGTTTTTCTACCAACAATTTGGCGATGGCATGCCCAACTGCTGAAATTTCATCTTTTAGTATATGGAAACACCAGCTTCTCCAAAGCAATAATTCATCTTTTTCAGCAGCTTTCCAGTCTCTCTAATAAATAGGAATAAGAAGCAGGACCCTCTCTATAATTGTCATACTTGTTTATAGGGTATATTAAAGGAGCTTGCCCAAAGAGGAGTTAATCAAGTTGAGCGGAGTGCTTTCCTTTCCTTCTACATAAAGTCAACCAACATTGACATTGAATAAATATAGAGCAGAACAGGCTTAGTACTGAATTAAATTATGGTAGTTTATCAGCGAAAGTTCAGAAAAGTCTATGTAATGTTACAGTCAGGTAGTTTTCATTTTTTAGACATTTACCATCTTGCTGCCTGTCTGCTACATGAGATACATACTGAATATGCTTTAGTTTGTCAAAATAGCTATTTTCGTGAGCACAAGCAGTTTCTTCTCTGTCATTACATTACAATAGCATTTAAGCTGGTTTTGCAAAGGAGTAACAGCTATAATTATTTGTGTTTTTTAAATTGAGTAATTGTGGCATGTGCAAATTAGTGTGACTGTCATTTAAATGTAGCCAAACAGAACATGGGCATGTAGTACTGTTCACTGTATGGTTAACATCGAGTCATCATCAATATAATACCTTCTGCATCTCTTTCATTTTTCCTGCATTCCATCATAAGCTAGGTAGATACCAAAATAAATCTAGGAGGCATTTTAAGCAAACATCAGTATTTTCTCAACAGAGTTTAAGGATAATCATTGAAATGGTTGAAATTGAAAAATGAAATGTTAATATTTCATTAGCATTTTGTGAATTATCCTGAAAGAGCCAGGCAAAGCATCTAATATAACATTAATCTGACCTCAGGAAGTGGAATGAATCTTGCTTTACATAGTAGCAGTTGTTTTATGTTAATTACAGTAAACCTACTGTAACATCATCCACTGAAATCAACAGGCGTTCTATAAGACAACGGTACCAGTGGAATATGCAGTGCAGGCCTGTTCTCATTTTTTAGCAAAAATATGTGTTCTATGAAATGAACTTTGTAAACAAGAAATATGAAGAGAAAATGTAATTTTAATAGAAGTAAAATATAGAATTTTACAGCTAAATTATGTAGGCATATACAGTACAGACCAAAAGTTTGGACACACCTTCTCATTTAAAGATTATTCTGTATTTTCATGACTATGAAAATTGTAAATTCACACTGAAGGCATCAAAACTATGAATTAACACATGTGGAATTATATACTCAACAAAAAAGTGTGAAACAACTGAAAACATGTCTTCTATTGTAGGTTCTTCAAAGTAGCCACCTTTTGCTTTGATGACTGCTTTGCACACTCTTGGCATTCTCTTGATGAGCTTCAAGAGGTAGTCATCAGGAATGGTCTTCCAACAATCTTGAAGGCGTTCCCAGAGATGCTTAGTGCTTGTTGGCCCTTTTGCCTTCACTCTGCGGTCCAGCTCACCCCAAACCATCTTTACAGATGGAGAAACAGTCTTTACTAGAGATGGAGGAACCTCAACAGTAAAGTTCGGGGTCTGTACCAAATACCTAGCCTAGTGTTCGGGCACTGACCCTGAACACGGACATGTCAATAGAGTCTGTGTTACTATTTGGGTTCAGAACCCCAAACATCGGGTAGTTCCCACACTGTCATCTGCATGACAGCTGAAGAAACAGCAGTGGCTCTGAGCGGCAGTAAGATTATTACCGCCAATCAGAGGGCTGCGGTTTCCATGCTGTCAGATGACAGTGTGAGCCAGTAGCTTATGGCATGACTGGTGGATGGTTGCAGTGATAGTTGACTTTGTGGAACTTTCTCCCATCTCCCTACTGCATCTCTGGAGCTCAGCCACAGTGATCTTGGGGTTTTTCTTTACCTCTCTCACCAAGGCTCTTCTCCCACGATTGCTAAGTTTGGCTAGATGGCCAGGTCTAGGAAGACTTCTGGTGGTCCCAAACTTCTTCCATTTAAGGATTATGGAGGCCACTGTGCTCTTAGGAACCTTGAGTACTGCAGAAATTCAGTTGTAACCTTGGCCAGATCTGTGCCTCGCCACAATTCTATCTCTGAGCTCCTTGTCCAGTTCTTTTGATCTCATGGTTCTCATTTGGTCTGACATGAAATGTGAACTGTGAGGTCTTATATAGACAGGTGTGTGCCTTTCCAAATCAAGTCCTATCAGTTTAATTAAACACAGCTGGATTCCAATGAAGGAGTAGAACCATCTCATGGAGGATCACAAGGAAATGGACACCATGTAACTTAAATATGAGTGTCTGAGCAAAGGGTCTGAATACTTATGACCATGTCATATTTCAATTTTTCTTTTTTATTAAATTTGCAAAAATTGCTACTTTTCTGTTTTTTTTCAGTCAAGATGGGGTGCAGAGTATACATTAATGAGAAAAAAATGAACTTTTTTGAATTTACCAAATGGCTGCAATGAAACAAAGAGTGAACAATTTAAAAAGGGTCTGAGTACTTTCCGTACCCACTGTATATAATAACTATCAAGTCTCTAGATCAAGGGATGAAGTGTGATTGTCAATCTGAATGCGGATTAAAAATTCATAGTCCAAGCCATAACAGAGCAAGATATGCCTACTCACAGCAAACCTCTAGAGTTCATAGCAGATATTTGATCAACAGGAGTTTTTTATCTTTTAATCTATGCAAATTTAATTTCAAATACATAGTTTCTCCTTCTTTGATAGTAATAGTAGTAATAGTAACAGAATGTAAGAGCGACTTATTTTCAAGACTCTCCTTTGGCATTCCGTGACATTCACATTGACTGATTCAGCGTCATAACTTGGAGCCTGGCGCAAATGAGGGTGGGGGGTGAACTCAGGTGATAGCTGCCTGAATGGCATGACCCATAAATTATCTATGAAATATATAGGAATTGGCTGTAGCATCTCAGTGAAATGGCAGACCACACAGATTAATAAAAATCTACTTGTAAATCAATGAATTGTGACAATTTAACAGCATATACTCATTCCTATTGTCTCTATGTAGAGAGCAAGTAGAAATAGTATTGACTTCAGACATGTCATGATTTCAGGTACAAATTCTCAAAGGAGTATCCTAATAAATTACTTTGTTCAAGCCAAACATATATACTGTATATACAGTATATGTTTCTGCAGATTTGACTTCTGTTTTGTATGATTGACTTTCATGAAATATTTAATTACAGTCAGCATTTGAAAATCTCCTGTAGTCTAATTATGGATTCATTATTCTTGAAAGTTCTCTGTGTTCTGGTTATTTAACCATTTCTTTTAGATTTCATTTGCTAATAAATGTACAGTATGTGACTGTATTTTGATGAGAACCCTGAAGCTGTTTGCAACATATGATCAATGAGAATCCTTTGATATATTAAAACTCATACTAAAATAAAGTTCCATTGAGATAAATAAAAGAAGACTTGGCCTACCGGATATGTGTATTGAATTTACAAACATTAGATTTCCAGGTTAATTAAGACAAGATCAAAAATGAACCGAAAAACATAATTTTTCATATCAAATTAAGGCTATGAAAAGCATTTTTAATCAGAGACAATTCTTTTAATGCGATGGTCCAGATTAATTAACTAGTTATAAACTAAGTGACATTATGCAAGTCTACTTCCTGCTGTTTTTTAAAGGAGTTGTCAACTACTAGCCGTCTCCTTCTTAATCAGTTCTGGACCCCATGGAAAATTAAAATAGTGTACAATCACCTTCAGGAATAATGAAGTTCCAAAAATGGCAACACTATTGTTCCCAGTAGGTGACATTACATTGTTGTGTCACATGATCACTGCTGCCAATCAACTGCCATTGCTCTGCTGTGGCTCATCAATATCACATTTGATCGGATGTCCTCTTTTCTGAAATAGTAAAGCTTGCAGCCTGTCATGTAACATAACAAAGTCCCATCAATCGCCGGATACTGCAGCGCCCAAATTCTTGAAATTGTCCTGCTGTGGGAGTTAGTGTAGATTGTTTTTCTATGGGGTCCTGAATTGATTAAACAGGGATTTTGTAGCATTGGACACAGTATCAAGGAAGGCAATTGAATTGGCCAGTAGTCGATAACCCCTTTCTTTAAGCTCATTTCACATTTATGTTTATTTTGAAAGAGGACCTATCACTTTCATACAGGTGCTGCTCACTAAATTAGAATATCATCAAAAAGTTAATTTATTTCATTTATTCAAAACAAAAAGTGAAACTCACCTATCTACGATATAATTGTCTAAGGGTCACTTCCGTCTTTCTGTCCTTCTGTCTTTCTGTCTGTCACAGATATTCATTGGTCGCGGCCTCTGTCTGTCATGGAATCCAAGTCGCTGATTGGTCTCGCCAGCTGCCTGTCATGGCTGCCGCGACCAATCAGCAACGGCCACAGTCCGATTATTCCCTCCCTACTCCCCTGCAGTCGGCGCCCGCTCCATACTCCCCACAGTCACCGCTCACACAGGGTTAATGCCAGCGGTAATGGACCGCGTTATGCCATGGGTTAGGCTATTTTCACACTAGGGTTTTTTTCAATACGTCGCAATGCATCGTTTATGGGAAAAAACGCATCCTGCAAAGTTGTCTGCAGGATGCGTTTTTGCCCCATAGACTAACATTAGCGACGCATTGCGACGCATTTACACACGTCGCAACCGTCGTGCGACAGTTGCGCCATGTTGTGGCGGACCGCTGGGAGCAAAAAACGTTACATGTAACGTTTTTTGCTGCCGATGGTCCGCCATTTTCAACCGCACATGGGCGGCTGGAACTCCGCCCCCACCTCCCCGCACCTCACAATGGGGCAGCGGATGCGCTGGAAAAATGCATCCGCTGCCCCCGTTGTGCGGCACATTCACTGCTAGCGTCGGTACATCGGCCCGACGCACTGCGACGGACCGAGTCCGACGCTAGTGTGAAAGTAGCCTAACTCACTCCGTTACCGCCGCTATTAACCCTGTGTGACCAAGTTTTTACTATTGATGCTGCCTATGCAGCGTCAATAGTAAAAACATCTTATGTTAAAAATAATTTTAAAAAATAACAAATCATTATATACTCACCTTTTGCAATGCTCTGGTGACCTCCGGCAGGTTCCGGTGCCAAGAATGGTATGGGAGAACAACCTGCCATGACGTCACGGTCATGTGACCGCGACATCAACACAGGCCCTGCGCGCCTGCGCGAGAAGGACCTGCCATAACGTCACGGTCATGTGACCATGATAGCCTCACAGGGCTTGCACGCCTGCGCGAGAAGACCTGCCGTGACGTCACGGTCATGTGATTGTGATGTCATCACAGGTCCTGCGCGAGAAGGACCTGCCATGATGTCATGGTCATGTGACCGTGACATCATGACAGGCCCTGCGTGAGAAGGACCTGCCATGATGTCACGGTCATGTGACCGTGACATCATGACAGGCCCTGCGCGAGAAGGACCTGCCATGACGTCACGGTCATGTGAACGCAATGTCATCACAGCGCCTGCGCGAGAACAGCCTGCCGTGATGTCACGGTCATGTGACCGCGACGTCATCACAGGTCCTGCTCGAGAAGGACCTGCCATGACGTCACAGTCATGGAACCAAACTACAAGGAGCCCTCAGAAGGTGAGTATATGTTTATTTTTTATTCTTTAACCTGTGATATACGTGGCGGGGCAATATACTACGTAGCTGGGCAATATACTATGTGGCTGGGCAATATACTAAGTGGCTCTGTGCTGTATACTACATCGCTGTGCAATATACTATGTGGCTCTGTGCTGTATACTACGTCACTGGGCAATATACTACGTAACTGGGCAATATAGTACGTGGCTGGGCAACATACTATGTCGCTGGCAATATACTATGTGGCTGGGCAATATACTACATGGCTGGGCAATATACTACGTGGCTGGGCAATATACTACATGACTGGGCAATATACTACGTGACTGCGCAATATACTATGTGGGATATGCAATATACTACGTGGCTGGGCAATATACTACATGGCTGGGCAATATACTACGTGGCTGGGCAATATACTACGTGGCTGGGCAATATACTATGTGGCTGGGCAATATACTATGTGACTGGGCAATATACTGCATGGCTGGGCAATATACTACGTGGCTGGGCAATATACTACGTGGCTGGGCAATATACTACATGACTGGGCAATATACTACATGACTGGGCAATATACTACGTGACTGGGCAATATACTACGTGACTGGGCAATATACTACGTGGCTGGGCAATATACTACGTGGCTGGGCAATATACTATGTGACTGGGCAATATACTACGTGGCTGGGCAATATACTGCATGGCTGGGCAATATACTACGTGGCTGGGCAATATACTACGTGGCTGGGCAATATACTACATGACTGGGCAATATACTACGTGACTGGGCAATATACTACGTGACTGGGTAATATACTATGTGACTGGGCAATATACTACGTGGCTGGGCAATAGACTACGTGGCTGGGCAATATACTGCGTGGCTGGGCAATATACTACGTAGCTGGGCAATATACTACGTGGGTGGGCAATATACTACGTGACTGGGCAATATACTACGTGACTGGGCAATATACTACGTGACTGGGTAATATACTATGTGACTGGGCAATATACTACGTGACTGGGAAATAGACTACGTGGCTGGGCAATGTACTGCGTGGCTGGGCAATATACTATGTAGCTGGGCAATATACTACGTGGCTGGGCAATATACTATGTGGACATGCATATTCTAGAATACCCGATGCGTTAGAATCGGGCCACCATCTAGTATATATATAATTGTCTAAGGGGTACTTCCGTCTGTTTGTAAATTCCGTCTGTCTGTCTGTCTGCCTTTCACTGAAATCCCGGGTCGCTGATTGGTGGCGGGATTTAAACACCGCTTCACTTTTTACTATTGATGCTGCCTATGCAGCAGCAATAGTAAAAGCATATAATGTTAAAAATAATTAAAAAAAAAACATTATATTCTCACCTTCCGGCATCCTCGGCAGCCTTTCCCGCTCCTCACGACGCTCCAGTCCCAAGAATGCATTGCGGCAATGACTCGAGATCATGTAGCGCCGGAAGGAGAGTAAATAACTATTTTTTATTTTAATTGTTTTTTTAACAGGGATATGGTGCCCATGTTGCTACAATCATGGCCAAAAGTATTGACACCGCTGCAATTCTGTCAGATAATACTCATTTTCTTCCTGAAAATGATTGCAAACACAAATTATTTGGTATTATTATCTTCATTTAATTTGTCTTAAATGTAAAAACACAAAAGAGAATGAAGCAAAAAGCAAAACATTGATCATTTCACACAAAACTCCAAAAATGGGCCAGACAAAAGTATTGACACCCTTAGCCTATTACTTGGTTGCACAACCTTTAGCCAAAATAACTGCGACCAACCGCTTCCAGTAACCATCAATGAGTTTCTTACAATACTCTGCTGGAATTTTAGACCATTCTTCTTTGGCAAACTGCTCCAGGTCCCTGATATTTGAAGGGTGCCTTCTCCAAACTGCCATTTTTAGATCTCTCAACACGTGTTCTATGGGATTCAGGTCAGGACTCATTACTGGCCACCTTAGAAGTCTCCAGTGCTATCTCTCAAACCATTTTCTAGTGCTTTTTGAAGTGTGTTTTTGTCCTGCTGGAAGACCCATGACCTCTGAGGGAGACCCAGCTTTCTCACACTGGGCCCTACATTATGCTGCAAATTTTGTTGGTAGTCTTCAGACTTCATAATGCCATGCACACCGTCAAGCAGTCCAGTGCCAAAGGCAGCAAAGCAATCCCAAAACATCAGGGAACCTCCACCATGTTTGACTGTAGGGACCGTGTTCTTTTCTTTGAATGCCTCTTTTTTGCTCCTGTAAACTCTATGTTGATGCCTTTGCCAAAAAAGCTCTACTTTTGTCTCATCTGACCAGAGAACATTCTTCCAAAACATTTTAGGCTTTTTCAGGTAAGTTTTGGCAAACTCCAGCCTGGCTTTTTTATGTCTCGGGGTAAATAGTGGAGTCTTCCTGGGTCCCTACCATACAGTCCCTTTTCATTCAGACGCCGACGGATAGTACGGGTTGACACTGTTGTACCCACGGACTGCAGGGCAGCTTGAACTTGTTTGGATGTTAGTCGAGGTTCTTTATCCAACATCCGCACACTCTTGCGTTGAAATCTCTTGTCAAATTTTCTTTTCCGTCCACATCTATGGAAGTTAGCCACAGTGCCATGAGCTTTAAGCTTCTTGATGACACTGCGCACGGTAGACACAGGAACACTCAGGTCTTTGGAGATGGACTTGTAGCCTTGAGATTGCTCATGCTTCCTCACAATTTGGGTTCTCAAGTCCTCAGACAGTTCTTTGGTCTTCTTTCTTTTCTCCATGCTCAATGTGGTACACACAAGGACACAGGACAGAGGTTGAGTCAACTTTAATCCATGTCAACTGGCTGCAAGTGTGATTTAGCTATTGCCAAAACCTGTTAGGTGCCACAAGTAAGTTACAGGTGCTGTTAATTACACAAATTAGAGAAGCATCACATGATTTTTAGAACAGTGCCAATACTTTTGTCCACCCCCTTTTTATGTTTGGTGTGGAATTATATCCAATTTGGCTTTAGGACAATTCTTTTCGTGTTTTTTTCATTTAAGACAATTTAAATGAAGATAATAATACCTAATAATTTGGGTTTGCAATCATTTTCAGGAAGGAAATGAGTATTATCTGACAGAATTGTAGGCGTGTCAATACTTTTGGCCATGACTATATACTATGTGGGCTGTGTTATATACTACATGAGCTGTGTTATATACTGCATGGGCTGTGTTATATATTGCTTGGGCTGTGTTATATACTATGTTGCTGTGCTATATACTACATGGGCTGTGTTGTATACTATGTGGATGTGCAATATACTACGTGGGCTGTGTTATATACTCCATGGGCTGTGTTATATGCTGTGTGGGCTGTGTTATATACTGTGTGGGCTGTGTTATATACTGCTTGGACTTTGTTATATACTGTGTGGGCTGTGTTATATACTACGTGGCTGTGCAATGTACTACATGGGCTGTGTTATATACTGTGTGGGCTGTGTTATGTACTGCATGGGCTGTGTTATATACTGCCTGGGCTGTGTTATATACTGTGTGGGCTTTGTTATATACTGTGTGGGCTATGTTATATACTACGTCGCTGTGCTATATACTACGTGTGGTAGTCCTCAGACAGTTCTTTGGTCTTCTTTCTTTTCTCCATGCTCAATGTGGTACACACAAGGACACAGGACAGAGGTTGAGTCAACTTTAATCCATGTCAACTGGCTGCAAGTGTGATTTAGCTATTGCCAAAACCTGTTAGGTGCCACAAGTAAGTTACAGGTGCTGTTAATTACACAAATTAGAGAAGCATCACATGATTTTTAGAACAGTGCCAATACTTTTGTCCACCCCCTTTTTATGTTTGGTGTGGAATTATATCCAATTTGGCTTTAGGACAATTCTTTTCGTGTTTTTTTCATTTAAGACAATTTAAATGAAGATAATAATACCTAATAATTTGGGTTTGCAATCATTTTCAGGAAGGAAATGAGTATTATCTGACAGAATTGTAGGCGTGTCAATACTTTTGGCCATGACTATATACTATGTGGGCTGTGTTATATACTACATGAGCTGTGTTATATACTGCATGGGCTGTGTTATATATTGCTTGGGCTGTGTTATATACTATGTTGCTGTGCTATATACTACATGGGCTGTGTTGTATACTATGTGGCTGTGCAATATACTACGTGGGCTGTGTTATATACTCCATGGGCTGTGTTATATGCTGTGTGGGCTGTGTTATATACTGTGTGGGCTGTGTTATATACTGCTTGGACTTTGTTATATACTGTGTGGGCTGTGTTATATACTACGTGGCTGTGCAATGTACTACATGGGCTGTGTTATATACTGTGTGGGCTGTGTTATGTACTGCATGGGCTGTGTTATATACTGCCTGGGCTGTGTTATATACTGTGTGGGCTTTGTTATATACTGTGTGGGCTATGTTATATACTACGTCGCTGTGCTATATACTACGTGTGGTGTGTTATATACTATGTGGCTGTGCAAGATACTACGTGGGATGTGTTATATACTACATGGGCTGTGTTATATGTTGCGTGGGCTGTGTTATATAATGCGTGGGCTGTGTTATATACTACGTCGCTGTGTTATATACTACATAGGCTGTGCTATATACTACGTAGCTGTGCAATATACTACATGGCTGTTCTATATACTATGTGGCTGTGTTATATACTATGTGGCTGTGCTATATACTACATGGGGTGTGTTATATAATACGTGGACTGTGTTATATACTGCGTGAGCTGTGTTATATACTACGTCGCTGTGCTATATACTACATAGGCTGTGCTATATACTACATAGCTGTGTTATATACTATGGGGCTGTGCTATATACAGCATGGGCTATGTTATATACTGCGTGGGCTGTGTTATATACTGTGTGGGCTTTGATACATACTGCAAGGGCTATGTTATATACTATGTCGCTGTGCTATATACTACGTGGGGTATGTTATATACTATGTGGCTGTGCAAGATACTACATGGGATGTGTTATATACAACATGGGCTGTGTTATATACTGCATGGGCTGTGCTATATACTACGTGGGCTGTGCTATATACTGTGTGGGCTGTTTTATATACTGCGTGGGCTGTGCTATATACTACGTGGCTGTGCAATATACTACGTGGCTGTGCAATATACTACGTGGCTGTGTTATGTACTACATAGCTGTGTTATATACTACGTGGCTGTGCTATATATACGTGGCTGTGCTATATACTACATGGGCTGTGTTATATGCTACATGGGCTGTGAGACGCTTTTGCCCAGGACCCTCAAAAACCTGGAACTGGCCCTGGCTTCACTGATTAGATGTGCTCAGCCGGCCATGAACAATCAGCGACAGACGCAGTCGGGCCGCGAATTGGCGCAGGATTTGAACCACGCTTTGCTAATTGTTCACATCTGGCCAAATCCTGTGTAATCATTGTATTATTCTGAAATCTTCATGAATAAACTGCACACGTACAGTACAGACCATAAGTTTGGACACATCTTCTCATTTAAAGATTTTTCTGTATTTTCAAGACTATGAAAATTGTACATCCGCACAGAACCATCAAAACTATGAATTAACACATGTGGAATTATATACTTAACAAAAAAGTGTGAAACAACTGAAAATATATCTTATATTCTAGGTTCTTCAAAGTAGCCACCTTTTGCTTTAATGACTGCTTTGCACACTCTTGGCATTCTCTTGATGAGCTTCAACAGGTAGTCACCGGGAATGGTCTTTCAACAATCTTGAAGGAGTTTCCAGAGATGCTTAGCACTTGTTGGCCCTTTTGCCTTCAGTCTGCGGTTAAGCTCACCCCAAACCATCTCGATTGGGTACAGCTCTGGCGACTGTGGAGGCCAGGTCATCTGGCGTAGCACCCCATCACTCTCCTTCTTGGTCAAATAGCCTTACACAGCCTGGAGGTGTGTTTGGGGGTCATTGTCCTGTTGAAAAATAAATGATGGTCCAAATAAACGCAAACCGAATGGAATAGCATGCCGCTGCAAGATGCTGTGGTAGCCATGCTGGTTCAGTATGCCATCAATTTTGAATAAATCCCCAACAGTGTCACCAGAAAAGCACCCCCACACCATCACACCTCCTCCAGCATGCTTCACGGTGGGAACCAGGCATGTAGAGTCCATCTGTTCACCTTCTCTGCTTTGCACAAAGACACGGTGGTTGGAACCAAAGATCTCAAATTTGGATTTATCAGACCAAAGCACAGATTTCCACTGGTCTAATGTCCATTCTGCACAAAGTTTCCTCTTAACAGTTGTTGTAGAGATGTGTCTGCTGCTAGAACTCTGTGTGACATTGACCTGGTCTCTAATCTGAGCTGCTGTTAACCTGTGATTTCTGAGGCTGGTGACTTGGATAAACTTATCCCCAGAAGCAGAGGTGACTCTTGGTCTTCCTTTCCTGGGGCGGTCCTCATGTGAGCCAGTTTCTTTGTGGCGCTTGATGGTTTTTGCCACTGCACTTGGGGACACTTTCAAAGTTTTCCCAATTTTTCGGACTGACTGACCTTCATTTCTTAAAGTTATGATGGCCACTCATTTTTCTTTACTTAGCTGATTTTTTCTTGCCATAATACAAATTCTAACAGTCTATTCAGTAGGACTATCAGCTGTGTATCCACCAGACTTCTGCACAACACAACTGATGGTCCCAACCCCATTTACAAGGCAAGAAATCCCACTTATTAAACCTGACAGGGCACACCTGTGAAGTGAAAACCATTCCCGGTGACTACCTCTTGAGGCTCATGAAGAGAATGCCAAGAGTGTGCAAAGCAGTCATCAAACAAAAGGTGGCTACTTTGAAGAACCTAGAATATAAGACATAATTTCAGTTGTTTCACACTTTTTTGTTAAGTATATAATTCCACATGTGTTAATTCATGGTTTTGATGCCTTCAGTGTGAATGTTCAATTTTCATAGTCATGAAAATACAGAAAAAAAGCAAGGACCTGCAATAGACAACTGCATTCAATTGCCATGCAATGGTCTAATATTGGACTACTACAACAATGAAGTATGCAAAAAAGCTAATTTTTGAACCAAATGCAAACTTTGTTGAGTTTAAATGTTTAAAATCTGGAGATTTTCTAGTTATTTAAAAAAAAAAAAAAAAAGAAAGAAGAAAAAGACAAGAAAATGCAAAACAATATATGGTTTATAGCTTGTCTATCTCACAGGTCAAGAAGTACACTTTTTCTGACACACAAACCTTGGTTTCAGAATTTTTCTCAACTAGAAAGATTAGGACAGAGAGGTATTAAACTGGCCTCCTAGTTTGTAGTGTGTAAAGACTAAAAATGATTAACCCCTTCACCCCAAAGCCTGTTTTTCCCTTCCTTACCAATTTTTACAATTCTGACCACTTTCGCTTTGTGAGGTCATAACTCTAGAACTATTCAATGGATCGCACTGATTCTGAGAAGATTTTCTCAGGACATATTATACTTCATGACAATGGTGAAATTTATTTGATATGACTTGCATTTATTTGTGAAAAAAATAGAAATTGGGAGAAAATTTAGCAATTTTCAAACTTTAATTTTTGTGACCTTAAATCAGAGATTAATATTGCACAAAGTAGTTAATAAATAGTTAATAAATAACATTTCCCACATGTCTACTTTACATCAGCACAATTTTTGAAACAATTTTTTTTGTTAGAAAGTTATAAGGGTTAAAAATTGACCAATGTTTTCTCCTTTTCTACAACAAAATTTGCAAAACCATTTTTTTAGGGGCCACCTCACATTTGAAGTGACTTTGAGAGGCCTATATGCCAAAAAATGCCCAAAAGTGACACCATTATTTAAAAAAACTCCACCCCACAAGGTACTCAAAACCCAAATTTTCCTTTAGACCTAATTTGTTTTTACGTTTTTAAGAGTAACAGGAAAAAATGGACCTTACAATTTGTTGTGCAATTTCTCCTGAGCATGCTGATACCTCATATGTGGGGGAAATCTACTCTTTGGGCGCACGGCAGGACTTGGACGGGAAAGAGCGCCATTTGACTTTTTGAATCTAAAATTTGCTGGAATAATTAGTGGATGCTATGTAGCGTTTAAAGAGCCCCTGATGTGCCTAAACAGTGGAAACCACAAGTGACACCATTTTGGAAATGACACCCCTTACAGAACTTATCTAGATGTGTATTGAGCACCTTGAACCCACAGGTTCTTCTCAGAAGTTTATAACGTTAAGCCGTGAAAATAAAAAAATCACATATTTCCCAAAGAAATTTTTTTTAACTCCAAATTTAGCATTTTCACAAGGGTAACAGGAGAAAATGGACCCTAAAATTTGTTGTGCAATTTCTCCTGAGTTCACTGATAGCCCTTATGTTGTCGAAGTGCCAGCACAGCAGAACACCCCATAAGTGATCCCATTTTACAAACTAAACCTCTCAATGAATTCATCTAGGGGTGCAGTGATTATATTGACACCACAGGTGCCTCACAGAATGTTATACCATTGAGCAGTGAAGATAAAATTACTCGGGAGGGACGGAACACTATTTGCCCCTGGAACACAGATTTTCCTAGAATAGTTTGTGGATTCCATATAAAGAGCCACTAAGTGCTAGAAAAGCAGAATCCCCCGTCAAGTGACCCTATTTTGGAAATTATAACCTTTTGGGAATTTCTCTACAGGCGTAGTGATGATTTTGACTCCATTGGTGTTTTCCAGAAACAAGCAACAGTGGATGTTGCTGAGTGAAAATTGCATACTGACACTGTAGTGACCAGTACATCATGCTTCTGAAGACATGCACAGGTAAATTCGGTGGGCTTTTATCACTACAGAGATGCCATACATGTGGATGCTTAATGTGGTTTAGGCACACTGGGGCTGAGAAGGGAGAGGGCATTTGGATTTGGGAGCTAAGAATATGCTGAATTTCTTTTGGAGGGCAAGGAGCCATTTCAATTTTCCAGAGCCTTTGTGCTACCAGTAACGTGAAAGCCCCTATATTTCTGTTAACAGATGACGGACCTGAGTGGGGGTTTGCTTTTTTGTGCATTGAGTTGAAACTTTTATTGGGAACATGAAATATAGCATTTATGATCACATTTATATGGCGCTCTATGCAGAGCACTTACATCTGGGGTTCCATCTAAAGCTCCAAGTGATGTTACAGATGAAACCCCCAATGGATCCATTCATTATAGTGAGGCAGCATAGTTACTCTGGACTCCATCTGGACTCTATTCAGTGGTGTCCTTTTCAGAAGTGCACAAAACTGTGGCTGATGGCACTTTTATGCAATCCTAAAAAGATGGGCACCACTTGATCACAGGTCCTATGGTGCCCACAGTGCCTCCATCGGTGGTGTGATAAAAAATAAGGACAAGAGATTTGCATTCTGCTTTAAATATGGACTGATGGATAATTACATTCTTTCTGTGATCAAAAAAAATTGGCACCTTTTGGAACGAGACATAGAAATTTCTGTTATAGTGATGAGAGGCCTCCTAATAACTTGTAGATAGAGCGCGAGCTTACGGGATATATTAGTGCATAACCGCATGAAGACTGACAATAAAGATTGGCTCAGGTCAGAAATCCCGAGGGGGAATTTTAGATGTGGCCATTGTTCTTTTTGTTTTCAACATATCACGGGAAATACTCTCAAAATAGGTTCCATTTCCATAAAATACAGGATTTTATGTCTTGCAGAACGAATTATGTCGTGTATGTATTGTTTTGCCAGTGGGATTTTTTCTACATTGGCAAAACAATTCTGCCCCTTTTTGTAAGATTCAGAGAACACACCAATTCAATAAGGACTGGTAAAGGTGTTGCACGACTTATTAATTATATTAGCGAATTTCATGGAGGGAACCCCAATGTTTTATGCTTTGCAGGTTTAGAAATAGTGACATTGCCACCACAAGGAGGTGATTTGCATAAATCACTTCTAAAAAGAGAAGCTAGGTGGATCATGCGTTGGGGCCCACAGGTTTCAATGATAAATTGGATATGTCTTTGTTTTTGTGATTTTTTTCGCTTGAGGTTTTTTTTTTTTTAGTTTTTTTGCATGATTCTCACTTTACCAGAAACTATGATTTGTTTTTTTTATTTCTATTTGCTCTCAATCTGTTTGCTGTATTTTCTTAATATGGCTAGTCTTGTATGAATAGATATTAGCAGCCTTTTGGATTGCAGGTTGGGATAGGGGGAGGCACTTGCCCATGTATTAGGCATATCTACCTCGTCACTTCCCACAACTCGCAGGACCCGTAGAAGCGCAGGTGCGTGAAACGGCCGTCGTCTGATCCTTTATCCACTTGTCCCATCCTGCCCGTTTGAAGATGTTTTAACATTGTACTAATAAAGTCTGGATTTTAAGAACGGTCAGTGCCACCCTTTTTTCTATTTTTGCATGGAAAATTTGGACTGTTTATTTTGGGTTGGCACCCGTGAGTTCACGTCAATATAGAGCAGAAAGTAAGGATACTGGTGGAGGACAAAGAAGAGGCAGCTATGGAGCAATTGGTCAACTTAGTAGGACTTCTTTTATTAATTAATTCCATTCTAAGCTGTTTAAAATAAAATAAAATTTAAAGGGAACCAGTCATGTAAAAAAATGCTATTAACTTGCAGATATGGGGTTAATTTGCAGGTTAATAGCATTCTGACACTGTGCAGATGCCACACTGAGAGCCCCTCTTCTGGGAAGAAATTAACTTTATATCCCCCTGGAAGCTTCTTTCTGTCAGTCACAGGAGTGGCGCCGGCACGGGTTCAGTCAATGCTCTGTGGATAGTGAACAGTTGGTTTAACTGCGCCCCTGCCACTGACTGACAGCAGGATCAGCATGAGGGCCGGAAGTCAGTCAGTGTCGGTTGCAGCCGCCCCTCAGTGATGACTGTGATGGCTCCACCCCCCGTGACTGATAGAGCAATAATGCCAGGAGGAATAAGGTATAGTGTCAGAATGCTGTTAACCTGCAGATTAACTCAGGCAAATAGCATTATTTTACATGACAGGTTCCCTTTAAATTAAAACAAGCTTTGTTACAGTTATCAGTCTGTACGAACAGTGCCCACACTCATGAGACATACTTATGAAACTGAGAAAAACCTTAAAAATCTATAAAATATACAGACTTGTTCCATTTTACAGCTAAATGTGCTACAACGAAATTTAAAAACAAAGTATAATTAAAAAGATTAATCTCAAGCTTGCCCTGATAGGCTTCTGTTATATGGAGCATCTCTATGGTATCTATTAAAGCCAGTAATGATGCAATTTGTTAGCATGACACTTTTGGCCCCTAGATGGTAAAAGCTGAGGAAGGAACAATACCTAAAATCTTAAAGATGAACAGGGCAAAAAGGTCAAATCTAATTTATCACTAGTTAAAAGGAATGTAGAAAGAAAAGCAGAAACTTTTCCCTTCTCTTTAACAATGAACTTCAGGGAACTGGCTGAAGAAATGAAAATAAGAAAATGAATTTTTGACAGCATTACAGTGCCAGTGTTTAGAGTGTTTAGAATGAATTTATTTAATCCCAATAGGCATCAAATATTTCTGCAAATTAAATGTTTACATAATTCATAACAATTTGTCCAATTTTGCTTTAAATATGAACTACTCATATATATACAAAACTGTGGACATGCCATAGGCTCTAATTATATCGGTGTATACCAAGGAAAACTGTGACTACTTGCATGCCTTAGGTTAATTTCGGAATTAATTTGGCATTGATGCATTCATATGCTTCCCAGATTAATCGGTGCAATATTTCAGCTGTTATGCACTTTAATGGCTCTATAGTATGATGTACAGTGGATCCGGAAAGTATTCAGACCCCTTTAAATTTTTCACTTTTCACTCTTTGTTTCATTGCAGCCATTTGGTAAATTCAGAAAAGTTCATTTTTTTTCTCAATAATGTACACTCTGCACTCCATCTTGACTGAAAAAAAACTGAAATGTGGAAATTTTTGCAAATTTAATAAAAAACTGAAATATCACATGGTCATAAGTATTCAGACCCTTAGGCGTCATAGGTCGGATTGGCACTGACTTTCATGACGCCTACGTGGCATCATGGGTCGGGAAGGGGATAAATAAATTAAAAAAAATAGCTTGGGCTCCTGCGTAATTCTCATAACCAGCAGAGGGAAAGCTGACCACTGGGGAATTGATATTAATAATGTGGGAAAGGAGCCATTAGTCCTAAATGCTCCCTGGTTAGTAATAATAGTTCACAGCTGTTTGCTTAGCCTTCACTGGTTAATTTACTGGGGGACCCCAGAAAAAAATTACATATGGTCCCTCTCTAAATTCTAACCAGCAAAGGCTAAAAACATAGCTGAAATTAATAGCCAGAGAATGGGCCATGGGTATTGGCCGCCTGAATGGTGGCATGATGCAACTGTTCAGCCTGAGTCTCAGAAAGCAGGATCAGTGACCTTCGGTAATGTCATTGAGGTTACTGCAGTTCACTAGAGAGGCGATTCCCATGTGCAGATCATTGTGAGTGACCCAATGAACTGTGGTGACCTCAATATGATCACCGTCAGCATCGTGAGAAATTTCTCATGGTGCCAGCAGAGATGTAATGAAGGTTACTGCAGTTCATTGGCCGACTCACAGTGAACTGAGCGTGGGAACAGCCAACAGTGACTGGCTGTAACCTTTATGACATTACCACACAACATTGAAGCTGCATTCTGAGACTCAGCTCAGTGTCTCCTGAATGCCAGGCAGAACGGTCGCATCATGCCACCATTCAGAAAGGCATCGAGATGAAGCAGAGATGGATTATGGCGTGGACAAATGAATTATAATCAGATAAGTGAGGAATTTGTTTTTTTATTATTTTCATTTTTACAGTAATAAATGGGAAAATGAGGGGGGTGTTTTTATTTCAGTTACTGGACCGGGCAAGTGGGAAGAGCAAGGCTAAGAGCCAGATTTGGTGCATCTTATGGATATGCCATTTCTGGGAAGGCTGAAGGCTGATGTTAGTAGCCTGGGAGGGGGGCCAATATCTATGGCCCTTTCACTGGCTATTAATATCAGCCCACAGCTTTCTGTTTAAGTTTATAGTGGAAACCTAATTCATGTTTTTTTCTGGGGTCTCTTGTAAACTAACCAGTAAAGGCTAAGCAAACAGCTGTGAGTTGTAGCTTGGGAACCTTTTGGGATATGGTCCCTGTGAAGTCACAGCATTGTATCTTAATTAACCAGACAATTATTTTTAGCAAGCCAGGAAGAATAGACTATTATCTATATGTTAACTTTTGAATTTAAGTGTGGATCTCTGGTTGGTCAAGAAAACAGACTTTTGCTTGTATCAAACTGTAATATTAACTTGTAAGCTGACATTTGATATAACGTATTTTGCTCTTGATGATTAGTGATGTTTACTGATATGCTAACTATGCATTGTGTAGGTCAGATAGTTTGATGACTTCAAAAACAGAGGAGGAAAAAGTATGCAAATAGATTAAAAAATCAAGTAATGCTACTTGATGTCATCTCCATTCTTACCATTTATGTAAATACTGAATGAAGGACACTTGTTAAGCATAAACATAGGTTGCATGCCTCTATACAGAGAGATAGAGAGAGAGAGAGACAGCCAGAGATTCTGCCAATACATCCATACATCAAGGACCAGAGACAGCACAACAGCCAATACAGCATGGCTCCATCATGAGGGGACATGGATCTATCATTCTACAGGAAACAACCTAGGGGACTTCGTCCTCTGCTGGAAGAATACAGATCTGCTCTCATTCGGTCAACTAGCCTTGTACTTCATTGGACTATCATCTTCCATAGCTTGTCATTACCTCCTCCCTGTGTGCATGCCACAGGTGGGTAGTTGACCCTGGAAGCTCTGAAGTAACAGCTGCCATTTTCCTGGATAGTCAGCAGAAGGGTGAGACTCTGTAATGTGCACCATCTTGGGATGCTATGCTTGGACTGTTCTACATGTCCCTAAGCTAGAAGATCGTTGGGTACAGCCGGGACCAGCTGCTTCGAAAGCATCACCAAACCAGGGATTCAAGCTTCAGGAGGCTAATTTGCATATTCCAGGTGCCTTCTGGGAGAAGCGAAGTCTCCCTAAGCTAGAAGATCGTTGGGTACAGCCGGGACCAGCTGCTTCGAAAGCATCACCAAACCAGGGATTCAAGCTTCAGGAGGCTAATTTGCATATTCCAGGTGCCTTCTGGGAGAAGCGAAGTCTCCCTAAGCTAGAAGATCGTTGGGTACAGCCGGGACCAGCTGCTTCGAAAGCATCACCAAACCAGGGATTCAAGCTTCAGGAGGCTAATTTGCATATTCCAGGTGCCTTCTGGGAGAAGCGAAGTCTCCCTAAGCTAGAAGATCGTTGGGTACAGCCGGGACCAGCTGCTTCGAAAGCATCACCAAACCAGGGATTCAAGCTTCAGGAGGCTAATTTGCATATTCCAGGTGCCTTCTGGGAGAAGCGAAGTCTCCCTAAGCTAGAAGATCGTTGGGTACAGCCGGGACCAGCTGCTTCGAAAGCATCACCAAACCAGGGATTCAAGCTTCAGGAGGCTAATTTGCATATTCCAGGTGCCTTCTGGGAGAAGCGAAGTCTCCCTAAGCTAGAAGATCGTTGGGTACAGCCGGGACCAGCTGCTTCAAAAGCATCACCAAACCAGGGATTCAAGCTTCAGGAGGCTAATTTGCATATTCCAGGTGCCTTCTGGGAGAAGCGAAGTCTCCCTAAGCTAGAAGATCGTTGGGTACAGCCGGGACCAGCTGCTTCAAAAGCATCACCAAACCAGGGATTCAAGCTTCAGGAGGCTAATTTGCATATTCCAGGTGCCTTCTGGGAGAAGCGAAGTCTCCCTAAGCTAGAAGATCGTTGGGTACAGCCGGGACCAGCTGCTTCGAAAGCATCACCAAACCAGGGATTCAAGCTTCAGGAGGCTAATTTGCATATTCCAGGTGCCTTCTGGGAGAAGCGAAGTCTCCCTAAGCTAGAAGATCGTTGGGTACAGCCGGGACCAGCTGCTTCGAAAGCATCACCAAACCAGGGATTCAAGCTTCAGGAGGCTAATTTGCATATTCCAGGTGCCTTCTGGGAGAAGCGAAGTCTCCCTAAGCTAGAAGATCGTTGGGTACAGCCGGGACCAGCTGCTTCAAAAGCATCACCAAACCAGGGATTCAAGCTTCAGGAGGCTAATTTGCATATTCCAGGTGCCTTCTGGGAGAAGCGAAGTCTCCCTAAGCTAGAAGATCGTTGGGTACAGCCGGGACCAGCTGCTTCGAAAGCATCACCAAACCAGGGATTCAAGCTTCAGGAGGCTAATTTGCATATTCCAGGTGCCTTCTGGGAGAAGCGAAGTCTCCCTAAGCTAGAAGATCGTTGGGTACAGCCGGGACCAGCTGCTTCGAAAGCATCACCAAACCAGGGATTCAAGCTTCAGGAGGCTAATTTGCATATTCCAGGTGCCTTCTGGGAGAAGCGAAGTCTCCCTAAGCTAGAAGATCGTTGGGTACAGCCGGGACCAGCTGCTTCGAAAGCATCACCAAACCAGGGATTCAAGCTTCAGGAGGCTAATTTGCATATTCCAGGTGCCTTCTGGGAGAAGCGAAGTCTCCCTAAGCTAGAAGATCGTTGGGTACAGCCGGGACCAGCTGCTTCGAAAGCATCACCAAACCAGGGATTCAAGCTTCAGGAGGCTAATTTGCATATTCCAGGTGCCTTCTGGGAGAAGCGAAGTCTCCCTAAGCTAGAAGATCGTTGGGTACAGCCGGGACCAGCTGCTTCGAAAGCATCACCAAACCAGGGATTCAAGCTTCAGGAGGCTAATTTGCATATTCCAGGTGCCTTCTGGGAGAAGCGAAGTCTCCCTAAGCTAGAAGATCGTTGGGTACAGCCGGGACCAGCTGCTTCGAAAGCATCACCAAACCAGGGATTCAAGCTTCAGGAGGCTAATTTGCATATTCCAGGTGCCTTCTGGGAGAAGCGAAGTCTCCCTAAGCTAGAAGATCGTTGGGTACAGCCGGGACCAGCTGCTTCGAAAGCATCACCAAACCAGGGATTCAAGCTTCAGGAGGCTAATTTGCATATTCCAGGTGCCTTCTGGGAGAAGCGAAGTCTCCCTAAGCTAGAAGATCGTTGGGTACAGCCGGGACCAGCTGCTTCGAAAGCATCACCAAACCAGGGATTCAAGCTTCAGGAGGCTAATTTGCATATTCCAGGTGCCTTCTGGGAGAAGCGAAGTCTCCCTAAGCTAGAAGATCGTTGGGTACAGCCGGGACCAGCTGCTTCGAAAGCATCACCAAACCAGGGATTCAAGCTTCAGGAGGCTAATTTGCATATTCCAGGTGCCTTCTGGGAGAAGCGAAGTCTCCCTAAGCTAGAAGATCGTTGGGTACAGCCGGGACCAGCTGCTTCAAAAGCATCACCAAACCAGGGATTCAAGCTTCAGGAGGCTAATTTGCATATTCCAGGTGCCTTCTGGGAGAAGCGAAGTCTCCCTAAGCTAGAAGATCGTTGGGTACAGCCGGGACCAGCTGCTTCGAAAGCATCACCAAACCAGGGATTCAAGCTTCAGGAGGCTAATTTGCATATTCCAGGTGCCTTCTGGGAGAAGCGAAGTCTCCCTAAGCTAGAAGATCGTTGGGTACAGCCGGGACCAGCTGCTTCAAAAGCATCACCAAACCAGGGATTCAAGCTTCAGGAGGCTAATTTGCATATTCCAGGTGCCTTCTGGGAGAAGCGAAGTCTCCCTAAGCTAGAAGATCGTTGGGTACAGCCGGGACCAGCTGCTTCAAAAGCATCACCAAACCGCGCGCCTTACGGCGCGCGAATTTTTGCCTGTAGGACATTATTGCAAGAGAGCTTGGCTGAGTAGATTACACAAGAAGGAAAACACACAGCAAGTCAGCAGGATCTAGGAGCAACATGGCAGATGTGACAACCTACATGGTGAGCTGCAGCATGTGCTACATGTTCACAGATCGACCAGAAGAAGAATCAAATTTCACCTGTCAGAAGTGTAGACTAGTGGCCCTTTTAGAAGAAAAGGTGCGGGGTCTGGAAGAAAGAATAGCAACTTTGAAACTCATCAAAGAGAATGAAGACTTTCTAGACAGAACAGAAGCATCTCTACTGGTCACAGAAGGTGAAAAAAGTGTCAGAGAACCTCCAAAAGCAGATGAGTGGAAGCATGTGACCAAAAGAAGCAAGAAGACCATGGAGAAATCACCAACCACACAACTGAAGAACCGATATCAAATCTTTGTAGAGGATGAAGATGGCACACCTAAGAATGAAGCAATACCAGCAAGCAAAAAAGAAAAGGGCACACAGCAACAAGTGACAGCAAAAAGTACAGCCAAGAAGCAACGAAGAGTGGTGGTGGTGGGAGACTCACTACTGAGAGGCACAGAAGCAGCCATCTGCAGACCGGACATAACTGCAAGAGAAGTATGCTGCCTTCCAGGTGCGATGATCAAGGATGTGACCGATAGGATACCAAAGCTCTTCAACTCCAAGGACGTCCACCCATTTCTTCTGATACATGTTGGCACTAATGACACGGCAAGGAAGGACCTACCGACAATCTGCAAGGACTTTGAAGAGTTGGGGAAGAAAGTAAAGGAACTGGATGCACAGGTAGTTTTTTCTTCTATCCTTCCAGTAGACGGGCATGGCACCAGGAGATGGAACAGGATCCTTGATGCAAACAACTGGCTAAGACGATGGTGCAGACAACAAGGATTTGGATTCCTGGACCACGGTGTGAATTACTGGTATGATGGACTCCTCGCCAGAGACGGACTACACCTCAACAAACCTGGGAAACACACATTCGCCAGAAGACTCGCTACACTCATCAGGAGGGCGTTAAACTAGAAGAAGAGGGGACGGGAAGAAAAACATTAGACTCGAACAAAGACGACCCAGGAAAACATACTCAGAAGGGAGGTAAGAACATTTCTAAAACAATCCACAGTGAGGAGATTGGAACAAAACAAAATCCTCTGAACTGCATGCTCGCAAACGCCAGAAGCCTGACAAACAAGATGGAAGAACTAGAAGCAGAAATATCTACAGGTAACTTTGACATAGTGGGAATAACCGAGACATGGTTAGATGAAAGCTATGACTGGGCAGTTAACTTACAGGGTTACAGTCTGTTTAGAAAGGATCGTAAAAATCGGAGAGGAGGAGGGGTTTGTCTCTATGTAAAGTCTTGTCTAAAGTCCACTTTAAGGGAGGATATTAGCGAAGGGAATGAGGATGTCGAGTCCATATGGGTTGAAATTCATGGAGGGAAAAATGGTAACAAAATTCTCATTGGGGTCTGTTACAAACCCCCAAATATAACAGAAAGCATGGAAAGTCTACTTCTAAAGCAGATAGATGAAGCTGCAACCCATAATGAGGTCCTGGTTATGGGGGACTTTAACTACCCGGATATTAACTGGGAAACAGAAACCTGTGAAACCCATAAAGGCAACAGGTTTCTGCTAATAACCAAGAAAAATTATCTTTCACAATTGGTGCAGAATCCAACCAGAGGAGCAGCACTTTTAGACCTAATACTATCTAATAGACCTGACAGAATAACAAATCTGCAGGTGGTTGGGCATTTAGGAAATAGCGACCACAATATTGTGCAGTTTCACCTGTCTTTCACTAGGGGGACTTGTCAGGGAGTCACAAAAACACTGAACTTTAGGAAGGCAAAGTTTGACCAGCTTAGAGATGCCCTTAATCTGGTAGACTGGGACAATATCCTCAGAAATAAGAATACAGATAATAAATGGAAAATGTTTAAGACCATCCTAAATAGGCAGTGTAAGCGGTTTATACCTTGTGGGAATAAAAGGACTAGAAATAGGAAAAACCCAATGTGGCTAAACAAAGAAGTAAGACAGGCAATTAACAGTAAAAAGAAAGCATTTGCACTACTAAAGCAGGATGGCACCATTGAAGCTCTAAAAAACTATAGGGAGAAAAATACTTTATCTAAAAAACTAATTAAAGCTGCCAAAAAGGAAACAGAGAAGCACATTGCTAAGGAGAGTAAAACTAATCCCAAACTGTTCTTCAACTATATCAATAGTAAAAGAATAAAAACTGAAAATGTAGGCCCCTTAAAAAATAGTGAGGAAAGAATGGTTGTAGATGACGAGGAAAAAGCTAACATATTAAACACCTTCTTCTCCACGGTATTCACGGTGGAAAATGAAATGCTAGGTGAAATCCCAAGAAACAATGAAAACCCTATATTAAGGGTCACCAATCTAACCCAAGAAGAGGTGCGAAACCGGCTAAATAAGATTAAAATAGATAAATCTCCGGGTCCGGATGGCATACACCCACGAGTACTAAGAGAACTAAGTAATGTAATAGATAAACCATTATTTCTTATTTTTAGTGACTCTATAGCGACAGGGTCTGTTCCGCAGGACTGGCGCATAGCAAATGTGGTGCCAATATTCAAAAAGGGCTCTAAAAGTGACCCTGGAAATTATAGGCCAGTAAGTCTCACCTCTATTGTTGGTAAAATATTTGAAGGGTTTCTGAGGGATGTTATTCTGGATTATCTCAATGAGAATAACTGTTTAACTCCATATCAGCATGGGTTTATGAGAAATCGCTCCTGTCAAACCAATCTAATCAGTTTTTATGAAGAGGTAAGCTATAGGCTGGACCACGGTGAGTCATTGGACGTGGTATATCTCGATTTTTCCAAAGCGTTTGATACCGTGCCGCACAAGAGGTTGGTACACAAAATGAGAATGCTTGGTCTGGGGGAAAATGTGTGTAAATGGGTTAGTAACTGGCTTAGTGATAGAAAGCAGAGGGTGGTTATAAATGGTATAGTCTCTAACTGGGTCGCTGTGACCAGTGGGGTACCGCAGGGGTCAGTATTGGGACCTGTTCTCTTCAACATATTCATTAATGATCTGGTAGAAGGTTTACACAGTAAAATATCGATATTTGCAGATGATACAAAACTATGTAAAGCAGTTAATACAAGAGAAGATAGTATTCTGCTACAGATGGATCTGGATAAGTTGGAAACTTGGGCTGAAAGGTGGCAGATGAGGTTTAACAATGATAAATGTAAGGTTATACACATGGGAAGAAGGAATCAATGTCACCATTACACACTGAATGGGAAACCACTGGGTAAATCTGACAGGGAGAAGGACTTGGGGATCCTAGTTAATGATAAACTTACCTGGAGCAGCCAGTGCCAGGCAGCAGCTGCCAAGGCAAACAGGATCATGGGGTGCATTAAAAGAGGTCTGGATACACATGATGAGAGCATTATACTGCCTCTGTACAAATCCCTAGTTAGACCGCACATGGAGTACTGTGTCCAGTTTTGGGCACCGGTGCTCAGGAAGGATATAATGGAACTAGAGAGAGTACAAAGGAGGGCAACAAAATTAATAAAGGGGATGGGAGAACTACAATACCCAGATAGATTAGCGAAATTAGGATTATTTAGTCTAGAAAAAAGACGACTGAGGGGCGATCTAATAACCATGTATAAGTATATAAGGGGACAATACAAATATCTCGCTGAGGATCTGTTTATACCAAGGAAGGTGACGGGCACAAGGGGGCATTCTTTGCGTCTGGAGGAGAGAAGGTTTTTCCACCAACATAGAAGAGGATTCTTTACTGTTAGGGCAGTGAGAATCTGGAATTGCTTGCCTGAGGAGGTGGTGATGGCGAACTCAGTCGAGGGGTTCAAGAGAGGCCTGGATGTCTTCCTGGAGCAGAACAATATTGTATCATACAATTATTAGGTTCTGTAGAAGGACGTAGATCTGGGTATTTATTATAATGGAATATAGGCTGAACTGGATGGACAAATGTCTTTTTTCGGCCTTACTAACTATGTTACTATGTTACTATGTTACTATGTTATCTGCCTGTTTTGTGGTTCAATAAAGTATTGCCACACTGTTTTATTCTTACCCTGTGTTGTTTGAGTAGTGTTATGCCCACGTTAAAGGGAGAGTGGGCGTCCAGTGAGACGATCCCTGGTCCATGCAGTTTTGGCTAGCAGACCAACGTGCCCACCAACACCCCTTTTCTACACATTATGGTGGCAGCAGTGGGCGGAACCGCAGGGGAGCTGCAGGGAACTGGTGTTCTCTGACACCACCTAGGGCTCCACAACTAGGGAGGCATACAGACAGACCCAGCAGATCATTGATAATACATGCACAGCAGGTTTTGGACACCACAATGTCAAACCCCACAAACTCGGCCTTGGGAAGAAGACCAGAATGGATGTATAACCTCAACAAGAAACAGAAACTACAGGAGCTGTGCCAGCTTGAATGGATTGAATGGGATTTAATCCAGCAACTATGGAATGCGGAGGAAGCCATGTGTGGACACAATGTACATGAGTCATTTCTCCTCAATTACGTGTGGAGTTTATTTTGCAAGGAGGACATGGAATATGCTCTGAGGAAACTGGATGACAGAAAGTTTTGTTGTCATAAAGGTGAGACCTCTTACATTCATGACTGTGTTTAAAGACATGCTGCAGGCTGTCCCCGATAAGTAGGGAAGGATGGTCGGAATTCTATCATGTCTGGCTAATTAAGATGGGGAGCAATGTGAAGACACAGCATTGTATCTTAATTAATCAGATGACTAAGTTTAGCAAGCCAGGAAGAATAGAATGTTATCTATATGGTGACTTTTGAATTTAAGTGTTGATCTTTGGTTGGTCAAGAAAACAGACTTTTGATTGTGTAAGCCTGTAATATTGACTTGTCAGCTGATATTTGATATGACATACTGTGCTCTTGATGACTAGTGATGTTTACTGATGTGTTAATAATGCATTGTGTAGACCACATAGTTTGTTGGCTTCTAAAATAGAGCAGGAAAAACTATGCCAATCGTTTAAATAATCAAGTAATGCTACTTGATTTAATCTCCATTCTTACGCTTTATTTAAATACTGAACGAAGGACACTTGTTAAGTATAAAAATAGGTTATATGCCTCTATATAGAGAGAGGGAGAGAGAGACAGCCAGAGATTCTGCCAAGACATCCATTCATCCAAAGGACCAGAGACAGGACAACAGCCAATACAGCATGGCTCCATCACTAGGGACACGGATCTATCATTCTACAGGAAACCACAAAGGGGATCTCGGCCCCGGTTAGAAGAATGCAGATCTGCTCCATTGAACATTACTGAATCATGGATACGTTTGGAGAAAGCCAGGATTGGGACCCGCCACTCGCCTGGCTCCATGGAGATGTATGCTAAAGCCAGGTTGTAACCCTCGGGTCAACTGGTCTAGTACCTCAATGGAATGTCATCTTCCTAAGCTTGTAATTACCTCTTCTCTCTGTGCATGCGTCAAATGGGGTAGTCGACCCTGGAAGCTCTTAAGTAACAGCTGCGATTATCCCAGCAAGTCAGTGGAAGAGTGAGACTCTGTAATGTGACCATCTTGGGGTGTTTTGCAAGAACGGTTCTACATGTTATCTGCCTGTTTTGTGGTTCAATAAAGTATTGCCACACTGTTTTACCCTCGCCTGTGTTATCTGAGTAGGGTTATACTTATGTAAAAGGGAGAGCGGGCGTGCAGTGGGATGATCCCTGGTCCATGAAGTTTTGGCTAGCGGACTGGGGTGCCTACAGACCCCCCACACCTCCACCTTTTACTTTCCAGATTAGTAACATAAGCCTCCAGCTGTTGGCTTTCCCTCTGTTGGTTATAAAAATTACGAAGGAGCCCACAACAATTATTTTATTTAATTCTTAACTTCACACATGGTGTCAACAGCAGGTGCTGAATACAACTCTCATTGTTGTCAACTGGTGGCGCTGAGCTCAGGGAGACCAGGCGACAATGATCAGAGCAGTCTTCAACACCTGGGAACAGCTTAAACTATACCGCTTTTTCCCAGATATTGGTACATGTCATGCTGATGACACACGGATGATATCAGTGTGTCATTAGTGTGCACATCAGTGGGACATTTTGCGTCCCATGCTGATGATAAAAAATGGACATGTCTGCGTGCTTTTCACACAGACCCAGTTCATATCAAATACGGGGCATATGTGCACCTCTATTGAATACAATAGTTGTACGTGTATACGTGTTTGCAATCCTTAAAAAGCAGACTGCATACTGAAAAGAAAAATGGACATGCAATGGGAGCATTACAATGTAAGGGTTATGGATTTTTCAGCATCATCATTAGGATAGGCCAGGAGAAGCAAATATCCCAGATTTATAAAAACTCAGCCTCCTCTAACCTTGTGCTAAAAACAGCAGCCATGGGTTCTTCTGCATAGCAAGGTGGAAGCCAACAAAGCTGGAGAAGGCTATTAAAAGATAGCAAATTGTTTTTTTTTTAGTTGCTGTTTCCTCAGTTTGAAATGTATTTAAGAAATGCCTGTTAATAGAAACAGTGGAGGTCAAAATAAGATCTGAAACACCAAGCAAAATTTCAGGGAGAGCCGCTTCAGTGGGGGAAATAAGTATTTGATCCCTTGCTGATTTTGTAAGTTTGCCCACTGACAAAGGCATGAACAGTCTATAATTTTAAGGGTAGGTTAATTTTAACATTGATAGATAGAATATCAAAAATTAAATCCAGAAAATCACATTGTATAAATTTTAAAAATTTATTTGCATTTTGCAGTGAGAAATAATATTTGATCCCCTACCAACCATTAAGAGTTCTGGCTCCTACAGACCAGTTAGAGGCTCCTAATCAACTCGTTACTGCATTAAAGATAGCCATCTTACATAGTCACCTTTATAAAAGACTCCTGTCCAGACTCAATCTATCAAACTCTAACCTCTACAACATGGGCAAAACCAAGAGCTTTATAATGATATAGTAAAACAAAAAGAAAAAGAGGCAAAGCCTCTGCCAGGTCACCGATACCACAGGTGCGCGGAACTCGTCCTGACCCGACGTGCAGTGGATACAATATATGGAATGAAGTGGTAGTTCCAGCTCCTTAAAATTTAAAGTCTTTATTTTCCAAGTTAAAACTTCATAGTCATCAAAGAATCCTTGTACATCATGGATGCATAGGCAGCGAAAAAGAAAGGTATAAGCAATGCTTTTCGATCAACAAAGATCTTTATCACATCTTAGGCCGGCCTCACACTCAGCGTATAAAAATACGGTCCGTATTTTACGGCCGTAATACGCCACAAAATTAAAAAAATGGTGATCCGTAAGTACTCCGTAGGCATGGTGTGTCAGCATATTTTGCGCATGGCATCCTCCGTATGTAATCCGTATGGCATCCGTGCTGTGAGATTTTCTCACAGGCTTGCAAAACCGACATACGGACATACAATGGATCCATGTGCTCAAAAAATCGTAAAAACATATATACTGTCTATATATGTCAGTGAGACACATATATATACAGTCATGGCCCAAATTTTTGAGAATGACACCAAAATTATATTTTCACATGATCTGCTGCCCTCTGGTTTTTATTAGTGTTTGTCTGATGTTTAAATCACATACAGAAATATAATTGCAATCATATTATGAGTACCAATAGGTTATATTGACAGTTAGAATGAGTTAATGCAGCAAGTCAATATTTGCAGTGTTGACCCTTCTTCTTCAAGACCTCTGCAATTCTCCCTGGCATGCTCTCAATCAGCTTCTGGACCAAATCCTCACTGATAGCAGTCCATTCTTGCATAATCAATGCTTGCATTTTGCCAGAATTTGTTGGTTTTTGTTTGTCCACCTGTCTCTTGATGATTGACCACAAGTTCTCAATGGGATTAAGATCTGGGGAGTTTCCAGGCCATGGACCCAAAATCTCTATGTTTTGTTCCATGAGCCATTTAGATATCACCTTTGCTTTATGGCAAGGTGGTCCATCATGCTGGAAAAGGCATTGTTGGGCGCCAAACTGCTCTTAGACGGTTGGGAGAAGTTGCTCTTGGAGGACATTCTGGTACCATTCTTTATTCATGGCTGTGTTTTTAGGCAAGACTGTGAGTGAGCCGATTCCCTTGGCTGAGAAGCAACCCCACACATGAATGGTTTCAGGATGCTTTACAGTTGGCATGAGACAAGACTGGTGGTAGCACTCACCTCTTCTTCTCTGAATAAGCTGTTTTCCAGATGTCCCAAACAATCGAAAAGGGGATTCATCAGAGAAAATGACTTTGCCCCAGTCCTCAGCAGTCCACTCCCTGTACCTTTTGCAGAATATCAGACGGTCCTTGATGTTTTTTCTGGAGAGAAGTGGCTTCTTTGCTGCCCTCCTTGAAACCAGGCCTTGCTCAAAGAGTCTCCGCCTCACAGTGCGTGCAGAAGCACTCACACCAGCCTGCTGCCATTTCTGAGCAAGCTCGGCACTGCTGGTAGTCCGATCCCGCAGCTGAAACAGTTTTAAGATACGGTCCTGGCGCTTGCTGGTCTTTCTTGGGCGCCCTGGAGCCTTTTTGACAACAATGGAAGCTCTCTCCTTGAAGTTCTTGATAATGCGATAGATTGTTGACTGAGGTGCAATCTTTGTAGCTGCGATAGTCTTCCCTGTTAGGCCACTTTTGTGCAGTGCAATGATGGCTGCATGTGTTTCTTTAGAGATAACCATGGTTAACTGAAGAGAAACAATGATACCAAGCACCAGCCTCCTTTTAAAGTGTCCAATGATGTCATTCTTACTTAATCATGACTGATTTGATTGCCAGCCCTGTCCTCATCACACCTGTGTTAATGGATCAATCACTAAAACGATGTTAGCTGCTCCTTTTAAGGCAGGACTGCAATGATGTTGAAATGTGTTTTGGGGGTTAAAGTTCATTTTCTGGGCAAATAAATATTGACTTTGCAAGTACAGTAATTGCTGTTAAGCTGATCACTCTGACATTCAGGAGTATATGCAAATTGCCATTAGAAAAAATGAAGCAGTAGACTTTGGAAAAATTAATATTTGTCTCATTCTCAAAATTTTTGTCCATGACTGTATATATATATATATATAAATATATATATATATATTAATATATCATACAGCGCTAGATAGCTTAAAAGCCGGTAAATCAATTGCTGGCTTTTCCTATCTCCTTCTCAAACCCGACATTATATGAGACATGGTTTACATACAGTAAACCATCTCATATCCCTTTTTTTTGCATATTCCACACTACTAATGTTAGTAGTGTGTATGTGCAAAATTTAGGCACTCTAGCTATTAAATTAAAGGGTTAAATCGCGGAAAAAATTGGCTTGGGCTCTCGTGCAATTTTCTCCGCCAGAATGGTAAAGCCAGTGACTGAGGGCAGATATTAATAGCTTGGAGAGGGTCCATAGTTAAAAACATCTGCCCCCAGCCACCCCAGAAAAGGCACATCTGTAAGATGTGCCTATTCTGGCACTTGGCCACTCTCTTCTCATTCCCGTGTAGTGGTGGGACATGGGGTAATGAAGGGTTAATGTCACCTTGCTATTGTAAGGTGACATTAAGCCAGGTTAATAATGGAGAGGCGTCAATTATGACAACTATCCATTATTAATCCAATAGTATGAAATGGTTAAAAAACACACACACACATTATTCCAACGTATTTAATGAAATAAATACACAGGTTTTTGTAATATTTTATTATACTGGTAATCCACTTGAAGACCCTCATTCTGTAAAAAAGGTAAAATAAAAAAACAACAATATCCCATACCTTCCGTCGTTCTGTCACGTCCCACGATGTATATCCATCTGAAGGGGTTAACTAATTTTACAAGCAGAAGCTCTGCTAATGCAGCTGTGCTCCTGCCTGTAAAACCCGGGGAATGAATGGAATGTAGGTCAACGACCTGTAGTTACCTTCGGTCGTGGTGATGCGCCCTCTGCTGGATTTCCTCATATGAACTCGAGCGTGGGAAAATATTCTGAAAAATATTACAAAAACCAGTGTATTTATTTCATTAAAATACTTTGCAATAATGTGTGTGTGTTTTTTAACCATTTTATACTATTGGATTAATAATGGATAGGTGTCATAATTGACGCTTCTCCATTATTAACCTGGCTTAATGTCACCTTACAATAGCAAGGTGACATTAATCCTTCATTACCCCATATCCCACCGCTACACGGGAATGGGAAGAGAGTGGCCAAGTGCCAGAATAGGCGCATCTTACAGACATGCCTGTTCTGGGGTGGCTGGGGACAGATGTTTTTAGCCAGAGGGGGGGAGCAATAACCATGGACCCTCTCCAGGCTATTAATATCTGCCCTCAGTCACTGGCTTTACCATTCTGGCGGAGAAAATTGCTCGGGAGCCCACGCCAATTTTTTCTGCGATTCAACCCTTTAATTTAATAGCTAGAGCGCCAAAATTTTGCACATACACACTACTAACATTAGTAGTGTGGAATATGCAAAAAAAAGGGATATGAGATGGTTTACTGTATGTAAACCATGTCTCATATCATGTCGGGTTTGGGAACGAGATAGCAAAAGCCGGCAATATAGCTAGCGCTATATGAAATATTAATATATATACATATATGTGTCTATACTATGTGTAGACATTTATCTTAGCTATTCTATTGTAACCTGTCAGTGTGATTTTACTGTACACCGCACTGAATTGCCAGCTTTTGTATAGAACACCGCTGCGTATTTCTCGCAAGTCACACTGTTGGTCCTTGTATAATCCGTATTTTTCTGGCCCCCATAGACTTTCATTGGCATATTTTTTGCGCAATACTGTGACAAATGCAGCATGCTGCGTTTTTCTACGGCCGTAGAAGACCGTATAATACGGATCAGTAAAATACAGCTGATAGGAGCTCGGGCATAGAGAAGCATCGTACCGTATGCAATCCATATTTTCAGCACCTCTCTTACGTCCGTAAAACACGCTAGTGTGAGGCCGGCCTTAATCCTACATCTACCTTCTAGTTCTTATAAGGTGTTCCATATACTCTTACACAGCTGATTTGATCACCTGGTATTAATAGCAGAGTCTGCACCTATCAACATTTCACAGAAAAATTACAATTAAAACATCATAATACATATAAATTACATAATACATGCAACAACTATTTACAAATAATGGTACATTAATTCATTTCTCCTATTCAGGCCTTTTGGATATCTTGTTTCTAGATTATAAATCCAAAACACCTCTCTGGTTAAGAGGCGTCTTTTTATATCTCCACCGCGCGGTGATTTTTTTATTTGTTCTATACCTTGGACTTTCATTGCTGATATATTTCCGGCGTGGTGGGTTATAAAGTGTTTTGCTACCATGGAAATATTGCGATTATTACTATTTCCTTTTATTGTGTCTCCCAAATGTTCGGATATGCGCGTCTTTAATTTTCTTGTGGTGCAACCCACATATGTTAGATTACAGATCTCACAATCTATTTTATAGACCACATTAGTCGTATGACAATTTATGAATTGCTTTATATTATACATTGATGAATTTTTCTTGTCAGTGAAGGTTTTACTTGTAAGCGCATGTTCACATGTGCTGCACGATGTGGTTCCGCACTTGTAGAAGCAATTGACTTCCAGCCATGTTCTCGATTTGGTTCTGGTCAGAAATAGTCCCGGGGAGATTAAGTTTCCTATTGTAGGTGCTCTCCTAGCTACCACATTAATGCCATCTCCAATATATTGGATAGTGTAGTGTCCTCATAGAGAATTGGCAAGCGTTTATTAATAATATGTTTTATTTGATTGAATTGTGGGCTATATTGTAAACAGATGAATGGTTTCTTTTTTCTGTGATCTTTTATTTCCCTATCCTGTCTCCTAGGTGCTAACATGCTTTCTCTATCTTTTTTACCCACTATATTTTCTGCGCTTTTTAAAGACCATCTGGGATATTTTCTTGCACCTAATTTAATTTCCAGTTCTTTAAATTTTTTATTCATATCATCTGCTCTGCTACATTTTTTTTTTAGTCTAGTGTACTCCCCCACTGGTATCGACTTGATGGTGTGTTTGGGTTGGCTACTTGTAGCATGCAGGAGAGTATTCCCACTGATAGGTGGGAATGTGTGCAAACTGTAAAGCGCTGCGGAATATGTTAGCGCTATATAAAAATAAAGATTATTATTATTATTATAGGTTTTATATGCATTTTGCTAATGATGGTATGACCTTCTGTGCCTAGTAACTCCAGATCCAGGAATGAAATATGTTTCCTATCACACCTGTGAGTGAATTTAATATTAAAACTGTTGTTATTCATGTATTTAACGAAGTCCGGTATGGCAGACACATCTCCCCCCATATGATGAGCAGGTCATCGATGTATCTGCCATACCAGACCACACCCCCGGAATAAGGATTATCCACAGAATATATATATTTGTACTTGCAAAAGGCCATAGTCAGATTGGCCAAAGACAGGGAATATTTAGCCCCCATTGGGACACCTGTCTTCTGTAGAAATACATCATCATCAAAAGAAAAAATATTGTGGGTTAGCAGAAAAAAAAAACAACCTGCAACAAATTTTTTTTAAAATCTTGTGAATATTCACTGTATTTTTCAATATGGAATTCCAAGGCTCTCATAGCCAGTTTGTGTGGTATGCATGTATAAAGCGATATGACATCGCAGCATAGCCATGTGTATTGGCTTTGCCACTTTTTTTGGAAAAAAGTTTTCAGGACTTCCCTGGAGTATTTAATATATCCTGGTAGTCTTAAAACAAGTGGCTGCAGCAGTGTGTCGACCCATTCACACAAGTGCTCGTTCATGGATCCTAGACCTGAGACAATTGGTCTCATTGGTGGTATGCCGCTGGTTTTATTTACCTTTGGGAGTCCATACAGTATAGCCAAAGTTGGATGTGGTACTAATAGTCTGCCTGTTTTTTATTTATGACTCCCAGGTTAAGACCTTCCTGGATAATTTGATTTATATCTTCATCAAATGTCTTGATAGAATCTCTCATTATTTTTTCATATGTCATTGTGTCTGATAGTAGTTCACACATTTTTTCTTTATAGTCTTCTGCATTGACACAACAATAGATCCTCCTTTATCACTTCTTTTAATTATTATATTTTTAATTTCTTTCAAGCTTTGTAGAGCTTCTCTTAATTTCTTTGACAAATTATTATTATTGTTGTGATTATATCGTTTCTGTCTATCTTTCAAGTCTTTTTCTAGTGCCTTTTGGAATTTGTCCATACTTTCGACTCTAGTTTATATCGGATAGAAGAATGGATTTTTTGTAATTAATTTTTCTGATTGATTAATTTCATTTTTTTCTTTCCTGAAAGGATAATTCTTGAAGGCACAAAAGTGCCATTTGTTCCTTATAATCCAAGTTTTCATATTCATTTATAACATCCTCATTCATTTTTGCTTCCTGAGTATCTTCTTCTGTCAGAAAATGTTTTTTGATGGTCAAATTGTGAATAAATGTGTTTATATCTAATTTGGTGTTGACCAAATTAAATTCCATGTCCGGTGGAGATATAAAAAGATGCCTCTTAACCAGAGAGGCATTTTGGATTTATAATCTAGAAACAAGATATCCAAATGGCCTGAATAGGAGAAATGAATTAATGTACCATTAGTTGTAAATAGTTGTTGCATGTATTATGTCATTTATATGTATTATAACGTTTTAATTGTAATTTTTCTGTAAAATTTTGATAGGTGCAGACTCTGCAATTAATACCAGGTGATCAAATCAGCTGTGTAAGAGTATATGGAACACCTTATAAGAACTAGAAGGTAGATATAGGATTAAGCTGTGATAAAGATCTTAGTTGATCGAAACGCGTTGCTTATACCTTTCTTTTTCGCTGCCTATGCATCCATGATGTACAAGGATTCTTTGATGACTATGAAGTTTTAACTTGCAAAATAAAGACTGAATTTTAACCATAGAATGCATATTGGGGGCCTTTTAGGCACCATGCTTACATTTTTGCTATTATCTGCAAAATTACTTTAGTTATAATTTTGAAACTCCAGGTATTCCTGTCGTTGTTGATAATATCCAGTTGTTCATATAATTTTTTTCATAGGCATTATGGTGTAACAATGCTTGTTTGGTTAAAACTACATCTGTACGAATTGGGGGACTTTTAGGCCCCCACTATTTTTATCATGTTCTCAGTAGTGTTTGTGTCTCAAGTTACTTTATTTGTACTCACTAATGCTGGTGGAGGGGTCAGGGTGTGGATAATAACATGTGAGGATGTCATGTGATTTTGGGAGGGAGTGATAAGGCCATGACATCACCTCAGGTCCTTCGGAACACCGTAATGAGCTGTGTATAGAGTACTGAGGACAGTATACACTGTGAGCTAATTGCTGAAGGACCTGTGATAAGATAAGCTGTTGAGAGGAAATCTGATTCATTTTCAGTTTCTAAGAAGCTTGCAAAGGCTAGAGCTTGTGAGCCACAAAAATCCAGAGAATTGTACACCACCTAAAAGTATAAAAGGTAAGAGCTGCTGAGGGTGAGAGGAAGAAGGGGGGATATTACACTTACAGTGTGTCACACACAAGCAAAAAGTGGACAACCCTGGTTCTGTTCATTGTTTTTTCTTTTAGTTTGCTAACATCTAGTCAGCACTGGCACACTCTTCCTCCAAGTGTCTGACTGAGCAAGAGATTGAAGCGATTATGTTTCAAAGCGATGATGAAAGTGAACCATCTATGTCTGATGAAGAATATCTGCCACCAGCTAATCAAACATCCTCATCCAGTGATTCTTCTGATGATGAAGTGAATCTAGTGGATCCTCAAGAAGTGATAAACAGAACATCCAAAACGAATGTTTTTTGGGACAGTAATCCTACATTAGTCGGACATACTCCAACGCACAATATTGTGAGACAGGCTCAAGGAGCTGTGGGAAGTCCCAGTTACTTTACCCCTAAAGATGTATTCTGTACTTATTTTTCTGACAATATTGCAGAAGAGGTCCTATTATGTTCAAACCTAGAAGGAAGACGTATCGCTTCTGCAAAAAATAAGTCCTGGAAAAATATCTCAAAAGAGGAACTTTATGCATATATTGGACTTTTACTGCTGACAGGGAGTCAAAAATCTTATGATGTCCCAATACGAGAATTATTTCTGGACCCACTTTCTGATCCACACTATAAGGCGACAATGTCAGTGGGCAGATATGAGGAAATTAGAAGAATCATTCGCTTTGATGATAAGAGAACTCATGCAGCGAGGTTTGAAACAGACAAATTAGCCCCTATCAGTTATATCTGGAACATATTTATCAAACATTGCACTGTAACGGGGTCTACTGTGCTGTAGTACCTCTTTCAGCACCCCCCGTGTTTCAGGAGGTCCACTTTGCTTTTGCTGGATTCTGAATGAAGGACGCTGGCTGGAATTCCTTGATTGCGTGAGAGCAAATAAAAACTGACTGCTACTCCACGTATTCCAGTCTAAAAAAAACACGCTTTATTCACAGCACACAGAATATATAACACAGATACACAGGGCAGGCCAATAGAAAAAACAGGCCAGACATACATTACAATAGCCGCAGGGGGCCGGAGCCTGCTGATATTTACTGTGGGAATTACAAAGGTGGGGGAGGTCAGAAGGAGAATATCTTGTCCCCTCTGACCAGGGGCGCAGCCTGTGGACTGATGCATTTCACATGGAACCTATTATACATAATATATACTGCATAACATATTCTTGGTGCTGGGGGTTCTGTAACACGGCTCCCCTCTTCAGCAACGCGATTGGCATACACAGTCTGATCCTTAACGGATCGGTTTGGGGATGACCGAAGTTTATAGGGTTGGCACAAGTTCCGTTTGTCGACTTAGTCCATCGGCATTACCGTTTTGTTTGCTGGGTCTGTAGTGGATGGTGAAGTCCAGAGGTTGTAGGGCTAAACTCCACCGCAGTAATCTGGCGTTGTCTCCGGAGACCCGATTAAGCCAGACTAGGGTATTATGGTCCATTAGGAGGGAAAACTGTCGTCCATACAAATATGGTTGTAACTTTTTGAGTGCCCATACTATTGCCAGGCACTCCTTCTCGATGGCCGCATAGCTCACTTCACGGGGCAGTAGTTTCTGACTCAGGTAAGCTACCGGGTGTTCTTGGCCATCCGGCCCGACTTGGCTTAGTACTGCCCCCAATCCAAACATAGAAGCGTCTGTGTGAACAAGGAAACGTTTAGTTGGATCGGGTGCGGGCAATACAGGGGTATTGGTGAGTAGAGTTGAGCGACCTTGACCTTTTTAGAGTCGAGCCGGGTTTTGCGAAACCCGACTATGTCCAAAGTCGGGTCGAGTGAAATCGGCCGATTATGACGTAAAGTCGGGATCGACCGAAACACGAAACCCAATGCAAGTCAATGGGGCAGCATAGTCGGCAGTGAGTGGGGGCCAGGAAAACACCTAGAGTGGCCATTTTAATGTCAAAACCATCCATTCTTCTTAATGAAGCTTGTCAAGCGTAATTTACCTTATAATAATTGGAAGGCATTTGAAATTGGGGGTCATTTGGCTAAAGTTGTGGGGGGTAGGGCTGGTTCAAGTAATTAGTGGGCCCAGGAAATCTGGACCACGTCACGGCAGTGGAGCAGGGAGAGGTAAGTATTTCAACTTTGCAAGTGCTGTGAACCTGAGCAAGCAGGGGGGGCCCACTCGTTGGCATTGGCACTGGCACAGGGCCCCTCAAAGTACAGCGGTGTGTTTGCACGGCGGGGGCGCCTCCCACCGGCAGCAACACTTTTGCGTACTATGAGAGGCCCTGTGCCAGTGACGTCGCCAACTAGTATTCCTCCCCCCACCTGATGAAGGAACCTGCACTTTCATCTGCACCTTCCTCTTTGTCCCCGTGTAAGGTGGTATGGTATGCGGGAAGAGCAACCTGACTTTCAGCAGGGTCACAATGTTGTTGTGTAGCGTGCACGGGGAATGTTGCGTTATGGGTCAATGTACCAGCAGACTCATCTATCACTGGCTGGGCAATGGGCACGATGAAGTGGAAACACAGATATAGGCCCAAAGAAGAAAGTGGGCTAAATGCAGTTCAAAATTGGTAACACAGGAATAACCAGGGGGCATTGCAGTGGAGGACAACTGGAATGAGAGGCTGACACAGAGAGTAGGGCCAAATCAGTAAGTAGTCGAAATGCAGTTCAAAATTGGCAACCGTAGTAAACAGGCGGCACAGCTTTGTTCAGTGGAGGAGAACAGCAAGGAGTGGCAGACACCGATAGTAGGCCCCAAACCAACTAGTACGCCAAATGCAGTTGTTCCATTTAACCACAATTTAATGAGAGCCTGAAGATAGAAGCTCAGGAAAGGCAACCTGGGGAACACCTTGGAGTGTAACACACCATCTCTCTCCACCCCATACCCATTTTGTATGGCCTAATGCAGTGTACTTTTCTACAACTACTAAACGAGAGTCGGAAGACCGAAGCAATGGCAAGGAAACCTGGGGAACACCTTAGAGTGTAACACACCCTCTCTCTACACCCCATACCCAATTTGAAGGCCTAATGCAGTGTAGTTTCCAAGAACTACTAAACGAGAGCCGGAAGATCGAAGCTCAGGAAAGGCAACCTGGGGAACACCTTGGAGTGTAACACACCCTCTCGCTACACCCCATACCCAATTTGAAGGCCTAATGCAGCGTAGTTTCCAACAACTACTAAACGAGAGCCGGAAGATCGAAGCTCAGGAAAGGCAACCTGGGGAACACCTTGGAGTGTAACAAACCCTCTCTCTACACCCCATACCCAATTTGTAGGCCTAATGCAGCGTAGTTTCCGACAACTACTAAACGAGAGCATGAAGATCGAAGCTCAGGAAAGGCAACCTGGGGAACACCTTGGAGTGTAACACACCCTCTCTCTACACCCCATACCCAATTTGTAGGCCTAATGCAGCGTAGTTTCCGACAACTACTAAACGAGAGCCGGAATATCGAAGCTCAGGAAAGGCAACCTGGGGAACACCTTGGAGTGTAACACACCCTCTCTCTACGCCCCATACCCAATTTGTAGGCCTAATGCAGCGTAGTTTCCGACAACTACTAAACGAGAGCCGGAATATCGAAGCTCAGGAAAGGCAACCTGGGGAACACCTTGGAGTGTAACACACCCTCTCTCTACACCCCATACCCAATTTGAAGGCCTAATGCAGTGTAGTTTCCAAGAACTACTAAACGAGAGCCGGAAGATCGAAGCTCAGGAAAGGCAACCTGGGGAACACCTTGGAGTGTAACACACCCTCTCGCTACACCCCATACCCAATTTGAAGGCCTAATGCAGCGTAGTTTCCAACAACTACTAAACGAGAGCCGGAAGATCGAAGCTCAGGAAAGGCAACCTGGGGAACACCTTGGAGTGGAACACACCATCTCTCTACACCCCATACCCAATTTGAAGGCCTAATGCAGAGTAGTTTCCAAGAACTACTAAACGAGAGCCGGAAGATCGAAGCTCAGGAAAGGCAACCTGGGGAACACCTTGGAGTGTAACACAACGTCTCTCTACACGACGGAAGGGCTGATTCTTAGGAAGGAAGGCTGTTGGAAATAAGCATTGCGCGTCCGAGGGTGATTATATTCTTATTAGGTATATACTCACCCTCGGACGCGCCCTGCTTCTTTATTTGGAATGAATGTTTATTTGCAATGTGGTGTTGACTTTCTCTATTATTTTGGTAATTAATGATTTTATTATTTTCATTATTTTGCATCTTCTCGGCAATAATATAAAGAAGACGCGACAGGACAACACTCGGTGGATGCCATATGTGTGTTTTCAATTTAAAAAAACTTTCAGTTAACTACTTGCAGGAGAAAGTAATTGTAGCTGGTGGCCATTTTTAGTACTGTACCAGATTAGAGTTGTGTGTTTGTTTTTAATGTTAAAATGTCTGCATTTGATATCTCACCAGTATTTTCTTTTTTATAAGCAAAATACTTATTTTTATATTTTCTGATGTTGGTTCCAGGGGTACACGGCCAGCAGTGCCCTGGTCAGTGTAGTAGTAGTTGAAAGAATGGACCGCAGACAGGCATCGAAGGCCTAAAATAATAACACATGGCTGTAGGCAATTTTAAATTGGTTCCAGGGGTACACGGACAGCAGTGGTGTGGTCAGTGGAGGCCTAGTGGAAGGAGTGACCGCAGACAGGCATCGAAGGCCTAAAATAATAACACATGGCTGTAGGCAATTTTAAATTGGTTCCAGGGGTACACGGGCAGCAGTGACCTGGTCAGTGTAGTAGTAGTTGAAAGAATGGACCGCAGACAGGCATCGAAGGCCTAAAATAAAAAAATTGGGCTGGCTGTAGGCAATTTTAAATTGGTTCCAGGGGTACACGGGCAGCAGTGGTGTGGTCAGTGGAGGCCTAGTGGAAGGAGTGACCGCAGACAGGCATCGAAGGCCTAAAATAATAACACATGGCTGTAGGCAATTTTAAATTGGTTCCAGGGGTACACGGGCAGCAGTGACCTGGTCAGTGTAGTAGTAGTTGAAAAAATGGACCGCAGACAGGCATCGAATGCCTAAAATAATAACACATGGCTGTAGGCAATTTTAAATTGGTTACAGGGGTACACGGACAGCAGTGACCTGGTCAGTGTAGTAGTAGTTGAAAGAATGGACCGCAGACAGGCATCGAAGGCCTAAAATAAAAAAATTGGGCTGGCTGTAGGCAATTTTAAATTGGTTCCAGGGGTACACGGACAGCAGTGGTGTGGTCAGTGGAGGCCTAGTGGAAGGAGTGACCGCAGACAGGCATCGAAGGCCTAAAATAATAACACATGGCTGTAGGCAATTTTAAATTGGTTCCAGGGGTACACGGACAGCAGTGACCTGGTCAGTGTAGTAGTAGTTGAAAGAATGGACCGCAGACAGGCATCGAAGGCCTAAAATAAAAAAATTGGGCTGGCTGTAGGCAATTTTAAATTGGTTCCAGGGGTACACGGGCAGCAGTGACCTGGTCAGTGTAGTAGTAGTTGAAAGAATGGACCGCAGACAGGCTTAGAAGGCCTAACATAACAAACTTGGGCTGGCTGTAGGCACTTTTAAATTGGTTCCAGGGGTACACGGGCAGCAGTGGTCTGGTCAGTGGAAGTCTAGTGGAAGGAGTGACCGCAGACAGGCTTCCAAGGCCTAACATAACAAACTTGGGCTGGCTGTAGGCACTTTTAAATTGGTTCCAGGGGTACACGGGCAGCAGTGGTCTGGTCAGTGGAAGTCTAGTGGAAGGAGTGACCGCAGACAGGCTTCCAAGGCCTAACATAACAAACTTGGGCTGGCTGTAGGCACTTTTAAATTGGTTCCAGGGGTACACGGGCAGCAGTGGTCTGGTCAGTGGAAGTCTAGTGGAAGGAGTGACCGCAGACAGGCTTCGAAGGCCTAACATAACAAAATTGGGCTGGCTGTAGGCACTTTAAATTGGTTCCAGGGGTACATGGGCAGCAGTGTATGGTCAGTGGAAGTCTAGTGGAAGGAGTGACGGCAGACAGTCTTCGAAGGCCTAACATAACAAAATTGGGCTGACTGTAGGCACTTTTAAATTGGTTCCAGGGTAACACGGCCAGCAGTGGCCTGGTCAGTGTAGTAGTTGTAGAAAGAAGGGACCGCAGACAGGCTTCGAAGGCCTAACATAACAAAAATGTCAAAACAATGGTATTGTCAGTGCCAGGCATTGAAGGATGTCAGCGGCTAGACTACACATTGGTGAAGCTGTGAGAGATAATTTTGCTAGTGGTAGAGCACTGTTTGAGCTGGGGGGGGGAACTGTCTTGTGGCCGGCGGTACAGGCACAGGGCCCCTCATATTACAACGGTGTGTCTGACGTTGGGTGCGCACCACCACCGCCAGAGACACTTTATTGTACTATGAGGGACCCAGTGGCAGTGCCGTCGACCAAAAGCGGCCACACCCACCTCTTCAGACAAACAGCACTCTCAAGGGTCCAAGCGCAAAGTGGCGATAGCACGGCCCCGTGTGGGGAGTTTGGCCATTTCGTGAGGTGGAAACATGTCGTATGCTGGACAATCAGGTGAAGAAAATTACGAGATTGGAAAAGTCATTCAGAATAGTCCACAGGCAAGACCTTTTCATAGGAAAGCTAGGTGTCAGCCGGGCAGGGTGGGGCAAAAGATTTTGAAATCCAGTTGTGGTTCATTTTAATGAAGGTTAGATCATCTACATTTTGGGTAGCCAGACGAGTCCTTTTTTCTGTTAGTATTGAACCTGCAGCACTGAATACTCTTTCTGATAGGACACTAGCTGCCGGGCAAGCAAGCTCCTGCAATGCATATTCTGCCAATTCTGGCCAGGTGTCTAATTTGGATGCCCAGTAATCAAATGGGAATGACGGTTGAGGGAGAACGTCGATAAGGGATGAAAAATAGTTTGTAACCATACTGGACAAATGTTGTCTCCTGTCACTTTGAATTGATGCTGCAGTACCTGTCCTGTCTGCGGTCATAGAAAAATCACTCCACAACCTGGTCAGAAAACCCCTCTGTCCAACGCCACTTCTGATTTCTGCCCCTCTAACACCTCTGGTCTGCTGGCCCCTGGAGCTCGTGTGAGAACGATCACGGGCGCTGTGTGCAGGGAATGCCAGAAGCAAACGGTCAACAAGAGTTGATTGTTTTGTTGCTAATATTAGTTCCAAGTTCTCATGTGGCATAATATTTTGCAATTTGCCTTTATAGCGAGGATCAAGGAGGCAGGCCAACCAGTAATCGTCATCGTTCATCATTTTTGTAATGCGTGTGTCCCTTTTGAGGATACGCAAGGCATAATCCGCCATGTGGGCCAAAGTTCCCGTTGTCAAATCTGCGGTTGTGCTTGGTTGAGGGGCAGTTGCAGGCAAATCTACGTCACTTGTGTCCCTCAAAAAACCAGAACCCGGCCTTGCCACGCCACCAATTTCCCGTGCCCCCGGGAAAGCTTCCTCATTAAAAATATACTCATCCCCATCATCCTCCTCATCCTCCACCTCCTCTTCGCCCGGTACCTCGTCATGTACACTGCCCTGACCAGACAATCGCTGACTGTCATCAAGGCTTTCCTCTTCCTCTGGTGCAGACGCCTGATCCTTTATGTGCGTCAAACTTTGCATCAGCAGACGCATTAGGGGGATGCTCATGCTTATTATGGCGTTGTCTGCACTAACCAGCCGTGTGCATTCCTCAAAACACTGAAGGACTTGACACATGTCTTGAATCTTCGACCACTGCACACCTGACAACTCCATGTCTGCCATCCTACTGCCTGCCCGTGTATGTGTATCCTCCCACAAAAACATAACAGCCCGCCTCTGTTCGCACAGTCTCTGAAGCATGTGCAGTGTTGAGTTCCACCTTGTTGCAACGTCTATGATTAGGCGATGCTGGGGAAGGTTCAAAGAACGCTGATAGGTCTGCATACGGCTGGAGTGTACAGGCGAACGGCGGATATGTGCGCAAAGTCCACGCACTTTGAGGAGCAGGTCGGATAACCCCGGATAACTTTTCAGGAAGCACTGCACCACCAGGTTTAAGGTGTGAGCCAGGCAAGGAATGTGTTTCAGTTGGGAAAGGGAGATGGCAGCCATGAAATTCCTTCCGTTATCACTCACTACCTTGCCTGCCTCAAGATCTACAGTGCCCAGCCACGACTGCGTTTCTTGCTGCAAGAACTCGGACAGAACTTCCGCGGTGTGTCTATTGTCGCCCAAACACTTCATAGCCAATACAGCCTGCTGACGTATGCCAGTAGCTGCCCCATAATGGGAGACCTGGTGTGCAACAGTGGCAGGTGCGGATGGAGTGTTTGTGCGACTGCGGTCTGTGGACGAGCTCTTGCTTCTGCAGGAGGACGAGGAGGAGGAGGAGGAGGGGGTGCGAACGGCTACAGACAACTGTTTACTAGACCGTGGGCTAGGCAGAACTGTCCCAAACTTGCTGTCCCCTGTGGACCCTGAATCCACCACATTTACCCAGTGTGCCGTGATGGACACGTAACGTCCCTGGCCATGCCTACTGGTCCATGCATCTGTTGTCAGGTGCACCTTTGTGCTCACAGATTGCCTGAGTGCATGGACGATGCGCTCTTTAACATGCTGGTGGAGGGCTGGGATGGCTTTTCTGGAAAAAAAGTGTCGACTGGGTAGCTCGTAGCGTGGTACAGCGTAGTCCATCAGGTCTTTGAAAGCTTCGCTTTCAACTAACCGGTAGGGCATCATCTCTAACGAGATTAGTCTAGCTATGTGGGCGTTCAAACCCTGTGTACGCGGATGCGAGGCTAAGTATTTCCTTTTTCTAACCATAGTCTCATGTAGGGTGAGCTGGACTGGAGAGCTGGAGATCGTGGAACTAGCGGGGGTGCCGGTGGACATGGCAGACTGAGAGACGGTGGGAGATGGTATTGTTGCCGCCGGTGCCCTAGATGCAGTGTTTCCTACTACGAAACTGGTGATTCCCTGACCCTGACTGCTTTGGCCTGGCAAAGATACCTGCACAGATACAGCAGGTGGTGCGCTAAATGGTGGTCCTACACTGCCGGAAGGGATGTTGCGTTGATGACTAGCTTCATTGGCCGAGGGTGCAACAACCTTAAGGGACGTTTGGTAGTTAGTCCAAGCTTTCAAATGCATGGTGGTTAAATGTCTATGCATGCAACTAGTATTGAGACTTTTCAGATTCTGACCTCTGCTTAAGGAAGTAGAACATTTTTGACAGATGACTTTGCGCTGATCAATTGGATGTTGTTTAAAAAAATGCCAGACTGCACTCTTTCTAGCATCGGATACCTTTTCAGGCATTGCAGACTGAGCTTTAACCGGATGGCCACGCTGTCCTCCACCAGGTTTTGGCTTTGCCACGCGTTTTGGGCAAGATACGGGCCCGGCAGATGGAACCTGTGGCGATGTTGATGCCTGCTGCGGCCCCTCCTCCTCCTCTGCTTCAGAACTGCTGCCGCCTGCACCCTGTTCCCCCAATGGCTGCCAATCGGGGTCAAGAACTGGGTCATCTAATAACTCTTCTTGTACCTCCTGCGCAACTTCGTCTGTGTCACCGTGTCGTTCGGTGGTATAGCGTTCGTGATGGGGCAACATAGTCTCATCAGGGTCTGATTCTTGATCAGCACCCTGCGAGGGCAATGTTGTGGTCTGAGTCAAAGGACCAGCATAGTAGTCTGGCTGTGGCTGTGCGTCAGTGCACTCCATGTCAGATTCAATTTGTAATGGGCATGGACTGTTAACTGCTTCACTTTCTAAGCCAGGGACGGTATGTGTAAAGAGCTCCATGGAGTAACCCGTTGTGTCGCCTGCTGCATTCTTCTCTGTTGTTGTTTTTGCTGAAGAGGACAAGGAAGTGACTTGTCCCTGACCGTGAACATCCACTAACGACGCGCTGCTTTTACTTTTACCAGTTTCACGAGATGAGGCAAAAGAGCTAGAGGCTGAGTCAGCAAGATAAGCCAAAACTTGCTCTTGCTGCTCCGGCTTTAAAAGCGGTTTTCCTAATCCCAGAAAAGGGAGCGTTCGAGGCCTTGTGTAGCCGGACGACGAACCTGGCTCCACAGCTCCAGACTTAGGTGCAATATTTTTTCCCCCACGACCACCTGATGCTCCACCACTACCACTACCCTCATTACCAGCTGACAATGAACGCCCCCGGCCACGACCTCTTCCACTAGACTTCCTCATTGTTTTAAAAACGTAACCAAACTAACGTTATTTGTTGCAGTCACACAACTTACACGGTGAGCTATAACTTCAGTATGATTTAGCTACCCCTTTACAGGTTGGTGAGACCACAGCGAAAATCAGGCCCAATGTTACACACTCTTTTTTTGGTGGCTGCAAATTAGAGAGATGCCCCACACGCAGGACTGTCACTGAAGCACAAATGTTAATATTAATGTCACACTATTATTTTTTTTTTATTTTTATTTTTTTCAGGAACACTTTAGAAACCCCCCAAAAAAAAAAAAATAGATTTTTGCAGGGAGAATTTAGAAAACAAATGTAACAAACTATATGCTTTCTATGGGCCACTGAGTGAGAGATGACGCACACAGGAATCAGGAGTGGCACACAAGCCCAGAGGCCAATATTTTTCTACCAATGATTGATGGAGTTATTTTCTCTGGTAGATTTTGGAACCCAAATCAAGGAAAAAAAATGTAGGCTTTCTATGGACCACAATTGGAGAGAGAGAGAGAGAGAGATGGCACACCCAGGAGTCAAGACTGGCACACAAGCAGAAAGGCCAATATTAATCTCCCACTGTTTTTTTTTTTTTTTTTTTTTTTTTTTTTTCTTTTCAGGGAGACTTTAGAAAAAAAAATAATAAAAAAAATATGATTTTATCAGGAAGAATTTAGAAACCAAATAAAATAAAATGATTTTTTCAGGGAGAATTTATAAAACAAATAAAAACAAAAATAGGCGTTCTATGGCCCACTGACTGAGAGATGACGCACACAGGAGTCAGGAGTGGCACACAAACCCAGAGGCCAATATTTTTCTACCAATGATTGATGTAGTTATTTTCTCTGGTAGATTTTAGAACCCAAATCAAGGAAAAAAAATATAGGCTTTCTATGGACCACAATTGGAGAGAGAGAGAGAGAGAGAGAGAGAGAGAGAGAGAGAGAGAGAGAGAGAGATGGCACACCCAGGAGTCAAGACTGGCACACAAGCAGAAAGGCCAATATTAATCTCCCACTGTTTTTTTTGGTTGTTTTTTTTTTTTTTTTTTTCAGGGAGACTTTAGAAAAAAAAATAATAAAAAAAATATGATTTTATCAGGAAGAATTTAGAAACCAAATAAAATAAAATGATTTTTTCAGGGAGAATTTATAAAACAAATAAAACCAAAAATAGGCGTTCTATGGCCCACTGACTGAGAGATGACGCACCCAGGAGTCAAGACTGGCACACAAGCAGAAAGGCCAATATTAATCTCCCACTGTTTTTTTTGGTTGTTTTTTTTTTTTTTTTTTCAGGGAGACTTTAGAAAAAAAAATAATAAAAAAAATATGATTTTATCAGGAAGAATTTAGAAACCAAATAAAATAAAATGATTTTTTCAGGGAGAATTTATAAAACAAATAAAACCAAAAATAGGCGTTCTATGGCCCACTGACTGAGAGATGACGCACCCAGGAGTCAAGACTGGCACACAAGCAGAAAGGCCAATATTAATCTCCCACTGTTTTTTTTGGTTGTTTTTTTTTTTTTTTTTTCAGGGAGACTTTAGAAAAAAAAATAATAAAAAAAATATGATTTTATCAGGAAGAATTTAGAAACCAAATAAAATAAAATGATTTTTTCAGGGAGAATTTATAAAACAAATAAAACCAAAAATAGGCGTTCTATGGCCCACTGACTGAGAGATGACGCACCCAGGAGTCAAGACTGGCACACAAGCAGAAAGGCCAATATTAATCTCCCACTGTTTTTTTTTTTTTTTTTCAGGGAGACTTTAGAAAAAAAAATAATAAAAAAAATATGATTTTATCAGGAAGAATTTAGAAACCAAATAAAATAAAATGATTTTTTCAGGGAGAATTTAGAAAACAAATAAAACCAAAAATAGGCGTTCTATGGCCCACTGACTGAGAGATGACGCACACAGGAGTCAGGAGTGGCACACAAACCCAGAGGCCAATATTTTTCTACCAATGATTGATGTAGTTATTTTCTCTGGTAGATTTTAGAACCCAAATCAAGGAAAAAAAATATAGGCTTTCTATGGACCACAATTGGAGAGAGAGAGAGAGAGAGAGAGAGAGAGAGAGAGATGGCACACCCAGGAGTCAAGACTGGCACACAAGCAGAAAGGCCAATATTAATCTCCCACTGTTTTTTTGGTTGTTTTTTTTTTTTTTTTTTCAGGGAGACTTTAGAAATAAAAATAATAAAAAAAATATGATTTTATCAGGAAGAATTTAGAAACCAAATAAAATAAAATGATTTTTTCAGGGAGAATTTAGAAAACAAATAAAACCAAAAATATGCGTTCTATGGCCCACTGACTGAGAGAGAGAGAGAGATGGAACGCTTAGTACTGGCACACAAGCCCAAAGGGCAATATTAATCTCCCTTTTTTTTTCCAGGGAGAATTTCTGAAACCCAAAAAAAAAATAAAATAGGCTTTCTATGGCCCACTATTTGTGAGAGAGATGGGACGCTCAGGACTGGCACAGATGGCACGCTCAGGACTGGCACAGAAGCCCAGAGGCCAATATTAATCTCCCTTTTTTTCTGGGAGAATTTATAAAACCAAAAAAATATTTAAATAGGCTTTCTATGGCCCACTATTTGTGAGAGAGATGGCACGCTCAGGACTGGCACAGATGGCACGCTCACAACTGGCACACAAGCCCAGAGGCCAATATTAATCTCCCTTTTTTCAGGGAGAATTTCTAAAACCCAAAAAAAAAATAAAATAGGCTTTCTATGGCCCACTATTTGTGAGAGAGATGGGACGCTCAGGACTGGCACAGATGGCACGCTCAGGACTGGCACAGAAGCCCAGAGGCCAATATTAATCTCCCTTTTTTTCTGGGAGAATTTATAAAACCAAAAAAATATTTAAATAGGCTTTCTATGGCCCACTATTTGTGAGAGAGATGGCACGCTCAGGACTGGCACAGATGGCACGCTCACAACTGGCACACAAGCCCAGAGGCCAATATTAATCTCCCTTTTTTCAGGGAAAATTGATAAAACAAAAAAAAAAATTAAATAGGCTTTCTATGGCCCACTATTTGTGAGAGAGATGGCACGCTCAGGGCTGGCTGGCACAGATGGCACGCTCAGGACTGGCACACAAGCCCAGAGGCCAATATTAATCTCCCTTTTTTTCTGGGAGAATTTATAAAACCAAAAAAATATTTAAATAGGCTTTCTATGGCCCACTATTTGTGAGAGAGATGGCACGCTCAGGACTGGCACAGATGGCACGCTCACAACTGGCACACAAGCCCAGAGGCCAATATTAATCTCCCTTTTTTCAGGGAAAATTGATAAAACAAAAAAAAAAATTAAATAGGCTTTCTATGGCCCACTATTTGTGAGAGAGATGGCACGCTCAGGGCTGGCTGGCACAGATGGCACGCTCAGGACTGGCACACAAGCCCAGAGGCCAATATTAATCTCCCTTTTTTTCTGGGAGAATTTATAAAACCAAAAAAATATTTAAATAGGCTTTCTATGGCCCACTATTTGTGAGAGAGATGGCACGCTCAGGACTGGCACAGATGGCACGCTCACAACTGGCACACAAGCCCAGAGGCCAATATTAATCTCCCTTTTTTCAGGGAAAATTTATAAAACAAAAAAAAAAATTAAATAGGCTTTCTATGGCCCACTATTTGTGAGAGAGATGGCACGCTCAGGGCTGGCACAGATGGCACGCTCAGGACTGGCACACAAGCCCAGAGGCCAATATTAATCTCCCTTTTTTTCAGGGAGAATTTATAAAACCAAAAAAAAAAATAAATAGGCTTTCTATGGCCCACTATTTGTGAGAGAGATGGCACACTCAGGACTGGCACACAAGCCCAAAGGCCAATATTAATCTCCCACTGTATTTTTATCAGGGAGAATTTATACACCCCACAAAAAAAAATACAGAAAAATGAAAAGGCTTTCTATGGCCCACTATGTGAGAGAGATGGCACACACAGGGATGGCACTCTAGCAGAAATGCCAAATTGCCAATCTTAATCTCCCACCAAAAAAAAAAAAAAAAACAAAACAGGGAATGTCCTACAATTACTATCTCCCTGCCTGCAGTAATCTCAGCCAGGTATGGCAGGCAGCTACTATCTCCCTGCCTGCAGTAATCTCAGCCAGGTATGGCAGGCAGCAATAAGGAGTGGACTGATGCACAAATGAAATAAAAAGTGTGGACAAACAAAAAAGATAGCTGTGCAGAAAGGAAGGAACAAGAGGATTTGTGCTTTGAAAAAAGCAGTTGGTTTGCACAGCGGCGTACACACAGCAATGCAGCTATCAGGGAGCCTTCTAGGGCAGCCCAATGAGCTACAGCGCTGAGGGGAAAAAAAAAAAAAAAAAAACTTCCACTGTCCCTGCACACCGAGGGTGGTGTTGGACAGTGCAAATCGCTGCAGCACAAGCGGTTTTGTGGTTAATGGACCCTGCCTAACGCTATCCCTGCTTCTGACAAAGCGGCAGCAACCTCTCCCTAAGCTCAGATCAGCAGCAGTAAGATGGCGGTCGGCGGGAACGCCTCTTTATAGCCCCTGTGACGTCGCAGACAGCAAGCCAATCACTGCAATGCCCTTCTCTAAGATGGTGGGGACCAGGACCTATGTCATCACGCTGCCCACACTCTGCGTTTACCTTCATTGGCTGAGAAATGGCGCTTTTCGCGTCATTGAAACGCGACTTTGGCGCGAAAGTCGCGTACCGCATGGCCGACCCCGCACAGGGGTCGGATCGGGTTTCATGAAACCCCGACTTAGCCAAAAGTCGGCGACTTTTGAAAATGTTCGACCCGTTTCGCTCAACCCTATTGGTGAGGGCATCCTTTAGCTGGCGGAAGGCTTCCTCACACTCTGGGGTCCAGGTTACCTGGCGGGGTTGGTTCTTACAGGTCAGATCAGTGAGGGGCTTGGCCACGCTGCTGTAATTGGGAACGAATTTCCTATAATACCCCGCTGTCCCTAGAAACGCCATGACCTGGGTTTTATTGCGTGGGGTGGGCCATTTGGCTATGGCCTCAATCTTGGCTGGTTCTGGTCTCTGTTTCCCACTTCCCACCCAATGCCCTAAATACTGAACCTCTGCTTTGCCCACGTGACACTTGTTTGGGTTCAAGGTGATTCCGGCCTTGTGGATCCTGTCTAATACTGTCTCTAGGTGATTTAGATGCTCTTCCCATGTTGCACTGTAGATGGCGATGTCATCCAGGTAGGCACACGCATAGTCCTGGAGACCATCCAGAAGCCGGTCAGCCAGCCTCTGGAAGGTCACCGGGGCAGTCTTCATCCCGAATGGCATAACTCGAAACTGGAATAAGCCAAACGGGGTGACAAATGCTGACTTGGGAATAGCATCAGGACTAAGGGGAATCTGCTAGTAGCCTTTGCATAGATCGATGGTGGTCAAATACTTTGCCCCTGCCAGCCGGTCTAACAAGTCATCCACACGCGGCATGGGATACGCATCCGTCACTGTTTTCTCATTGAGCTTACGATAGTCTACACAAAACTGTGTAGTCCCATCCTTCTTGGGCACTAACACTACGGGGGATGCCCAGGGACTGACTCTTAAATGACCCCTAAATGCAACATATCTTGTATCTCTTGTCGCATCCCTTCTCGTACAGACTCAGGGACGTGGAAGGGGGGTTGTCGCAGGGGGTGTCTGATCCTGGGTCTAAAACCTTGTGTTGTGCCATGTGAGTGTACCTGGGTTTCCCCGAAAACATCCTCTGTCGCTGCCTCAACAACTTCTCCGCCTGCTGTCTCTCCCGGGGACCTAAGTCTTCACCCCAGTGTACCTGGTCCCATGTTTTAGACTGAGTCCTCTCCCCTAAGACATCAGGCAAGGGAAGTCCAGCTAAATCTTCTGCTTCACGTGCACAGATGGCCACTACCTCTTCAGGGTGCTCCCGATAGGGCTTCAGCATATTCACGTGGAACATGCGGATAACCTTGGGGTCGTCACAATCGGCGACATTATAGGTGGTGTCGGCTATTTTCCCCACTACCTGGTAGGGCCCCTGCCATGCAGCTTGGAACTTGTTCTGCCTAGTGGGCTCTAACACCAGGACCTTCTGCCCTATTTCCAAGGTGCGTTCTCTGTCCCTCCGATCGTACCATATGCGCTGGCGCTGCTGGGCCACCTGCATGTTCTCACGTACAGCCTGGGTCAGCTCCTGTAGGCGGTCCCGGAATTCCAGCACATAGGGTAGGGTACAATAGGTACCCCTTCTATGATGCCCTCCCCTTCCCAGTGTTCTAGCACTAAGTCTAGGGGTCCCCTTACCCGTCTCCCGTATACCAGTTCGAATGGGGAGAACACCATGGATTCTTGGGGCACCTCTCGATAGGCAAACAGGAGGTGAGGCAAGAATTTCTCCCAGTCCCTGTAGGTCCTGGTAAAAGTCCCAATGAGTTGTTTTAACGTCCCGTTAAAGCGTTCGCACAACCCATTGGTTTGCGGGTGGTACGGGGCGCTTCTAATGGACTTTATGCCGCACAGCTTCCACAGTTGGTTGGTCACCTCTGCTGTAAACTGGGTACCCTGGTCTGAGATAATCTCCTGGGGAAATCCAACCCGTGAGAAAACCTGGAGCAGGGCAGCCGCCACCGTCTCTGCCAGTGTGTTAGGTAACGCAACCGCCTCTGGATACCGTGTGGCATAATCTACCACTGTCAATATATACCTTTTCCCTGACGGACTGGGTTTGGCTAACGGCCCTATCAGATCGACCGCTACTCGGCTAAATAGTTCCTCCACAATGGGAAGGGGGCGTAATTTGGCCTTGCATCGATCTCCCCTCTTGCCAATGCGCTGGCACCTGTCACAGGTCTGGCAGTATTGACGAACATCATAGGTTACCCCCGGCCAAAAGAAGTTTTGTGTCAGACGATGCCTGATGCGACTGACGCCAAAGTGCCTGGCCAAGGGTATGTCATGAGAGATTCGCAGTAACTCCTGCCTATATTTCTTGGGAACTACCAGCTGTCGTTTTATAGTGGGGCTTGTCCCTGTGCGGTGCTGCTCTGTGATCTGGTAGGGGAGTCCCTGCTTCCATATAAACTGTTCCCCTTCCAGTACCCCTCTCCCCTCCTGTGCCTTCCCACAATATCCCTCCAATGAAGGATCCTCAAGTAACTCCCTCTTAAATTCATCTGGGGTGGCCCAAGAAATGTGTTTAGCTATGGGAATACGTGTAGGGCTGGGATGTCTTACCTGGGCCTCCCCTGAGTGTAATTCCGCCTCCGCAGCTCGAGCTTGTCTCCGGGTGGTCACAGGATATGTCTCAGCCAGAGGGGCAACCGAGAAGGCAGACAACATGGGCCTCAAGTCGTTTCCCAGCAAAACGTCTGCAGGCAAATCCTCCATCAAGCTGACCTCAACAAGGCCATCCCCAACTCCCCAGTTCAGGTGAATCCTGGCAGTGGGCAGTCGATGTATGGCTCCCCCTGCTACACGGACTGCCACTGTCCGGTCCATCTTCTCTTGGTCCCGGACGAGATGAGGCTTCACAAGGGTCAAAGTTGCTCCGGAATATTTTAGTCCCTGCATGCGTTTCCCATTAACCCACATGACCTGTCGATGCTGTTGTCGATTATCTGCCCGGGCTGCCTGCACGGGGTCTACTTCATGCAGCACTTCCTCCATGTCTTCCACCCCTTGGTTAGTTGTAGCCCCCAATGCCGGGTCAGCTTCGCCTTGGTAGCAGTGTACAGCGGCCCTGCGGAAGGTAGCTGTTCCCGCCTTTGGCCACTGGGTATGCTGAGTCCGGTTGGGACATTGTCTTTGCAGGTGGCCCAGCTGACGGCAGGTGTGGCATCGCGCCCCAGGGGAACTGTGGTAGACCGGGTTTCTAGCTGGTCCCCCTACAATCGTCGGTGGTTTGGGGCCCTCCAGGTCCATGGGCGGACCCCTAGTGACCATCTTTGATCCGGACAACTGAGGCCTCCTGGCGTCATGATGTTCATCGGCCAGACGAGTGGCTTCCTCAAGAGTCATTGGCCGCCTGTCCCCAAGCCATTCCTGTGTCTCGGGGTTTAGTCCATTAAAGAATCGTTCTATCAAGAAGAGCTGGAGGACGTCCTCCTTAGTGGTTGCTAGGCTCCCTTGTACCCACTGTAGCAGTGACCACCGTAATTTACAGGCCCATTCAGCGTGGGTATCGGTTACTCGTTTTATAAGTCCGCGGAACTTTTGGCGGTATGCCTCTGGTGTCAGCACATACCGGGCCAAGATCACTTCTTTGATCCGCTCATAGTCCATACAGTCCTCATCAGGTACCGTGCGATAGGCGTCCGCTGCCCAGCCTTTCAGCTTGCTGGCCAGAATCTGAACCCGTTCCTCCGGCTTCACTTGATGAAGGGCACACTGCCGCTCAAAGTCCTGCAGAAAGCCATCAATGTCTTCCTCTGCCTCCCCCAACTGTCGGAAGGCATTATACTGGATCTTTTTGTCGTTTACTGTTGAAGGTACCTGGGCGGAGGCCAGAGCTCCCCTTGCTTGCTGACTCTCCTCTCTCCGCTCTGCCATCTCCATCTTGGCCAGCTCCACTTTGGTTCGCTCTGCCATCTCCATCTTGGCTAGCTCTATCCTAGTCCGCTCGGCCATCTCTTCCTTCAGATCAGTACGCACATCAGCCATCACCTCTCGTATGATCTCTACTGCAGGGCCTTGAGAAAGGAGTCCGAAATGCGCGTCGGGGCAGACGCACGTAGCCTGGTGACAGCGACAGCTTCTCCCCCACTGACTTGAGGTAATTATACCGTCCACCATCCTATGGGCCTAATAGGGTCTGAATGGGGTATTACAATACGTGGAGTCGGTTCTGACTGAATTACAGGGGTGGTATTGAGAGAGAAATAGCATGATTAGCACTGAAACCCTCTATATCAATACCCATGTGGGAGTAATCTGTGCGCTGTGTTACACCGTGGTGGTGCGCCAACACGTAGCGATGGTGTTAGGATTGTCGGGTGTTCCATTCCCCTAATTCTGGTCGTGTGGTCTTTTAATATATTTGTTTAATAAAATTATGGTTTTGTATAAATATCATTGCCTTTTGATCATCATTTTTTGGAGTCCTATATTTATATATGTGTGTGTCACTGACATCTACAGAATATATATCTAACTATCCTATATGTATATACAGGTCCTTCTCAAAAAATTAGCATATAGTGTTAAATTTCATTATTTACCATAATGTAATGATTACAATTAAACTTTCATATATTATAGATTCATTATCCACCAACTGAAATTTGTCACGTCTTTTATTGTTTTAATACTGATGATTTTGGCATACAACTCCTGATAACCCAAAAAACCTGTCTCAATAAATTAGCATATTTCACCCATCCAATCAAATAAAAGTGTTTTTTAATAACAAACAAAAAAACCATCAAATAATAATGTTCAGTTATGCACTCAATACTTGGTCGGGAATCCTTTGGCAGAAATGACTGCTTCAATGCGGCGTGGCATGGAGGCAATCAGCCTGTGACACTGCTGAGATGTTATGGAGGCCCAGGATGCTTCAATAGCGGCCTTAAGCTCATCCAGAGTGTTGGGTCTTGCGTCTCTCAACTTTCTCTTCACAATATCCCACAGATTCTCTATGGGGTTCAGGTCAGGAGAGTTGGCAGGCCAATTGAGCACAGTAATACCATGGTCAGTAAACCATTTACCAGTGGTTTTGGCACTGTGAGCAGGTGCCAGTTCGTGCTGAAAAATGAAATCTTCATCTCCATAAAGCATTTCAGCCGATGGAAGCATGAAGTGCTCCAAAATCTCCTGATAGCTAGCTGCATTGACCCTGCCCTTGATGAAACACAGTGGACCAACACCAGCAGCTGACATGGCACCCCACACCATCACTGACTGTGGGTACTTGACACTGGACTTCAGGCATTTTGGCATTTCCTTCTCCCCAGTCTTCCTCCAGACTCTGGCACCTTGATTTCCGAATGACATGCAAAATTTGCTTTCATCAGAAAAAAGTACTTGGGACCACTTAGCAACAGTCCAGTGCTGCTTCTCTGTAGCCCATTTCGGCACCTGTAGCCCATTTCCTGCACACGCCTGTGCACGGTGGCTCTGGATGTTTCCACACCAGACTCAGTCCACTGCTTCCTCAGGTTCCCCAAGGTCTGGAATCGGTCCTTCTCCACAATCTTCCTCAGGGTCCGGTCTCCTCTTCTCGTTGTACAGCGTTTTCTGCCACATTGTTTCCTTCCAACAGACTTACCATTGAGGTGCCTTGATACAGCACTCTGGGAACAGCCTATTTGTTGAGAAATTTCTTTCTGGGTCTTACCCTCTTGCTTGAGGGTGTCAATGATGGCCTTCTTGACATCTGTCAGGTCGCTAGTCTTACCCATGATGGGGGTTTTGAGTAATGAACCAGGCAGGGAGTTTATAAAAGCCTCAGGTATCTTTTGCATGTGTTTAGAGTTAATTAGTTGATTCAGAAGATTAGGGTAATAGGTCGTTTAGAGAACCTTTTCTTGATATGCTAATTTATTGAGACAGGTTTTTTGGGTTATCAGGAGCTGTATGCCAAAATCATCAGTATTAAAACAATAAAAGACGTGACAAATTTCAGTTGGTGGATAATGAATCTATAATATATGAAAGTTTAATTGTAATCATTACATTATGGTAAATAATGAAATTTAACACTATATGCTAATTTTTTGAGAAGGACCTGTATTCTATTCTAACCTGTTACTCTGTTATTTTACTGTAGCTGCACATGAATTGCCAGCTTTTCCAAGGAGATCGGTGTGTAAAAATCGGACAGCACTCGCATTGTCCGAATGCTGTGCGATTTTTTTCTCTCGCACCTATTGACTTCTATTGCAGGATTCGATCCAATTTCCGATTACAATCGCAGCATGCTGCGGGTTTTTTTCCAGTCAGATTGTGATCTGATCCGAGCTGGAAAAAAAAACACAGATGAACACACAATGATAGAATAGCATTGGTCCGAATGCAATCTGATTTTCAGTCGGATTGCATTCGTTCGATTTCATCGCAAGTGGGAATGAGCCCTAAAAGAGCCACATAAGTGCTGACCTTCTTACATATCCACAAAAATATATTTGCAAAATAAAGTTTTGACTTATCACATCAATATGTTAAAAGTCGTCAAAAGTGCCAATTTATGTCAGCAAGTACATGATGCAAGCTAAAAAAACGTGTTTTTCTAATGTTGAACTTAAAGTGTTTTGGTAGAGTTCTAGTTTTGAAACTATCATTTATACATCACATTGCCACTTTATATTTTTGTCAGAACATTTGGCTCTTTTAGAAGTGGTCAAAACATCTTGTTTATCTTCCCAGCTAAAAAGATCTTGATCTGTGTGTTCCATTTACCTGCCAGTCCCTGAGAGATGAACACCACTACAAACAGGTCATTCTCAATTGGAATCATGCTGATAAAACTACTATAGTAACTTCTAAGATACACAGTGAGATAGACTAAGATTTGTTTTTCTTTTGTTTTTCATTCCTTTTCCTTCCTGAATTTTCAACAGTGACAGTAATAATATATGGTTTTATCTTGCATATTTAACATGCAGAAATAATTCTGAATCTACAGTCAGCAGTTATTGCATTGAACTATCAATAAGCTTGTCAATTACTGTGGGACTCTACATTATCATAATTAATGTTTGGTTTGACAATAAAGCTTTTTTATCTGTAAAAATGTGTATAATTGTAGAATAATTTAGCGGGAACCTGCCAGGTCTTTTTACATGTTTTGTTTTTTCAGATGTAGCAAAATTAAAAAAAAATTTTTTTTTAAACAACTACATTCTGTATGCTAACAATCTGTGAAGATTCAAGTGGCTATTGACATAGTATGAAAAAGTCAGGTAGTCCAGTGCCATCTCCACCCCAAATTCTTGAGCAATGCATAGTGCATTGTACTTGGATAAATTACAGTACATTTTACTGCAATATGTGTGTGGGAGTACACCACAACAAAGTATGCAATAGATTTAGAAGTGGTTGTGTCAGCAAAGACTGAAGTCAGAGGCGTAGCTAGGGTTTTGGTTCAGGGGGGCGAAACTTCTGAGTGGGCCCCTAACCAGGTAACCTTCATTACAACTGGGTGATGCACCCTAATAGTGGAGGAGAACCTCAGCAGATGACAGCGATGTTGCTGAAAATAAACTCTATATAATGGCCAATATTGAAATTACCGCCATATGGTCAGTGGTAGATACCAGTCCTACGAAACATACAAGAGATTACTGAACAGTTATAGATAGTAACTTACAGTTGACGTTCCTTCTGATGGAATCATTCACTTTTCACGTCTTTTCCATCTGGCCCAGACCGACATAACAACTTCTCCAGTCAGGACTCGGCTGCAGAAATTACAACAAAGACACATTTCACGTCTCATATTTTCAGCACTGTCACCAATGTGACTATTCCCAATCTGCACAAACTCCTCATCTTGCTGTAACCCCAATGTTGTTTGCATATTTTGAAAATGCACACAGGAACAAAGACCTTTATTTTTGGAGACATGTCCTGTGGTCTCATGAAACTAAAATGTAACCTTTTGGGCATAATGGCCATCATTATGCTTGCAGGAAAAATTGAGAAGCTTGGAAGCCTAAGAACACCATCCCAACTGTGAAACTCTGGGTGGCAACATAATGTGGTGAGGTTCCTTTGCTGCAAGAGGGACTGGTGCACTTCACAAAATACCACAGTATCACGGAAATACCACACTGGCAAATATGTGGCCTGTATTTTTTTAAATGCTAAATAGTGCTGTATATAAGTAGAGTTGCAGATAGCAAAAGCAATGGAAAACCGGCCTAAAATGCCCAAACTTGTAGCACGCAGATTTATGAGGCCTTTTTTGTTTTTTTTTTGGTGAATTTAAAACAAAAAAAAAGAGTGGAACAAGGCTACCACACAGAACTATGCTACTGCAGAAATTAGATTTTTCAAAAACAGATACACCAGGACTCAGTCTGACTTAACAGACTGTATTAACCCCTTCACCCCGAAGCCTGTTTTCACCTAAGTGACAGGGCCAATTTTTACAATTCTGACCATTGTCACTTTATGAGTTAATAACTCTGAAACGCTTCAACGGATCCTGGTGATTCTGACATTGTTTTCTCATGACATATTGTATTTTATGATAGTGGCAAAATTTCTTTGATATTACTTGCGTTTATTTGTGAAAAAACTGAAATTTGGTGAAAATTTTGAACATTTTGCAATTTTCAAGCTTTGAATTTTTATACCCTTGCATCAGAGACTCATATCACACAAATTAGTTAATAAATAACATTTCCCACATGTCTACTTTACATCAGCACAATTTTGAACCAAATTTTTTTTTTGTTAGGGAGTTATAAGGGTTAAAATTTAAACAGCGATTTCTCATTTTTTCAACAAACTTTACAAAACCATTTTTTTAGGGACCACATCACATTTGAAGTCACTTTGAGGGGCTTATATGATTTAAAATACCCAAAAGTGACACCATTCTAAAAACTACACCCCTCGAGGTACTCAAAACCACATTCAAGAAGTTTATTAACCCTTCAGGTGCTTCACAGGAATTAACGGAATGTGGAAGGAAAAAATGAACATTTAACTTTTTTTCGCATAATGATCTTTTAGCAACAATTTTTTTTATTTTCACAAGGGTAAAAGGAGAAAATGGACCACTAACTATGTTGTGAGCACTTTGAATCCCCACGTGCTTCACAGAAGTTTAGAACGTAGAGGCGTGAAAATAAAAAATCACATTTTTTCTGCAAAAATGATCTTTTTGCAACAATTTTTTGATCTTCACAAGTGTAAAAGGAGAAAATGGACACTAAAGTTGTTGTGCAATTTCTCCTGAATACACTGATGCCCTATATGTGGGGAAAAACCACTGTTTCGGTGCACGGCAGGACTCGGAAGGGAAGGAGCGTGTCCTTTTCATGGCCATGCGGAATAACGGTGTACTGTAGAGAATGTCAGTACTCCAGTATTGCCGAAGCTTTGGCTTTTTGATTATGCCCATATGCAGCACAATTCTCCAAAATGTCATCATCTCTGCTGCATTTACGGGGGTCCATCTGTGGTGTGATGACGTGGGATTTTGGGTGAAAAATTGTTGGGCATACAGGTTTGTCTGGGCCACCATAAGATTTATTATTTCATCACTGAAAAAGAATTTGAAGAAGTCGTGTCAAACTGGATTCCTGAGCTGCTGCTGAAATCCGGAATGACGGGCTGAAAATTTTCAGGGGGTGCAATCCATACAGGATCGATTGCTGCAGGAGTTGCCTGGGTCCTAGGGCGCCTTGTTAGGGGTCCTTCCTCACCAGATGAGGAGGAGGAGGATGAGGAGGAGGAGGAGGAATAGAGGAATGTGGGATCTTCCTCACTGGCTGTATCCGTGTCGGACGCAAGGATGGCGTAAGCCTCCTCTGGTGAATAGCGCCTTGTTGACGAATGGGCCATTTTTTTCCCCCAAACCCTGGGGATGTGTGTGTAAGTGGTGCTTTTACACGTGTAATGTGTGTGGCTTGTGTATAGGGTACTCTTTATTATAACCAATCAGAGAGAAAAAACAAGTAGTGAGAAAAAATGTAGAAGAAACAAAAAAACAAAAAAAAAGATGAAAAGAAAAATGAGATGTAAAAAAATAAGTTTGTATAAAAAAAGTATAAATTTACCCTACGCAACTAAATCTTTTTTTTTTTAAAAAGAAAAAATGAACGCCACTAACAGTGTGACGTACACTCCCCTAATGCACTTGCTAAAAATTAGATGACACAACTATTCTTTTTACAAAAGAAAAACGAACGCCACTAACAGTGCGACGTATGCTCCCCTATGCACTAGAGATTATCCGGCGATATCAGATTTTTTAATGCAAAAAAGACGCTACCTCCCTACCTATAAAACTACTCTCTACGATTTTTTTTTTCTAAAAGATGATCGGTCATCACTAACGCTGTGACACCGGCTACACTAACACGCTACCACTAAACTACTCTGTACAATTTTTTTTTTCTGTAAAAAAAAAAGACCGGTCGTTACTAACGCTGTGACACCAGCTAATCTACGTCTAAAACTACAGTGTACTAACTACTATTATTATTTTTTTGTAAAAAAAAAAATCGGACGTCGCTTAGACTGCGAAGTCTGTTACACTAACTAGCTAAAAAAAGAAAAAAGTCCTGTGGCGCAGTCTCTTGTCAGCAGCGATACTGATCAAAGAGCTGCGGACACAGGAAGAGCACGAATGCTCTGCACGGGACTCCGCACACAGGAAAAAAAGGGCAAAAAGTGCGCTAAAAATTGAATTGGAGGGGGAAGGGGGGTACTGGAACAGGGATGGAGGGACGCCGGCTACGCTACCTTGTTATGTCTAAAACTACACTGTACTAAGTAACTACTATTTTTTTTCTAAAAAAAAAAACGGACATCGCTTAAACTGCAATGTCCGCTACGCTAACTAGCTAAAAAAAAAAAAAGTCCTGTGGCGCAGTCTCTGATCAGCAGCAATACAGATCAGAGCGCTGCAGACACAGGAAGAGCACTAATGCTCTGCGCGGGACGCCGCGCACAGGAAAAAAAGCGTAAAAAAGTGCGCAAAAATTCAATTGGAGGGAGGGGGAGGGAGAGGGTACTGGAACAGGGATGGGGGGATGGGAAAGGGGTGGGGGAGGTGCTGCTGCTGTGATCACAGGCCTCACACAGCAGGCAGATGGCAGCAGAGAGCACAAGCACAGAGCACGGAGCTGGTGATCAGCACAGCACAGGAGGGCAGGAGATCGCCGGGTTGATCACACTGGCCACCAATGGATTCCTTCAATCAGGTCAGACAGAGGGGCTTGGACAACCACTCTGTACACCAAATCTGAGAGAAAGATGGCGTGCAGGGCGGTGATCTGTATTTTAAATTAACCCCTTTGGCGCTGATTGGCTAGAAGCTATTGTTCAGCCAATCAGTGCCATAGGGGTTAATCAGGTGAGGTGATGTCACCTACTGTGACGCGGTAACCGGAAAATGGCAGCGCCGTACTAGTACTGCGGCTGGCACAAATGCAGAGCCCGCCTCGCCGTACTAGTACGGCGCATGGCACAAAGGGGTTAATGTCTTTTTTTCTTTTTGGTGAATGTAAACAAAAAAAAATTGACCAAGGCTAGCAAACAGAACTATGCTACGTATGCCTGCTGAAACACAATTTTTCTAAACCAGATACAACAGAACTCCTAACATAACAGATGTATGACATATGACTCATGACATAACAGACTATATTAACTTTTTTTTAGGGTTTTGTATAATTAAAACAAAAAAAAAAAATAAGGCTAGCAGAAAGAACTCTGAAACTTATGCCTGTCAAGCTACAATTTTTCCACCACAAATACAACAGGCCTCAGTCTGACATAACAGAGTGTCTTAATTTTTTGGGGGGGGTTTTGTAGAATTTTTTTAAATGCTAAATAGTGCTGTATATAAGTAGAGTCACAGACAAGAAAAAAATGGACTATTGGCCTTAAATGCCCTAACTTGGAGCACGCAGATATATGAGGCCTGTCACGGAAATATCACACTGCCAAATATGTGGCTTGTATTATTTGGGGGGATCTGCAAAATAGTGCTGTATATAAGTAGAGTCACAGACAGCAAAAACAGTGGAAAACCAGCCTAAAATGTCCAAAATTGGAGCACGACGATATATGAGGCCTTTTTTGTTTTTTGGAACAAGGCTACCACACAGAACTATGCTGCTGCGGAAATACGATTTAAAAAGAAAAACACCAGGGCTCTGACTGACATAGCAAACTGTATTAATTTTTTGGGGGGCTTTTGGGTGAATTTATAAAAAAAAAATAGTAGAGCAAGGCTAGCACACACAACTATGCTACGCATGCCTGACAAACTATGATTTTTCTACAGATGCACCAGGACTCAGCCTGACATAACAGACTGTATATTTTTTTTTGGGGGGGAGGGGGGTGAATTTTTGGAGAAAAGAAAAAAAATTAAAATTGCAACTAGGTATGTAGTAAATAAGCAGGAGCAGCAGCAGCAGACAGTTATGGAGCTTTTGGAGGGATGCAGTGGGAGCTATTTACACAAATACAGTGCCTGCAGGTCTTGCACTGATGTGGATATGCTGTGCCCTGCCTACCTAGCGCTGCAATGTCGGGACCCACGCTTTAGCCCTAAAAAGGACTGTTGGTTTCTCAGGAGTTGTGGAATTAACAGTTGCAGACCTACACTAACCATTAAAAGCACGATTCTGACCCTATCTTGGCAGCAGCTCTCCCTACTCTCGCTGAATCCGGAGCTGAATGCGGTGAGCAGAGCGGCGCCAGGTCTCTTATAATCGGGATGATGCTGAACGGCCAAGCCAATCACTGCACGACCACAACAAAGATGGCTGCGTCATTTCATGGCCTGGCAGACAATCCCTGCACCATGATTGGGTCTCTGAAGTCCGCCAAAAATGCTTGGTGGACACAGCAGTTACCGACGAATAATCCCAGAAATGCTCGCTGCTCGGCAAGTACCCCGAGCACAGTGATACTCGGACGAGTAACGAGTAGTGGAGAGCACGTTCGCTCATCACTAATGCTTAATAAAAAATTTACTTTTTTCATATACTGATTTGACAACAATTTTGACACATTACTCATTAATTAAAGTCACAATTTTTAGTAATAAGTTTACGCTGTCTAAAATATAGAATCCTACTCCTTTATGAATGACCATATGAATATGTTATATATGATATAAATACTCCTGGCCACATACTGAGCAGACATTCACGGCCTTGCTCAATACAAACTCCAGCTGGTGATTCTGTGGCTCACGCTGAGGTCGCATCAACAGAACAGTGTCTTCTCTTCCAGTCTGCTCTGTTAGTGGAGCATGACCGACAATGTCATAGTGACTGACACCCGACTCTGGAAAATGCAAGCTCCAGCAGTAGAAAAGCAACTGTACTGCATAGGACCATGCAAGATAATGAAAATAAAAATCTATAATTAAGGCTCAGGTCACATTGCGTTTGTGCCAACTGATAGGCGCATATGCTCACGAGGTACACAGTCAGGATGGATGTTAAGGCATCTGTCTACCTTAGGCACACACTTTAGAGAAATGTATGATGGCTGTATACAGTTAAACAAATTTTATACAGAGAACACACTTTCAGTGCGACTCTGGTAAATGATCGCCTATGGCGATAGTGGAATATATGTTGGGAAAAGCTACTACAGGCTATGTGCATAGACGCAGTGGGCATCTAGCTTATGCTAAGGCGGCAAAATTCAGACAAAGTTAGCCTAAAAATGTCTTTAAATGAATAAAATATTTTCACTTTTCAAGCAGATATGTTAGTGCAACCATATTCAAATTGATATAGCTGCAATTACATAACAAAAGCTTGAAGTCATTTTTTCTATTTCGTTACATAAAGTGTTGTTGAGTACAGGTAATGAAGCTATCATTTATATCTGCAACTGAGCAAATGGAATTGACAAAGTTATTTTGCATTTCTTTGGGATTCAAATACAATTAAAAAAAAGCAAAAAAAAACAATAAAAAAGCAAAAAAGGGGCCGTATGATGCACACAAATGAGTGTAAAAAAGTAAATGGATTTGTGTATGCTATTTCTTAAAAACCCTCAGAAATGTCTACCCTATATTTTGAAATCTTGCTAAAAAATTGTCAACAAATTCACAAGCAATGTAGCCTCATTCAGAAGTCAGTAATTTTTATTTAGCGTTTTGGATCCAAGTTTTATCAGTGTTTGATTAATTACTTTAATGAGCAAAATAAATAAATAAAGCTTCTTCTATACATTGCAGTGTTAATCCCTGACAGCAAATCGATGGCACACAGATGCCATCTGTGTGCTGTGCATGACTGTCAAGGACCCATAGACTTGTATGGGTAATATCGATCCTAGACAATTGATCAAAAACGGATTTGTATGCAAAAGACACAGGCATGTGAATAGCCCCAAAGGCAATATTTGGTATATGTTCTATCGGAAAAAAAAAGAACATGAAAATAATTCACTGATGTCTGAATGAGGCCTAAAATACAAGTTACATTTACAACAATGCAGAGCCACATCCTAATTTAGAACTTTAAACTAAATATGATGTATACACTTGTAATACAGATCAATGCAAACAAATAATAAAACAGGATCAGAATTTTTTAAAGAATTTTAATGGTATTTGATAAGTTTTTACATCAGTAATTACAATTCTTGATAATTTCTACAGTATAAAACAAATACATTTTTATCTGGAATTTTAAAGGTGGATATAAAAAGAATGGTCATGTTAATAGCCATATTGGTTTGCATTAACTATTTTGCACCATATTTAAATTCGAAAAGAAGAAAAAAGAGTTGAAATACTGTTTATACAGTGGGTAAAACAAGTATTTGATACACTGACAATTTTGCAAGTGTTCCCACCTAAAAAGAATGGTGAGGTCTGTAATTTTTATGGTAGGTACACTTCAACTGTAAGAATAAAAAACAGAAAATCACATTGTATGATTTTTACATACTTGATTTACATTTTATAGCATGAAATAAGTATTTGATACAATAGAAAAACAGAACTTAATATTTGGTGCAGAAACCTTTTTTGTCATTTACAGATGTTTCCTTTTGTTCTTGGCCAAGTTTGCACACACTGCAGCAGGGACTTTTACCCACTTCTCCATACAGATCTTTTAGATTTTGGGGTTGTCATTGGGCAACATTGAGTTTCAGCTCCCTCCAAAGATTTTCTATTGGGTTCAGGTCTGGAGACTTGCTATGCCACTACAGGAACTTGAAATGCTTGTTACGGAGCAACTCCTTAGTTGCCCTTGCTGTGTGTTTTGGGTCATTATCATGCTGGAAAACCCAGCCATGACCCATCTTCAATGTTCTTACTGAGGGAAGGAGGTTGTTGTCCAAAATCTTACGATATACGACCCCATCCATCCTCCCTTCAAAAAAGTGCAGTCATCCTGTCCCCTTTGCAGAAAAGCAGCCACCAAAGTATGATATTTTCTCCTTTATGCTTCATGGTTGGGACAGTATTCTTGGGGTTGTAACTCCAAGTAAATAAAACTTCTGTGAAATCAAACTGTCCACTTAGGAAGCAACACTGTTTGACAATCAATTTCATATGCTGTTGTGCAAATGGAACAGACAACAGATGGAAATTATTGGCAATTATCAAGACACACTGAATAAAGAAGTAGTTCTGCAGGTGGGGACCACAGACCACATCTCAGTATCAATGGTTTCTGGCTGACGTTTTGGTCACTTTTGAATGTTGGTTGTGTTAGGAATCAAGTTTCCCTGCTGCACTGGGGGAATCTCGAACCATGTCTGCTGCGGTCTCCCATTCACCTCCAGCCACGGTGGAGCCTGCTCAGCGGAGACGTCAGTCCCAGCATCTAGCTCAAGCTGATACTGTGCACTTGGTGACTGCTGCTTTTCCAGGCTCTGCCTTTGTAGCCAGTACTGATCAGCGGCGAGCAGGCGTTTCAGGGACTAAGTCCTGCTTTTCCCATACTGAGCATGCCCACAGGATGACCTCCAATTGGAGGTCGGGGGTCACACGCTCAGGTCTTGATGCAGCTCCTGTTGGATCACTTGGAAGGTCGTTGAGTGCTACAGTGCTACAGATATAAAGGGTACGCATGGCCACACGGCCATGCAAAAGTATATACTTGAAAACGTGTGTGTGTAGATGTGTGGCTGTCGCTCTTTAGTCAACCCCCTTCCTAGTGTTGTTGACTGCTTGCAAATGGTGGATGCTTGCTATCTAGCGCCCGACAGTGTTACCTGCACACTTAGCACACGATCCAGCATCTTATTGCAGTGACCGCCAGTGCGGCGCCATGTGCTAATAGAGCCCTTTCCTGACCCAAGTCTGGGTGGTTAGTGGCGTCCACCAGAGCGGCACTGCACGCACTCTTGTGCATTAAATTATTATTTCTGTTTAATGCTGACACCCCAGTAGCAGTGTCGAGTGCAAGAAGTCTAGAGGAACTCTTTCCCTGAGTCTTGGGATAGAGTTCTGTGACTCCTTGCTTGCCCTCTTTGTGCGGTTCCGCGGCTTTGTGACGCAACAGGGTTCGCTTCCTTCATACCAGCTGAAGCTAACCCATGGGTGTATCCACATTATACCACCATATAGTCCATCATTACTCAGCAGCAGGTCCCATCTCTGCACGGTGGACCCCGGGCTGCGAACACAACTTATATCATCTTCCTAATTATTGGGTGCGTTCCGCTAGCCGTAACATGTTGTGTTTTCACACTCGTGGTAGCATGAGATGGACTCTACAACCCACAGACTCAGGTAGTGCAGCTCATCTAGAATGGCACATCAATGCAAGCTGTGGCAAGAATGTTTGCTGTGTCTATCAGCGTAGTGTCCAGAGGCTGGAGGCGCTACCAGGAGACAGGCTAGTACACCAGGAGATGTGGAGGGGGCTGTAGGAGGGCAACAACCCAGCAGCAGGACCGCTATCTCATCCTTTGTGCATGGTGGAACATGAGGAGCACTGCCAGATCCCTGCAAAATGACCTCCAGCAGGCCACAAATGTGCATGTGCCTGCACAAACTGTTAGAAACCGACTTTGTGAGGATGGTTAGAGTGCCCGACGTCCACAGATGCGGGTTGTGCTCACAGCCCGGAAACCAGACAGAAACAGGTACATGCACATAATTGTAGGATCAACCACGAGACAACAAAGTGCCAATCACAAAATTTCAAATTTTATTTAACACATCAAAGAAAAAACAAACAGAACACACTATTAAAAACATTTAAAACTTGTTCCACATTGAACAATCAATTAGATCAAAATGTCATATAATGGATAGCAATCAGTACATATTGTAACAACAAGTGCCCGGCTGTGAAAATATATTAACATACACAAAAGTCCATAGTTTATACTACCTATTATTCTATTTTCCTTTTTGCAATGCACTAGGTTATAATGGAAACCAATCGGAGAGGACTCTAGTAGTCCATAGGGCATAGGCAGCACCTCACAGTATGATGATAACAATACGAAACCATGTAATACTAGAACCAGGTGCCCTCATGCATATGCATATTCCTGTTGGTGTGGGCATCCCCATAGAGTCTAAAGTAGAGGATGTCCCAAAGCACATATAAGCGCACGAATACTCCCTTACACCCCGAGGGTAACAAACAAACAGGAGGTACACTGCCCGAATAACGAGTTGGTCATACTCCACCCTATACCGTCTCCAAGTCCACTACCGTCGTCATGGTCCTAAGTGCACTGTTACAGTCCGGGCATAATAGCTGGACCCACGCGTTCCGACACCCTGTGTCTTTCTCAAGGTGGTACTGTCTGAGATTAGTCAGATGTGTCTATTTATAGATACCTTAGATTAAGTTCATATTGCCGCTGTGAGACACAGCTCCGCAAGCCTGCAGATGGATCTGTGCGCTGCTACCCCGGAAGTGGAGTTCGCAGGTCACATGGGTTGATGATGCCGAAAGTGGAGTATTGAAGGACGCCTACCACATAGTTCCATATTGTGGAGTGCGCCTGCGCATCAGTACACCTCTCAAAAGCACCCACATGGCTATATTTCAATAGAAGGTCACCTACAAAGGGATGCCCCAAAGTGCCATAGTGTTTCCACATACATAATATCAACATTTTACTTATTTTATAGGTACTGTAGGAGACGGTCCTCCCTTGTAAAGAGTGCGCACGCGTACCCTTTCAGCGTCCAAGTGTGCGCCTATAGCGTATCTACACCCCCAGACTGTGGGCATTGCTATTCCTCAACACAGGGGAGGAGTTTCGCCACATGCAGCCGATGGGGGTGTAGATACGCTATAGGCGCACACTTGGACGCTGAAAGGGTACGCGTGCGCACTCTTTACAAGGGAGGACCGTCTCCTACAGTACCTATAAAATAAGTAAAATGTTGATATTATGTATGTGGAAACACTATGGCACTTTGGGGCATCCCTTTGTAGGTGACCTTCTATTGAAATATAGCCGTGTGGGTGCTTTTGAGAGGTGTACTGATGCGCAGGCGCACTCCACAATATGGAACTATGTGGTAGGCGTCCTTCAATACTCTACTTTCGGCGTCATCAACCCATGTGACCTGCGAACTCCACTTCCGGGGTAGCAGTGCACAGATCCATCTGCAGGCTTGCGGAGCTGTGTCTCACAGCTGCAATATGAACTTAATCTAAGGTATCTATAAATAGACACATCTGACTAATCTCAGACAGTACCACCTTGAGAAAGACACAGGGTGTGTCGTAACGCGTGGGTCCAGCTATTATGCCCGGACTGTAACAGTGCACTTAGGACCATGACGACGGTAGTGGACTTGGAGACGGTATAGGGTGGAGTATGACCAACTCATTATTCGGGCAGTGTACCTCCTGTTTGTTTGTTACCCTCGGGGTGTAAGGGAGTATTCGTGCGCTTATATGTGCTTTGGGACATCCTCTACTTTAGACTCTATGGGGATGCCCACACCAACAGGAATATGCATATGCATGAGGGCACCTGGTTCTAGTATTACATGGTTTCGTATTGTTATCATCATACTGTGAGGTGCTGCCTATGCCCTATGGACTACTAGATTCCTCTCCGATTGGTTTCCATTATAACCTAGTGCATTGCAAAAAGGAAAATAGAATAATAGGTAGTATAAACTATGGACTTTTGTGTATGTTAATATATTTTCACAGCCGGGCACTTGTTGTTACAATATGTACTGATTGCTATCCATTATATGACATTTGGATCTAATTGATTGTTCAATGTGGAACAAGTTTTAAATGTTTTTAATAGTGTGTTCTGTTTGTTTTTTCTTTGATGTGTTAAATAAAATTTGAAATTTTGTGATTGGCACTTTGTTGTCTCGTGGTTGATCCTACAATTATGTGCATGTACCTGTTTCTGTCTGGTTTCTGTGGTATTTCTTACATGCATGGTAGTGATCCCTGACTGGTTATCAAAATATAATATGTGATGGTGCCCACTTAAACAGCTCTTTGTCAGTTGTGCTCACAGCCCAACACGGTGCAGGTTGCTTGGCATTTGCAACAGAACACCAGGATTGGAAAATTCACCACTAGTGCCCTGTGCTCTTCACAGATGAAAGCAGGTTCACACTGAGCACATGTGACAGACGTAACAGTCTGGAGACGCTGTGCAGAGAGATCTGCTGCCTGCAACATCCTTCAGCATTACCAGTTTGGCAGTGGGTCAGTAATGGTGTGGGGTGGCATTTCTTTGAAAGGCCGCACAGCCCTCCATGTGCTCACCAGAGGTAGCCTTTTTGCCATTAGGTACCGAGATGAGATCCTCAAACCCATTGTGAGACCATATGCTGGTGCGGTTGGCCCTGGGTCCCTCCTAATGCAGGACAATGCCAGACCTCATGTGGCTGGAGTGTGTCAGAAGTTCCAACAGGATGAAGGCCTTGAACCTGTTGACTGGCCCACCCATTCCCCAAACCTGAATCCAATTGAACACATCTGGGACATCATGTCTCGCACCATTCACCAACGTCACGTTGCACCACAGACTGTCCAGGATTTGGCAGATGTTTTAGTCCAGGTCTGGGAGGAGATCCCTCAGAAGACCATCCGCTGCATCATCAGGAGCATGCCCAGGCATTGTAGGGAGGTCATACAGGCACGTTGATGCCACAAACACTACTGAGCATAATTTCCTTGTCTTGAGGCATTTCCACTGAAGTTGGATCAGCCTGTAACTTCATTTTCCACTTTGATTTTGAGCATCATTCCAACTCCAGACCACCTTGGGATATTAGTTGTGATTTACATGGATAATTTTTAGATTTTATTTCATTCAGTGATATCTAGGATGTGGGATTTCAGTGTTCCCTTTATTTTTTTGAGCAGTGCATATATATATATATATATATATATATATATATATATATATATATGTATATATATATATATATATATATACATATATATATATATTTACTTTCATGGAGTTCGCAGAAGGTCATTGATGTTTAAATGTCCAACCAGATAACCCACCTAGCAGATGGTCATTTGTTGTTTAGTAAATGACCAGTTATTTGTTATTAGTAAATGTATTTGTTGTTAGTAACTGACCAGCTACTTGTTGTCAGTAACTGACCAGTTTAAGGAGGTTTCTTCCTGGCATTCCAATGACTATCAAAGTTTTTTACTGAGATACATTGGACAGTATAAGATATAAAAGAGGACTGAACTTTTGGAGGAGAGAGACACACATGCAACAGAGATGGGATATACAGAGGCAGCCTGATGACTTCTACCATAATAATGTAATGTATGAATAATGTTATTTTATTGCTTTAGTGACTGTTTATTTCTTATCATTTACTAAGTAAATTCATTTTTGTTTTACTCAATTCTCATGTGAGCATTTATTATTCATCACAATGCTTGAATCCGTTACAAAACAGGAGTTGACACCAAAAGCTCTAGTTTGGTTTCATCTGACCACATGACTTTCTCTCCGTGCCAGATGGTCATTGGCAAACTTCAAATGGGCCTGGACATATGCTGGTGTGAGTAAGGGGACATTGCGCTTCCTGACGGATTTTAATCCAGGAAGGGACAGTGTGTTACTAATGGTGATGACCTGTTGAAGCGCAATGTAAGCGTGAAACGATCGTTGTCTGTATTTGCTCCACTATTTTATCTGCCTGCTGTTGGTATGATGATGCCACAATAAAGGATTTTGTTGCACGGGATGGTATGTGCCAATCTGCTTTCTTTTCTATGGACTTACTAATGGTAATGTTTGAGACTGTGGTCCCAGCTCTCTTCACGTCATTGACCAGGCCCTCCCATGTAGTTCTGGACTAATTCCTGACATTTCACATAATCTTACTTACCCCACGAGGTGAGATCTTGCATGGAGGCCCTACCCCGGAGAAGATTGACAGTCATCTTTTGTTTCTTTCTATTTTTCTGATAATTGCACCAACTGTTGTTGCCTTCTCACCAAGCTGCTTATTAATTGTCCTGTAGCCCATCCCACCTTTGGGCAGGTCTATAATTTTGTCCCTGGTGTTCTTAGACAGCTCTTTAGCTTTTTGGTCTTGGCCATGGTGTAGAGGTTGAAGAGTAATTATACCAAGTAATGAGTGCAGAGTAGGAGGACTTCTTAAAGGAAAACTGACAGGTCTATGTGAGCCAGAATTCTTGCTGGTTGGTAGGTGATGAAATACTTATTTCATGCAATAAAATGTGATTTATTTTTTAAAAGTATCATACAATGTGTAATGGGCTGGGTGGTGGAACCACTGTGCTGGAGCCCAAGAAAGACCTGGAAGGGCGTGACTAGGAGCCTCATCCAAGCTGATCATGGATACACAGCAGCGGGAACACTTTAAGATGATGTGCGCTGTCCCCTTAAGAAGCCTGGACCGCACACCCGCATCCCGCACAATGGGAGAACGTAGATCACAGGCAGCTGCAGGAGAGCAAAGACAGGGCGTAGGACCACGGCGGTGAGTTATGTTGGTGCCTCTGCTGGAGGAAGGAAGCAGAGAGCAGAGCCCCCAGAGAAAATGCAGGAAGCAGAGTGGGAGGTTCAGGGCTGCGGCACTGAGAGCTCTGGTGTCTCTGCTGGGGGCAGGAAATGCAGAGAATCTGGCATTACACAATTTAATTTTCTGTTTTTCTAGATTCTGTTTCTCACAGTTGAAGTGTACCTGTGATAAAAATTAAAGAACTCTCCATTCTTTGCAGGTGGGAAAAGCGGCAGTGTATCAAATACTTATTTTCCCAACTGTATATGCAGCATGTTCCAAATTATTATGCAAATTATATTTTTCTCGGACTTTCCTAAATGGTAGGTGAAAAAAAAAGGATTCATAAAAAATAACTTTTAATGATATATAATACTAAAAACTCTAATCATTAAGACATAAACAACAAAGATGTGCCTGCATGATCCTAGAGCGACACTAAGCTTTGTCCTACCTGGCAGCGGGGGTTGGCACCCTAATTTACGCTTGGCGCCCCCACTCCATGGCGGCTCGCCCTCAGAGTCCCTAGAGATCCCTACAATACAGGAAAACTAGAACGACCTAATATGTGCCTAACGGACAAACCCTACCTAACAGTGGAGGTTGACACCCTACTTTGAAATGGTTGGCGCCCCCACTCAGCGTCGACTCACCCTAGGATCCCTCAAAAATCCCTACAATGGAGATAAAGGATAGAAAAATGTCCCAATACACCCTGATAACCACAAGAAAAAAAAATATAAGAAAAATGTGAAACAAAAGCCTAAAAAATAAACAAAACAAAATAATATACTGTCATAGAAAAATCAGTGTATCACAAATTGGGCTTCGGTAGACAGAGTCAGATATGCCCAGCTGATAGAGGGTACATCAGGATGCAATAAATAAATCTCACATCATCAAAATAAGAAAAAATGATAACAAGTATCCAAGAGGGGGACAAATTTGTATCTTGAAATCAATCAATAGACGGTTATGCTACGGAGACACAATCGTCTCTAAAGGATCAGGCCATAGACTAATGTATAGATCATAGACAAATTGCCCAAAACGCCCCCTCATATGGACACAAAAAAACTATTCCATCAATCTCCAATCATATAGTGCAAACGGCAATAGTAAAGTGCAAAGTGCCAAATTGATCCTACACTCCTTGATAGAGGGTATAGAACCGATAATCACAGCAGCGTAGTCATCACAAAATGCAAGGTGCCGACTTAAACTTAACACTCAATGATAGAGGATACGGAACCAATAATCACAGCAGCATAGTGATTCAGTAATTGACACAGTAAGATCAAAGATACTCGTCTGTGAGCTGCGGCACAAAATCCCGACATCCGAGTAACGCCGTTGGAGATGATGATCAGGAGATGAGAAAAAGGCGCTATATATTTTTGGTTGGTTTTCTCTCTAAATGGTAAGTGCAAATGACAGTGAGTCTAATAAAGGTCATCCCTCGTTAGAGTATACATCGAATTTTATTGAAGAAACCTCCCAATGGTAACAGTATAATTACCAAAAAGAATAAAAACTCAAAATGACCTGTTCCAAGTTATTAGGCAGAGTAGAATTTCTATATATTTGATATGTTTTAAAGAGCTGAAAATGCTAATTTTGTTGAATTAGCAGCATTAGGAGGTCACATTCACTGAACAAAAAAGCTATTTAACTCCAAAACATCCTAACAGGCCAAGTTACATGTTAACATAGGACCCCTTCTTTGATATCACCTTCACAATTCATGCATCCATTGAGCTTGTGAGTTTTTGGAGAGTTTCTGCTTGTATTTCTGCATGAAGTCAGAATAGCCTCCCAGAGCTGCTGTTTTTATGTGAAATGCCTCCCACCCTCATAGATCTTTTGCTTGATGATACTCCAAAGGTTTTTTATAGGGTTGAGGTCAGGGAAAGATGGTGGCCACACCATGAGTTTATCTCCTTTTATGCCCATAGCAGCCAATGACTCAGAGGTATTCTTTGCAGCATGAGATGGTGCATTGTCATGCATGAAGATGATTTTGCTCCTGAAGGCACGTTTCTGCTTTTTATACCATGGAAGAAAGTTGTCTGTCAGAAACTCTATATACTTTGCAGAAGTCATTTTCACACCTTCAGGAACCTTAAAGGGCCCTACCAGCTGTTTCCCCATGAAGCTGTTTCCCCATGATTCCGGCCCAAAACATGACTCCTCCACCTCCTTACTGATGTTGCAGCCTTGTTGGGATATGGTGGCCATGCACCAACCATCCACTACTCCATCCATCTGGACCATCCAGGGTTGCTCGACACTCATCAGTAAACAAGACTGTTTGAAAATTAGTCTTCATGTATGTCTGGGCCCACTGCAACCATTTCTGCTTCTGAACACTGTTTAGGGGTGGCCGAATAGTAGGTTTATGAACCAGAGCAAGCCATTGAAGGATCCTACACCTTGAGGTTTGAAGGACTCCAGAGGCACCAGCAGCTTCAAATATCTGTTTGCTGGTTTGTAATGGCTTTTTAGCAGCTGCTCTCTTAACCTGATGCAATTGCCTGGCAGAAACCTTCCTAATTATGCCTTTATCAGCACGAAGACATCGTGCTCAGATTCAGCCACAAATCTCTTAACAGTACGATGATCTTGCTTAAGTTTTTGGGAAATATCTAATGTTTTCATCCCTTGACCAAGGCATAGCACTATTTGATGCTTTTCGGCAGCAGAGAGATCATTTTTCTTTCCCATGTTACTTGAAAACTGTGGCCTGCTTAAAAATATGGAACATAATTTTTAAGTAGTTTTCCATTAAAGGGAACCTGTCACCCCCCCAGGCCTTTGTAACTAAAAGAGCCAACTTGTGCAGCACTAATGCTGCATTTGGACAAGGTGGCTCTTTTAGTTATGCTACTTGCACACGCCGAAATAAACACTTATAAAATCTGCCCCCCTCATACCGTGAAACCGTCCGGGAGGCGGGACTTTCCTTCCTAATCATACGCAGCACAGCCGTCATTCATACCCCCTTGGCGCCAGGTGCCGTCTCCTCAGCGTTGTTTGAATCTGTCCCGAAGCCTGCGCTGTTATGATATCCCTTGGGCATGCGCAGTCAGCTCTGCCCATCTTCTGACATCATTTGATGTCAGGCTGACTGTGCCTGTGCGGCCGCGCTGCCCGGGATCCCGCCCCGCAGTGTCTTCTGATTTATTCACATTGCGGGGCTGGGATTCATGGGCATGCGCAGTGCATATCTTCGCCTCTCACTCATCTCTCTCCACCTTCTTCAGACTGTGCGGCGTCAGCTGATCCCTAATCGCCGTGGCATGCAATTAAGGCCCTACCCCAGAGAAGATTGACAGTCATCTTTTGTTTCTTTCTTTTTTTCTGATAATTGCACCAACTGTTGTTGCCTTCTCACTAAGCTGCTTATTAATTGTCCTGTAGCCCATCCCACCTTTGGGCAGGTCTATAATTTTGTCCCTGGTGTTCTTAGACAGCTCTTTAGCTTTTTGGTCTTGGCCATGGTGTAGAGGTTGAAGAGTAATTATACCTAAACAAATACAATTAATACAAGTAATGAGTGCAGAGTAGGAGGACTTCTTAAAGGAAAACTGACAGGTCTATGTGAGCCAGAATTCTTGCTGGTTGGTAGGTGATGAAATACTTATTTCATGCAATAAAATAAGGCTGAAATAAACACTTATAAAATCTGCCCCCCTCATACCGTGAAACCGTCCGGGAGGCGGGACTTTCCTTCCTAATCAGACGCAGCACAGCCGTCATTCATACCCCCTTGGCGCCGGGTGCCATCTCCTCAGTGTTGTTTGAATCTGTCCCGGAGCCTGCGCTGTTATGATATCCCTTGGGCATGCGCAGTCAGCGCTGCCCATCTTCTGACATCATTTGATGTCAGGCTGACCGTGCCTGTGCGGCCGCGCTGCCCGGGATCCCGCCCCGCAGTGTCTTCTGATTTATACACATTGCGGGGCTGGGATTCATGGGCATGCGCAGTGCATATCTTCGCCTCTCACTCATCTCTCTCCACCTTCTTCAGACTGTGCGGCGTCAGCTGATCCCTAATTGCCGTGGATCAGCTGACGCCACACAGTCTGAAGAAGGCAGAGGGAGATGAGTGAGAGGCAAAGATATGCACTGCACATGCCCATGAATCCCAGCCCCGCAATGTGAATAAATTAGAAGACACTGTGGGGCAGCACGGCCGCACAGGAGCAGTCAGCCTGACATCAAATAATGTCAGAAGATGGGAAGCGCTAATTGAGCATGCCCAAGGGATAACATAACAGTGCAGACTCCGGGACAGATTCAAACAACGCTGAAGAGGCAGCGCCCAGCACCACGGGGGTATGAATGACGACTGTGCTGCGTCTGATTAGGAAGGAAAGTCCCGCCTCCTGGACGGTTTCATGGTATGGGGGAACATTTTATAAGTGTTTATTTCGGCATGTGCAAGGAGCATAACTAAAAGAGCCACCTTGTCCAAATGCAGCATTAGTGCTGCACAAGGTGGCTCTTTTAGCTACAAATGCCTGGGGGGGAGTGACAGGTTCCCTTTAATTAGGATCACCTGGAAAACTAATTATCACATGTGTAAGATTGATTTCAGTGTTCCAGTGAGCCCTGAGACACAATACCATCCATGAGTTTATTTGAAAAACAAAACAATTCAATCTTTATGACACTTAAAAATCCAATTTGCAACACGGTATACATGCTGTGACAGAGTCACTGGCACAGTATGAGAAGGGAGATACGTGTCACTGTGCATACTGCAGTCAGTGATGTAAAACCAGAGTGTTTTTGCCTCCAGTACTAAGATGGTTAATAGCAACCTTTGTTATGGGCTGGTTTTAGTGGACCTCCATAGAGTGGGTGGGAGGGGATTCACCCTATGTTAAGTGTCAGGATTCTCCCAAGAATTGCCTGAGGCTTCGGTCTCCCATTCAGTTCCGGCCAAGGCGGGTGCTGCTCAGAACAGACGTTGGTCCCAGTGTCTTGTTTAGTCTTGTGATATTCATATGGTTTCTGCTGGCTCTCCAGCTAAGTCTATGGAAACCAGTGATATTTTGGTGCCGCCCTGCGCTCTGGACTCTAAGTCCAGAGATCACCTTACTGAACATGTCTGTGATGTAGCGTCTTCTCATTGGTGGTTGAATGTTAGCTGCTCTGGTGATGTGGCAGCTCTGGATTGGCCTGTGGGCGATGCGTCAGCCAGCTGGGCATGAGTGTTTGGGGTGGAGCCTAGGGATTAAAAAGATCTCAGTGGCACAAGCGGGCACACTAGTATCAATTATGTGTGGTGTTTGTGAGTGGATACTCTACCACTCGGTTTGCATGACACCCTGAGAGTTCTTACGTTGGCAGGTGGGGTTAGGACAGGGTACCTACCCCTTGGCTTAGCATCTGTTTCCTCCATGTGTGTGGTTAGCACAGCTGAGTTACAGAGCAAGTCCATCCCTCAGGCTACACCTCTCAGGGAAAGCATCAGAGCTTTGAACCTAGCGTCACATTTGTTCTTTCCTTTGGCTCTGCATCTGCTTCCTACTTGTGTGCGACTGACAGAGTTTAGTTGCTGAGCGAGCGCAACCCACATGCTATCATCCCTGTGACATTTAACAGGGTATAGTACTCAGCAAATTAAGTGCAGTACCGCTCAGTGAAGAAACTGAGCTTGATATTTTGTGTTCCTTTTATGCAAGTGGAGTTAACGCAGTCTGATTAAGATTAACGCTCACTGCTTCGTTCCGCTATTGTTTACAGTAGCAGCAGTTATACAGCTCTGCACGGTGGACCTCAGGTTGCGATTGCACTTTATTATTTAATTTTATTTAGTGCAATCCACCAACCCTAACACCGTATCTCCACCTACAGAGTCCTGACAGGACCTGTGTGATGTCAAGGTAATGTGATCATCACATGGGGTGTTATATACATCACATGGGGTTGAAACCTGCAGAGAAAGGACTCTGTGATACATTTTTTGTTTTGTTTTCCGTTAAGTCAGGAAGGCTCTGCTTTTGCTTTTCTGAACCTTGCCTTGGTGTATGCTGGCGTCAATAAGCCAGCAGGTGTTTCACCACCAAAGCGTTCCTGTGTCTACCCCTCACAACACATATATAAAAAAGTCTAAAATAGGATAAGCTAAAAATCATTGATAAATACATTTTTCTTGCAAAATCTCTTATTATTCATTTTCAGAATCTCTGCTATAATGAATGTCAAATTATCATTTGAAACTATACCCTTCAGTACACCACTAACCTGCTATTGCCCACTTATTTCCGCTGAGCTGAAATGTCAGTGGTTTATGTTGCTGCTTTGCAGATCTGAGGTCATGAGTAGAGATGAGCAAACCTTTCAAGGTTCGGTTCCATTCGACTCACCGAATGTTATTCGAACATGTTTGCCGAACAGTTCAATGAATGTGCCCGAACCCCATTAGATTCAATGGGAGGCTAAAGCAAATGTATACACAACAACTTGAGGGGTGACAAAAAGCTTCCCCAGCTTCTAAAATTAAGGGCAAATAGCATGAAATGTGGCATAAATTGACCCACAGTAGAAATTTGCAAATGGTACAGCAGCAGTCAGCCATGGGCCATGCAGAAGATATCAGGGTCTGGCCCAACATTTACAGCTTGGAACTGAAGTTTCAATGAGGACCCACATTATAGTTAAAGGAGCAATGTAAGCCTTCTTAGCTCGGAGACCCGATACCTCATGCAACACCTCCATTTTTTTTATTCCAGCCACACTCAGATGGCACAAACATCAGTTTCATACTGTAATATTGGTAGAAAATTTTAAGGAAATTAATACAGGTCGTTGACTGATCAATTGACCCACGGTAGAACATTTTAAAATTGCACAGACACAGTCAGCCATGGACCATGCATGAGGTATCAGGGTCTGGCCCAGTAGTTACAGCTTGAAATTGAAGTTTCAATGAGGACCTGGTGGTTAATGGAGCGGTGTAAGCCTTGTTAGGTGGGAGACCTGATGCCTCATGCAACATCTCCAACTTTTTTATAAATATTCCAGCCAAACTTAGATGGTGCCAACACCAGTTTCATACAGTAATATTGGTAGAAAAATGTAAGGAAAGTAACACAGGTAGTTGACTGAAAGTAAGTGCAAGCCTGCCTGTCTGGAAGCCTTACTTAAACAGGCAACCCACCAGATGGAGACCCAACTTGGAGTCTCCACATTTCAAAAAATAATTGTGACAAACCACTAAAGTGGCATCAATTTCCACAGATTAGAGACAGTATAATAGGCCTCTGACACACCTTCTACTACAGGCAACAACATTTCCACAGATTAGAAACAGTATAATAGGCCCCTGACACACCTTCTACTACAAGCAACCAATCAGATGGAGATCCACCTTGGAGTCTCCACATTTCAAAAAATAGTTAATAATAATAATAATAATTTTTATTTATATAGCGCCAACATATTCCGCAGCACTTTACAATTAAGCGGGGACATGTACAAACAATAAATTCGGTACGAGTTAAGACAATTTAAACAGTGACATTAGGAGTGAGGTCCCTGCTCGCAAGCTTACAATCTATACGGAAATGGGGGGACACAGTAGGTGAAAAGTGATTGTTATTTCAGGTCTGGCAATTATAATAAATAGGGATTTTCATACAAAGCTGCATGATCCAGTCATCAGCCCGTGTGTTTAAGTGCAATAGTCAAGTATCAAGTGCAGTTATCATGTGTATGGAGGGTGTGGAGACAGATGAATAGAAGGGTGCAGATTCAGAGTAATATTTGGAAGGAGGGAACAGGGCAAAATTAGTTTACTGAGTAGTTGATGTGGTATGCTTGTTTGAAGAGATGGGTTTTCAAAGCGTGCTTGAATAGGTCGGGGCTAGGTAGCAGTCTGATCGTCTGGGGAAGTGCATTCCAGAGAGCTGGTGCAGCACGAGAGAAGTCTTGGAGACGGAGGTGTGAGGTTCGGATTACAGGGGATGTTAGTCTTAGGTCATTTGTAGAACGGAGGGCACGTGTAGGGCGATAGACAGAGATGAGAGAGGAGATATAAGGCGGTGCAGAACTGTGGAGGGCTTTGTGGGTGAGAGAGATGAGTTTATACTGGACCTTGTAGCGAATGGGTAGCCAGTGTAATGACTGGCACAAGATGGAGGCATCGGTGAAGCGGCTGAACAGAAATATGACTCTGGCTGCAGCATTCAAGATGGATTGGAGAGGAGAAAGTTTGGTAAGCGGGAGACCGATCAGAAGAGTTGCAGTAGTCCAGACGGGAATGAATAAGAACGACAGTAAGAGTCTTAGCAGTTTCAACAGTGAGAAAAGGTCGGATTCTGGAGATGTTTTTAAGATGCAGGTGACAAGAGCAAGTGAGTGATTGGATATAGGGAGTAAAGGAAAGTTCGGTGTCGAATATGACCCCAAGACAGCGGGCATGCTGCTTGGGAGTTATGGTTGAACCCTCCAGCGTAATTTCGATGTTGGGTAGAGTGAGGTTAGTAGAAGGGAGAAACACAAGAAGTTCCGTTTTGGAGAGATTTAGTTTCACATAGAGGGAGGACATGATGTTTGAGACAGCAGACAGACAATCCTTGGTATTTTGAATTAGGGTAGGGGTGATGTCGGGGGGAGAAGTGTATAATTGGGTGTCATCAGCGTAGAGATGATACTGGAACCCAAATCTGCTGATTGTTTGTCCGATAGGGGCTGTGTAAAGAGAGAAGAGGAGAGGGCCTAGGACTGAGCCTTGCGGAACCCCGATAGTGAGGGGACAAGGAGAGGAAGAGGAGCCGGCAAAAGATACAGTGAAGGAGCGGTCAGAGAGGTAGGAGGAGAACCTGGAGAGGGCTGTGTCCTTGAGGCCTATAGAGCGGAGCATAGTGAGGAGGAGCTGGTGATCCACAGTGTCAAATGCGGCAGAGAGATCCAGGAGAATCAGCAGAGAGCAATGACCTTTGGATTTAGCTGTTATTAGATCATTAGAGACTTTAGTGAGGGCAGTTTCAGTGGAGTGTAAAGAGCGGAAACCAGATTGTAAGGGGTCAAAAAGAGAGTTATTCGAGAGATAGTGGATTAGATGGGAGTGGACCAAACATTTCAAGAGTTTAGAGATGAAGGAAAGGTTAGAGACAGGTCTGTAGTTAGCAGTGCAGTTCTGGTCCAGGGATGGCTTTTTAAGTAAAGGGGTTATGATGGCATGTTTAAATGAGGAGGGAAAGATACCTGAAGAAAGAGAGAGGTTAAATATTTTAGTCAGGCGAGTGGTGACCACTGGTGAGAGAGACTGTAGGATATGTGAAGGAATGGGGTCACTGTTGCAGGGTGTAGGCCGAGCACAGGCGAGGAGCTTGGAAACTTCTTCTGAAACAGGCTCAAAAGATGTCTAGTGAGCTTGCGGTGCGGCAGGGAAGGGGATCCAGGCACTGAGGAGATTGCGCTGAGATATTCTGATGGATGTGGTTGATTTTTTCTAAGAAATAAGTGGCCAGATCCTCACCGCTGAGGTTGGTGATGGGGGGCTGTACTTTAGGTTTCAGGAGGGAGTTTAAGGTTTCAAAAAGTCGTTTTGGGTTGTTGGATAGTGAGGTGATGAGGGTGGTGAAGTAGGATTGTTTGGCCAGATAAAGGGCAGAGTTATAGGTTTTGAGCATGAACTAGTTGTCACATAGCACTAAAATGGCATCAATTTCCACAGAATAGAAACAGTATAATAGGCCTGTGACCCACCTTCTTTTACAGGCAACCCACCAGATGGAGACACAACTTGGAGTGTCCACATTTAAAAAATATTGTTTGTAACATCAGCAGCAGTAGCAACAGCAGGTGCAGAAGACATCACAAAGATGACACAGACTGCAATTGTGAGTTCAATATATGACACTAAAAACTACACCATTGCCTTGTCTGCTCAATCTGCGACTGGGATTCAAAAGTCATTGGAGATCCATGACTTGTTCTTCTAAGGCAGACTACCATTTGAGGGGACAGCCGGATGCACTACCAGCAGCTCTGAAGACAAGTTCTGAGATAACGTTGGCTGCCGGGCATGACAAAACCTCCAAGGCATGACATGCAAGCTCAGGTCAGTCTTCCATTTTTGAAAAACAAAATGCATAAGGATCCAACCCCCCCGAGCTCTTGATACTCCTGAACCTTCCTCTCTAGTCATTCACAACGTGTTAGGCTTGTACTCGGTTCTGCTGGTGCCCGGCTGGTGTAAAAAATGTGTTAAACGACTCACAAAAATTGCTTATGTCACTTGCATTGCTGCTGCTAATGTTTTTGCAATGATGCATGGACATTCCTGTGGTAGGACATCTAGAAATGGGATGCACACTGTGTGCCTCTTTGCTGTGTTGGGGAAAACCAGTCTTAAGATTGTCTACAAGCATGTTTCGATGCTCCAGCATGCATGCACCCCATTCCAAGGAGGAAAGCATTTGGCTAAATTTACTCTTGTACTGTGGATCTGTCAGAGTGACAACCCAGTAGTCAGCACTTTTTCTAACCCAAAGCTTATGCGTATCGTGTTGAAGATAGTGCAGCAAGGCGCTCTTGTGTCAGGTGCTTCTATGAGGTCCAAGTCCATCGTGTGCATGTGGCAGGGTAACACTCAAGGTTGCTTCCTTTGTCCCCTCCCACCAACCAAGGACAAGAGAGAAGCGGGTCATTATCCTCTTCATCTCCAGACTGTCCACATCACCTAATCCTCACGCAGATTATTCAAAGTATGCTCCAGCGTGTAGATGATTGGAATAATGATGCTGATGATGGAACTGTCAGAGCTAACCATCTTAGTAGCTTTTTCAAAACTATGCAGAAGGGTGCAGAGGTCCTTCATGTGTGCCCGCTTTGCAACCGTGATTTTCACCACATCAGGAGTGCGTTGGCCCATTCTATGAAAAAGGACATACTGCAGCAGGGCTCATCGCTGCTGCCACAGCTGCTTCAATGTGTGCAGAGTGGAATTCCACCATGTTGGAACATCACTAATAAAACAATTTACTGGTAGGCTGAAAGACTTCTGTAGCAATGCAAGTCGATGACCTGCAGAGTGCTATCATTGGAAGTGAGCACACAACTAGTGTGATTTCTGCAGCAGCGCATCCAGGCTGGGATAGTGGCAGAGAAATTGCTGTACAGACAGGTTCAGAATGTGAGCCATGCAAGGCACGTGTGTGAGGTTGACATGGTACAGGACCACCACCAAATTTGCACCGTTGTAACACACGGCTTGGCTTCAGATTTCGTGGAGACAGCCATTGCGCTAGCTCAGCCTGGATACCTGTTCACAACTCTTGAGCAGTGTGACTGCGATTTCCAAGGCATAATAATTTAAACACTGCCTGATTATGGTCTTGGCTGTGCAGTAGGAAGGTGGGAAAGATTCTATCTACACTGCTGAAATGCGTGTATGATAAATGGAGAGGTTGAGGGCACAGATGGAGGCCCTAGAGGAGGTGGGGGAGGCAGAAACAGTGTAGAAACTTTTAGTAATGCCCCTGCCCATGTTTGCTCATCCATGTGTCAGTGGTGAAATGCACCCTAGCAGACAGATTTTTTCAAGGAATGGCTGATGTTGTCAGCAACATGCTGGTTTAGAACAAGCACAGCGTTTTTAGAGATGTAATCATGACTGGGCAACTGGTACTAGGGGACTGAGAAGGCCATAAACTTTTGGAAACCATCTGTATCCACCATGCAGAAAGGCAGCATTTCTATGGCTAACAGATTGAGTATAGTGGAGTTCAAGCTCTTAGCTTTGCCATGTGTAGGAGGAAACACTCTTTTATGTGACCACAACTGCGGGAACGAGGGCTGGCTCCAATGCAGAGATAGGGTGGAGTACTGAGAACAGGACAAACGTCTGGACTGTGAATGAGGTGCAGACAGAGTCGGAGATGTAACAGCTGACCAGCTCTCACTCAACCCCGACTGTGGTGGGTAAAGAATTGTAGTTTCTGCGGCTAGAGACCTGTGTGAGAAGACTTGGAATGATGATGAAGGAGGAAGAAGCAGCAAATGGGGTTGATGGGATGGCTGGTGGTTTGTGAGGCCTGCTAGTCCACATTTTAGCATAGTGAGATTTCCACACTTAGGCTTGTTGATCACGCATGTGCCGGTTCATGCATGCAGATGTCAAATTACTGCAATTTTTGTCTCTGCTGAGGTTTTTTGGCAAATTTGATAGATAACATGTGTTGGGTCATCCTTTGCAGTCTCAAAATAGGCCCAGGCTAGGCAACTCTTTCTGCCCTTGTGGACTGCACCCTTGCAACTGGGGCTGGCCACAGCCAGAGTTGTCACTGAGGATGCAGTGCTTGCCATGGTTGCATCACTTCGTGTCTGTGTGGGAAGCTGCAATGTAACCTCCTCATTGTCCTCCTCCTCCACCTTCTCTGCTGAGCTACTCAGCTGTGTACCTCTGGGTTCACACCAAGTGGGATTTACAACCTCATTATCATCATCCTCTCTTTTATTACACTTCTCACCCTCAGAGTCACCCTATTCCTCTTCCTTCCCTGACACCACAGAACAGTCCGAGAGCGTCTCTGGTATCTGAGTCTCATCAACTCCACCCTTAGTGGTTATCGTCTGGTGATGAGGTTCTGAATTCTGCTTGGACCCTACTTCGTCCAGCACCAGATCCAACATGAAAAAATATTTGCCATTGGTGCAGATGCTTTCCACCTTAGGATTCTGTGATTGTTCAGAGCAGAACTCTGATGCCCATGGAATAGAATGTGCGAATAGCTCTGCAGAATGGCCCATCTGAAATTCCTCACAGTCAGTTGAGTGTTTGGAATATTTTGAGGAGGAGGGAAATAAATGTGATTGGGGTGAAGCCTTTGAGGATTGTTTGATGTTAAGGTAGAGGAAGAGGAGGAGATGCCACTCGATGCAGTGCTTGTCTTCCACTGTAGCACATGCTCTTTCTGAGCCTCGTCTACAAGGCATACCGCTGTGAGGTTGCCAAAGAAGACGAGTCGAGTAGCCCGGCCTGTAACAGATAGTGTTATTGATCTTTGGATAGGTAGGACGAGACGATGTTTGTTCAGTTGAGCTTTCATTCACATTAACACCTAACCTACATACACATCCACCATGACCTCGCCTTTTCTCATTCATTTTGTAAGTAGCTTTACTTACAAACAATTTGGAGTAGAAAATTGAGCCTCATGGCTGCACCCCAATATTAGTCCTAATATTTTTTTAAGTGGACATCTGGCCTTCTGATTTGTCTCTGAAACACAGTGTTATCATAAACAATTTAAAATAGCTAATTGGGCCTCATGGCTGCACCACAATATTAGGCCTAATGATTTTTAAGTGGAATTCTGGCCTTCTGATTTGCCACTGAAACACAGTTTTAGCACAAATGATTTGGAGTAGCTAATCGGGCTTCCGGTGACTGCCGCACAGTTTTTGCACAATCTACTTCAATGCTGGAAGATCGATTTCACACAGGATAGGATCCTATCTATTTAACTGACAAGTTCACTTTCAGCACAAGCATTAGCGCAGGAGCGACCGCTCTGCACTGTGACACTGAGACAATGGCAAAAGCAAAACAAGATGACCGCTTTCTATATGGCCAGAGACACGTGACTTCGGCAGCCAATCACATTAGACCTTGTTTCATGACATTGTGGATGGTTTCTGCACCCTAACTGCCCTAATATAGCACACCTGTAACCTCTCCACATGCTTTTCTAACCTCTCCACACCCCTCTTCTCATCAAACACTTCCTCCTGTCATCCCAACTCATCATACAGCACCACTATCCAAGCCAAAGTAATAAAAAGAAGTGGAAACGCAATGATTTACCGAACTGTGACCAAATTTTGCCAACTTTGGGTAAAAATGAAAGCGAACATTAATTCGAGTATGCTATGTCCATGCTGAATTTGAAATTGACGAACGTTTTCTGAAAACATTCGCTCATCTCTATTGGGGATACTCGTTCCTAAAATTTATGATTCTAAGGATCCATAGGAAGGTAAATCTTCTAATGATGTCTTCAGGACACATCCCATGAAAAAATATTGCTACCAAAGGCATCCCAATCAAGTAACAAATACTTACGTGGGCAAAAATATTGTGATGCTAGTCACTTCTCACAGTGAAGCCATGAGTCAGAATAGTCATGGAGTCCAAGATCAGAATCCTGGAGGGTACATCATAAACAGAAGGAAGAGACAAAAGCATGGTCAGGTAAAATTCCGAAGTCAAATACATACTAACCATAGAGAGTTTAGGTATCCTAATAATGGTATGAATTAACCTTAGATATCAAAAGCTTGCCATGTCAAAGAGTACAAAATATCTTTATTAACTAACTAGTACACATAGGCAAAACGGTGCAGTCAATAACTAAAATCCATACAGCAAAAATCATGACATAATGAAAAACAGGCAGGCAGCAATGCAACCATGAAGCAAGGGAAGGCATACAATGCAAAAGAGTGGGAGAACTCCAGACACACAATTATATATATGTTCAATTAAAGTGCATGTTGCTCAATAACAAAGGTATATATGTGTGTACCAGATTGCTCCCACTGCAATTATAACAATAGGGCAAGAGGAGAAATTATAATGTTTGGAGAATATCATGCTCGATAATTATTTAACCAATGTATATATTAGTATGGAGCAACTGCCAAACATGATGAAAGTAAATTATAAAGTGCTAATGTGCATGTAAACAAAAGATATGACCACCTCCTACCCATAATGATGCTGAACCAAACCGTGGTCAGGTAACGTTCTGAGGTCAGAATACCAGGAGGATAACGGATCAGAGCAGAAGGGGTTAAACAGATAGATGGTCAGAACGAAGTCCAAGGTAAGGCAACAAAAGATCAAGCAAACAGATCTCAAGGCACAAGGAGTACAAACCTCACTAGCTGACTGTTCATCTGGCAGAGGTCTGAGAGAAACAGCTCAGTTAAGTAGCATGGCAATCGCCCAGGATAATGAACACTTGGAGACAGCCAACACCTCCCAGTCTCAGTTTGGATAGTCAAGCTATCATTCAACACACTGACAGCTCAACACGTCCCTGTACCAGATTGGATGGCCAAGCTGTCAGTGACTGCATCCCAGACACACTAATGGGTGGAACTATGACAAATATCATATACATTAATCCATAGGGATAGCAAAAACATCTTATAAGAGTTCAACTATACTAGGAGCATTGCTGAGGCTTTGACAGATGATGAGATACTAATTTTAGGCCGGCTTAGTTTAAGTCATAATCCATCTTGATGTTGGAGGCAGGGCTGAACCCCATAATTAGAGGATTTTCCCCTGTAGAATCTCTCTCACAAATCCCAGAGTAGCAGACCCATAAAGTAAGTGATATATATGAAGCACTCATTGGTTGCCGGTAGTATGCTTAAATCAAACAATAAATAAATAAAAACTTAATTAAAAAAAATAAAAAATACTAACATATGATATTAAAATCAGAATGTATTAAACAATAACCCCAACCCCTAAAAGATCTGTTACAAATATGGGTGGAATCCAAAATTCTAATTCAGTCCTCGAGGAGGCAACGTGCCAAAATGGTATATCCATCTGCTTTTTAATTTCACCAGTTCTTTGCCTATGTCTCCCCCCTATTTGTCATATGTAGTCTATCCACGCCTTTTACTTTAAGCCATTTCAGTTTGCTCTGGTGATATAAAAAGCCAATGTTTTAAATGTATTTGATTCCATGCTGGTTTTGGTTTTCTCAATATCCTGAACATGTTCCGTTGTTCTTCTCCTTAGTTCTCTCATCGTCATCTCTAAGTAGATGTTACCACATGGGCACTCAGCATGAAATATTGCTGCTCTGGTGTTAAAGGTGATGTGGTTGTGAATATCATATACTTTGGATTGTTGAGCATTATCAAAGCACTGCGCATGTCCAATAGCAGTATTAATAAATGGAGATAGAGTCAGGTGGCTGGAATCAGGAGCAAGAGCGAATGTTCCATAGTCCAGTCAATCTGCGTGTGAACTCTGCATTTTCAGCCAACACTCCAAATCATTATTGCTCTCTGATGCCTTTGGTAATAAGAAGCAAACAGTAAAACAGAAAAGAAGATGTAGCAGGGGAATGGTAAGAGGTAGAAAAAGCAAGTAAATTGCAAACTTGCTTATTTTAATTCTTTCTACCTGGCTATACCCATTTATCAAAATTTGAATATCACTTCAATTTTTTTCAATCCCAAACAACCCCATTGAAGAGTTTCTCTATCTTCATGTCCTTTTTATCATTATTATTGTTATTGTTATTATTATTATCATTATTATTATTATAACATCCAAAACTGTATCCAAAATAATTCAATAATTGTAGACACAAAAGCAGTTGGACACTTTTAAGACAATTTATGAGGGTTTTAAAAATGATAGACACACTTTTTAGTGACATTTTGCACATTGCAAATACATTACAATGATAAATATTATTAACGTTTTTTAACAAAAGCAGATTGAAATAAACTAATATAAAGCTATATACTATGCTCATAGATCTTTTATCAGTAAGTATTAGCTTAAATGAACTTCGTTTAAATATGCTTCATAAAGCAGTAACACCATGACTGATTGCAATTTAATGCACTCATTTAGACATGCTCTGTAACGGAAGGTTCCATTTTTATCTATATCATCAAAGCATATTTATGCCATCTGCTTACTGCATTAATAGGATTTTATAACCAACTGTCATTGTCATATTTGACACATTTTAAAAAATGAATGCTGTCTGAGGATTCTATGTCACTCTCTGGGTTATGTACTGTACAGATTAATGTATTAAAAGCATCTCATTAAATCTGGCAGATCATCGCTTAGATGCCAGAGACTCTACTAATTATTTTTCAGAGTAATGAAAACTCAAAGTCATGATATCTACTCAACTAGCGATATTCAAATAATCTGTGTGCTATTAAAAAAGGCAATATTAAGCTGCATGTTTTATAAAACACTTGACTGGATTTAATGTCTAGCTTAAACAAGGCCTCTAGTAAACTACTAATCATGCTTGTATCATGCTAAGATCATGCTAATCAGGCTAATGTCAAGATTTAAAAGTAAAAACAAGAACATATACAAAAAGAGTTTAAAAAAATAAGAAAAATAAAATCCAGCAACTAGTAAAATTAGCATACTAAATCTCTTACAATTCATTTTCATAATCTCTGCTATAATAAGTGTTGAATTTTCAGCTGGGACTGTACCATACAGTACACCATTAACCTGATGCTGTCCACCCATTTCTGCTAATCCATCATGTCAGTAGTTTGTGCTGCTGCTGTGCAGATTTGAGACCATGAGCTTAAATCCACAGAAAGTAATTAACACATTGATGCTATCACAAGGTGTAACAAAGCTGTTGACTTTTTCCAGTGGATGCTGTTTCAGGAAAACACTGGTGGTCGTTTCTTGAGGGAACTTTATCAGACACTTTACTGTCATTCTTCAATGGCAGTTTTACTATCGTTCTTTCTATCTTTTACTCAGCCTTTTTGCAGGTCTACAATATTGTCCATGGTGTCCTTGGACAGCTTTTTGGTCTTGGCCATGGTGAAGACGTTGAAGTGTGATTGATTGTGATGACAGGTCTCTTTTATACAGGTAACGAGTTCAAACAGGTGCAATTAATACAGGCAATGAGTGCAGAGTAGGAGGGCTTCTTTAAGCAAAACTAAGAGGTCTGTAAGAACCAAGAATTCCTGCTGGTTGGTATTTTTAGATTTTCTGATTTATATTTTTAGATTCTGTTTCTCACAGTTAGGCCGGGGTCACACGTGCGAGGAATACTGACGAGTGCTTTGCGATAAAACATTGCATAGCACTCAGACTAGTATTCATCTATGGGGCAGCTCCCATCACCGTTTTTCCCTCGGCCGTATTGCACGTGCGAGCGAAATCACTGCATGCTGCGATTGTCACTGACACTCGACCGACATATATCATCTGAGTGCTGTACGCTACACGCCGACGCCAGCAATGGAGGAGGTGGAGAAATTACTTTCTCCATCTCCTCCGCTGCTGTGCTGCGATTAGCTCATGCATGAGGTTCGGAGCACATAGCACGGACACTCGGCACTACCTCGCAGCAGAGCAGAAGCCGAGAGTCATTAGCATATCACATCCAATGCTCTCACATCGGACGCAAGTGTGACCCCGGCCTTAAAGTGTACCACCTATGAAAAATTTACAGACTTCTCCATTCTTTATACTCCGGAAAACTTGCAAAATCGTCAGTGTATCAAATACTTATTTTCCCCACTGTATGTACACACACAGTACTGTGCAAATGCTTTAAGCAAATGTGGACAAAATACTGTAAAATAAAAATGTTTTAAAAAGCAGAAGTGTTAGTAGTTTATTTTTGTCAATCAAACTGCAAAATAAATGAACAAGAGAGATTATTCTAGATCACATCAATATTTGGTTTGACAACACTTTGTCTTCAAAACAGAATTCATTTTAGGTACACTTGCACGCAGTTTTTGAGAAAAACTCGGCAATGAGGTTGTTGAAATCATCTTGGAAAACTAACCACTGACCTGGGAGTTAGGCTTGTTCAAATCCTTCTGTTTCTCCTTTTAATTCCAAGCAGACTCACTGATGTTGAGATCGAGGCTCTGTGGGGGCTATATCATAACTTCAAGGACTATTGCTTTTCTTTACACAAAAGACATTTCTTTACACATTGGCTGCGTGTCTGTAGCATTTGTCCTACACCAAAATTAATTTGTAGCCAAATACATACCTCCCTGATGATATTGCATGATAGTGACACATCTGCCTGTATGTCTTAGTATTGAAGACACCATTAATCAGACCATATCTCTAGCTCAATTTGCTGAAATGTAGCCCCAAACTTGCAAAGAAGCTCACCAAGCTTCACTGTTACCTGCAGATATTTAAGACTTTACTATTCTCCAGCCCTTTGGCTTACATACTGCTTTCTGTTACAGACAAATATATCACATAGTCCAGCACATCTGCTGTCATTTTTCCGCAGCACCCAGTTCCTATGATACTGTATAATGCAGAATTTGGTGACATAGAAATAAGACTATGTCGAAGGTATGGCTTTTTGAACCAAATCTTGCATGAAGACCAGCATTGACCAGATTTCTCTGAACAGTGATGCAGCTGGGTCCATTAAATGAAGCCAGTTCTGAGCTGATTGCACTGATGAACATCTTCTGATTTTGAATGGAAGCAAGCATGATGTGCTTTTCATCTGTTGTATTAAGTTTACTTGGCTGAACACTGTGTCTTCAGTCCTCAATGTTGACCTTCCCTTGCCGCAGTCTCCTTTGAAATATTTGTATGCACTGAAAGAGAACACCTCATATACTAATCAAAGCAACCAAAAAAGAAGTGGGAGATAAAAACCTCCGCATAAGCATGTGTACCAATAGAGAAACAACCGGAGGAGCAGTTCCCAATATAACATCGTTTATTAGTTAAAATAACTACAGTACAAAATACATTGAATACAATTATCAACAAGAAAGAGAGTACATATCAGACGGAAAAGACCATCTGTGAGCTGGTGTCGGCAGAAAATAGAAAAATAACGGGAACAAAACACCAAGACCAAAGAGACCTAAGAAATTACACAGGATGCTGTATGCAACTGGGCTCTAATCATAGTGCCATAGGCAGTCTTTTATAGTGAATAAAAGTGAATAGCGCCAAAAACGCCTATCAAAGCATAGTGCTGCCACAAATATTACACTAAACCCATAAGCCTGCAATAACATATAAGTCCATATTGTGGCATTAGAGCAATGGCATACGTATAATACCTGTGGTCATGATGGCCCAAGTGTCCGACCTGCAATAGATCACCTCGACGCGCGTTTTGCCACGCCAGTGGCTTTGTCAGGAGGTAAGTAGGCCGTATATGTGATCCCTTTATATATCAGAGAGTTTATGGTAAAATTACCTTCAGCCATGTGTGGTGCGCCCCCGCCATGTTGCGACGCGCCGAGGAGTGCGGCGCTCATGATGCGCGTCACCAAATCACATGACCCGGTCAGATGACCGGACCTGTGACCATGGTGACGCGTCACCAGTGCCGAGCGCCACCCACCACCGCGCGAAGCAGCGCATGCGCGGTGCACACACTGGCCGGGTATGGAAAAAGAAGGTGAGTGTATGTGTCAACCCCGGAAACTAAGGGTCAGGGACACCTTACCATTCAGGTTCATACCGGAAAACAGACTAAGGGTGACAGATATTCAACAGGGTCCCAAACAATAACCTAGTTCCCAATGCAAGAGATATTTGAAATATTTGTCTGGGAGAGACTTTTCTGATGCAGTATCTCATGTGTTATTGCTGTGCTCAGTCTTGACATGCTGTATAACCAGTGACATCAAACCGTTTTCGACAGCCTCACCTTCCTCTTCATCAAGTTTTAAGTAGTGTTGAGCATTCCGATACCGCAAGTATCGGGTATCGGCCGATACTTGCGGTATCGGAATTCCGATACCGAGATCCGATATTTTTGTGATATCGGGTATCGGTATCGGAAGTGTAAAATAAAGAATTAAAATAAAAAATATTGTTATATTCACCTCTCCGGCGGCCCCTGGACATCAGCGGGAGGATCCGGCGTCCGGCACGGCTTCTTTCTTCAAAATGCGCGCCTTTAGGACCTGTGGTATGACGTCCCGGCTTCTGATTGGTCGCGTGCCGCCCATGTGACCGCCACGCGACCAATCAGAAGCCGCGACGTCATTCCTCAGCTAAAGTCCTAGAATGAGCGCCTTCTAGGACCTGAGGAATGACGTCGCGGCTTCTGATTGGTCGCGTGGCGGTCACATGGGCGGCACGCGACCAATCAGAAGCCGGGACGTCATTCCACAGGTCCTAAAGGCGCGCATTTTGAAGAAAGAAGCCGTGCCGGACGCCGGATCCTCCCGCTGATGTCCAGGGGCCGCCGGAGAGGTGAATATAACAATATTTTTTATTTTAATTCTTTATTTTACACTTTAATATGGATCCCAGGGCCTGAAGGAGAGTTTCCTCTCCTTCAGACCCTGGGATCCATGAGGATACATTCCGATACTTGATGTCCCATTGACTTGTATTGGTATCGGATATCGGTATCGGCGATATCCGATATTTTTCGGGTATCGGCCGATACTATCCGATACCGATACTTTCAAGTATCGGACGGTATCGCTCAACACTAGTTTTAAGCCTTCTTCATAGCTATTTCTGATTCAGTCAGTGTCTGGTATAATTAGATACATCTGGCTATAAGAATTAATACTGTTTTCAAGGTAAAGAGTGGTCACCCGAAATATTGATTTAATTTACCACAAACTTTTGAACACAACTTTATATACGGTATAAGTTGCTCCATTCAAAGTCCTCTAAAATATTTATTTTACCATTAACGGAGCTGTGTGAGGACTTTATGTTTGCAGAACGAGCTGTAGATTTTATGTATGCCATTTTGGGGAATGTAAACTTAGGTTACGGTAAATAACATTGTGATTTGATAGATTTATGAATAGGAATTTTATATTTTTATTAATATTATAAAATAAATTGGGCAATGGTCTGATTTTTTTTTTTACTTTATTGTCTTTATTTATTTTTAAACATTTTATTATTATTTTTTTACTTTTTAAAGCTTGATGACTCATGTAATTGCAATATTGTAGTGTGCCATGTATCAATCTATTAGAACTTGCTTTAGGAAGGGTCTAATAAGAATAGTAAGATGGCCGTCATGAAGACCATTGTTAGTCCCCTCCATTTGTCTAGTCATCTATATGTCACAGTCACAATTGAGCACAAATATAAAAAAGCAAAAAAATTAACCAGCTCACCTGCAGCAGCATGCGGCATGTAGAAGCGTGGAACCCATGTAGTCTCACTGCAGTAATCAAAAAATAGGTGTTGTTCCAGCTTCTTATAAAATTCACTGTTAGGGCAGTGAGAATCTGGAATTGCTTGCCTGAGGAGGTGGTGATGGCGAACTCAGTCGAGGGGTTCAAGAGAGGCCTGGATATCTTCCTGGAGCAGAACAATATTGTATCATACAATTAGGTTCTGTAGAAGGACGTAGATCTGGGGATTTATTATGATGGAATATAGGCTGAACTGGATGGACAAATGTCTTTTTTCGGCCTTACTAACTATGTTACTATGTTACTATGTAAAATTAAAAAGAAAGATGATTATAGACATGATGCAACATGATAGATGGCTATGCGTTTCGAACACAAAGTGTCCTTTCTTGTCACTATTGAGCACAGCATGTTGAGGGGGACATATCATTGGTGGAACCTGTGCGGCCATACAGGGGCCCAAGGGATAACGGGGTCCATTTTCACCTCCAAATCTGGTGCAATTGTGCATTGTGATGAGCTATTTGGCAACAAATGGCCCATAAATTGTTCTTGCACAGGGGCTGTCTTCTGTCTGTGTCTGCCAGTGGCTAAACTGCCAGAATCGGCTCTAGCACCAACATCGGCAATTTGGTAATTCAGTCCACCGCCTGTCGCTGATATCTTGGGTGCGCTTACATTACCCACAACATCAACCTGTCCAAAATATACATCACAGAATAGGAACTGGGACTTGTCAGAAGCCTACATTTTTGGCCCTGGTCATGAATCAGTTAAACTCTAAACATTTAAAGAAATGAATGCAAAATATTGAAGTGAAGTTTGTAGTTTTCCCTGATATAATTTAACACACAAAATAAATATAGTAAAACAAATATAAGGCAAGAATATTGATATGCTTAAGAGCGCATTACAGACTATATATCGTGCAATGAAAAAACATGTCATTTTCAGCACACTCAAGTGAATCTTTGTGTAATTTATTGCAAAGAAAATATAGTGGAGGTTTTTAAAAATAATAATTTTAATCCCACATATTTGTGCTGCGAGATAATTATTTTGCACTGCTCACCGTACTATAGCAAATAGTCAAAATATGAGAAAAAAAACTGTCTAATAAAATGAAAAGTCATGCTATGTTAAAGTAATGTGGGCAATTTGCATGGCCAATAATACAACAGCAGGTTTCCTTGCAATTATTTTGGTATAACATTTTTTGTTCCTATTTATGTCCATTTTAAGAACTAATTTTATTTTTGCATAAAGTGAACCAAATATTTTCGGGTAAATTGTGCTCCTGGTGACATCTTAAAACAAAAAAAAAGTTAAAAAAAAATTCTATTTGTTAATATTTATATTACAACACAGTGTGGCTGCAGAGCTGTGAAACTAGAATAGCTATGTGTCAACAGTAGTGTTGAGCGACACCGTCCGATACTTGAAAGTATCGGTATCGGATAGTATCGGCCGATACCCGAAAAATATCGGATATCGCCGATACCGATATCCGATACCAATACAAGTCAATGGGACATCAAGTATCGGAAGGTATTCTCATGGTTCCCAGGGCCTGAAGGAGAGGAAACTCTCCTTCAGGCCCTGGGATCCATAGGGATGTGTAAAATAAAGAATTAAAATAAAAAATATTGATATGCTCACCTCTCCGGCGGCCCCTGGACTTCACGCTGCTAACCGGGAGGCTTCTTTGTTTAAAAAGCGCGTCTTTCGGACCTGTGAATGACGTCCCGGCTTCTGATTGGTCGCGTGCCGCCCATGTGACCGGCACGCGGCCAATCAGAAGCCGCGACGTCATTCTCATTCACAAAACTGCTAATTCTAGGAATTGAGGACCTGCGAATGACGTCGCGGCCTCTGATTGGTCGCGTGCCGGTCACATGGGCGGCACGCGACCAATCAGAAGCCGGGACGTCATTCACAGGTCCGAAAGGCGCGCTTTTTAAACAAAGAAGCCTCCCGGTTAGCAGCGTGAAGTCCAGGGGCCGCCGGAGAGGTGAGCATATCAATATTTTTTATTTTAATTCTTTATTTTACACATCCCTATTGATTCGATACCGATACCCGATATCACAAAAATATCGGATCTCAGTATCGGAATTCCGATACCGCAAGTATCGGCCGATACCCGATACTTGCGGTATCGGAATGCTCAACACTAGTCAACAGTACTGTCCTTGAGATCATCATACTGCCTGAGACTTCCAAGTAGACAGTCTCCAGGCAATACTGTGAAGTACAATTACTCCTTGAGGTGTAGACTCTTCAAAGCGAACATTCTGCAAGTACTGGAACATGATGACTAGCTTGGCTGCTCAAAAGTACTCAAGCTGTGTACCAATTTTCCACTCAATATTCCTGAATATCATTTTTCCAAATCAACACACAAATATTTGATGTGGTTTTATGGTGAGCATGGTTAGCTAGAAACGCCAAGATATAAAATTGTGCCAATAGAAGTGCTTTTTCTTAGCTAGCTTACAGAACCTACATTTACAGTAATAACAATTTCTGTATCCTTAGAACATGTTAAATTAAATGGTACCTAATAAACGTGACCAAATCTGTTAAAGGCAAATGACATTCCATCTTCAATTTTACAAAAAAAATCATATTCACTTGAATACAAATTGTTTGTGATTTGTTTTGTTCAAATTAGCAAAGTCAGCTTAGAAAAGCTGTATAAAATTGTATAGTTTTTTCAATGCTCACCAGTCCAGCTCCAGAGCTTCCCGGCTGGTGCTCCGGTAGCCCACTCCAGTTCCTTCTAATCTTCAAGTTAGGTGATATCCGCTTACACATCTTTCATCTGGCAAAATGTACTCTTGTTCTTGTACCGTGGATCTAACAGAGTGGTAACCCAGTAGTCATCAGCACTATTTCTAACCCTAAGAATTTGGGTATCATGTTGAAGATGCAACAAGAAGGTGCTCATGTGTCGGGCGCTTGCATGAGGGCCAAGTCCATGGTGTGTTGGTGGCATGGTAACACTCAATGTTGCGTCCTCTGTCCCCTCCCACCAATCATGGACAACAGAGAAGGGATCATAATCCTTTTCATCTCCGGACTGTTGCTCATCTATCACCTCTCCCTCTTCATCCTCCTTAATTTGTTCCTCAGCTCCTGCACCTTCACTAACAGTTTGTCTGGTATCATGTACCCCCTATATTGCAGTAATCCACCCTCCCATGGCACCTACCTATGCAATGACACTTAGAGATATTGTTATCCATTCTGCATCCTCCTCTGCTTCCACCTATTCCTGGGGGACCACCACCTTGTCAAGCAGACTACTCAAAGTGTGCTGCAGCATGTAGATAACCATAATAGTGATGCTGATGATGTGGTGGCAGCGCTAACCATCTTAGTAGCCATTTAGAATCTGTGCAGAAGGGTGCAGAGGTCCTTCATCTGTGACCAATCTGCAAGTGTGAATTGCACCATGTCCATACTGCATTGGTCCAGGCAATGCAAAAGGACAAATGGCACCAGGGCTCGTCGCTGCTGCCACATTCACTGCAACATGTGCAGAGTGGAACAGGTTGCAGACATGAGCCATGCAAGGCACATGTGTGAGGATTCCCCATGTAGGACTTCCACCAGGTTCGCACCGTTATTGCACAAGGCTTTCCTTGGCTCCAGGATCAGTGGAGACTGCAATTGCTCAAACTTGGCCTGGATAGCTGTCAACAATTCTTGAGCTATGAGACTGCGATCTCCAAGGCATAATAATTTAAACATTGCCTGAGTGTGGTGAGCCCTGGCTGCGCAGTATGAAGGAGGGATACTCTCTGCTCTGTTGAAATGCATGTTTTATTAAGGGAGAGGTAGAGGGCACAAGTGGAGGAGGCAAAAGCAGTGGAAGAAGTGTTAGATACATGGATTTCTCCCACAAGCCTTGGGGATTCTAAGACTTCTGTAGCAGCCCCTTGACCACCTTCCCCCACAGCCACCAGAGTTACCCAGTGCCCAGTTGTAACAACTCTGCTGGCATCACAGCATGGCCTCACATCTCTCACACAATCTTACCCACTGCTCCAGGCCATGATGTGGTTTCTGTTTCATGCCAGCTCCATGTTCTGTGTCTCTGCTCTGTGCATGCTTCATGGCTATGTGTATAGGGGGCCGGTGCCTGAACTCTCTGGTTCTTATAGGAATCAGGTGCATCTGTCTAATCAGTTCCTGACCAATTACCTAGAGGCCTCCTGTATATAGTGCAGCTCCACCCTGTGGTCTGGGCCTGTGCAACTTACTCCCTCAGTCAGTTCTAAGCTGCTGAGGTGCCAGGTCCTGTCTCGTTTACTCTCTCTTGTCTGCCACCCAGGGGGGCGTTGTACCCTGGTCTTAGTCCTGTGTAGCCACCCAGTGGGGCTTAGTACCCTGGTCTCTGTCTTGTGTAGCCACCCAGCGGGGCTTCGTACCCTGGCCTATGTCTGCCACCCAGAGGGGCATCATACCCTGGCTTGTGTCTATGTCTCTGTGTCTTGTCTCGTTCCTGACTCTGTCTTAGTCTAGTCCTATTCCACTGTCTGTTTTTATCTGTTCTGGTTTGCCTTTTCTGCTCTGTTCGCCACTGTCTGTGGCTCTGCTTCTCTTTGCTCAGTTCTACCACAACCTGTGCTTCTGTGTCTCTCAGCTTTTCCCTCAGCTCTGCTCTCTGTAACTTTGCTCTGCACTCTGACCTTGCTTTACACTCTGTGGTTTTGCTCTCTGCTCTGCACTCTGACCTTGCTTCGCACTCTGTGGCTTTGCTCTGTGGCTTCGCTCTTTGCGGTTCTATCTGGCTCCACTCTTTGCGGTTCTACCTGGCTCCGCCTCCTGCATTTCTGCACTTGGCTCCGCCTCCGCTCTTGGCTCCGCCTCCAGCGTATCCGCTCTTGGCTCCACCTCCAGGGTCTCCGCTCTTGGCTCCGCCTCAGCATCTCCGCTCTTGGCTCCGCCTCCAGCGTCTCCGCTCTTGGCTCCGCCTCCAGTGTCTCCGCTCTTGGCTCCGCCTCCAGCGTCTCCGCTCTTGGCTCCGCCTCCAGCGTCTCCGCTCTGGGCTCCGCCTCCAGCATCTCCGCTCTTGGCTCCGCCTCCAGCATCTCCGCTCTTGGCTCCGCCTCCAGCATCTCCGCTCTTGGCTCTGCCTCCAGCGTCTCCGCTCTTGGCTCCGCCTCCAGTGTCTCCGCTCTTGGCTCCGCCTCCAGCATCTCCGCTCTTGGCTCTGCCTCCAGCGTCTCTGCTCTTGGCTCCGCCTTTTGCGGCTCCGTCCTTGGCTTTGCCTTCTTCTTCTCTTCTCTTAGTTCCCCCTTCTACTCGTACTCAGCCTCCTGTGTTTCTGTTCTTGGTTCTAGCTCTTGTGCTTTCGCTCTGCACCCGCTCTTGCGGTCTTTCTCTACTTGTTACTTAGCCCTCTGGTCTGAACAGGTTCCTACCTGTTTCACATACCTGCCTGCAGACCGGTCCCTACCGGTTCTTCCTATGTTCCAGCCGTACCTGCCTGCCTACCAGAGAGCCAGTCGTGTCCGCCTGCCCGCCAGTGTCTGTTGTACCCATCTGCCTGCCTGTGTCCCAGCCGTGCCTGCCTGTCAGCCAGTGTGCCAGCCGTGCCCGCTCCGTTCTTTAGTGGGATCAGCAGCCACAGCCAGACATTACCCTGGAGTGGCACCTGGTAGCTTCCTATTGCTCAAGTCTGACCTCACCATCAGAGGCTCCAGCGAACACCTAGGAAGCTACTTAGTTACGCCCCTTCCAGGGAAGTTTGGTCTGTGGTCCAGTGGGGCCACACCCACGTATGCCCGCGCCAACCAGTCTGAACACGTGCGTGACACCAGTCAGTGAGATATTACGCCCCTGCACATGTTTGCATATCCAGCTGTCAGTTATGAAATGCACATTGGCAGACATAAATTTTTGCAGAGAAAGGTTGATGTTACAACCCCTGGCAAAAATTATCTAATCACTAGCCTTGGAGGATGTTCATTCAGTTGTTTAATTTTGTTTAAAAAAAGCAGATCACAGACATGGCACAAAGCTAAAGGCATTTCAAATGGCAAATTTCTGGCTTTAAGAAACACGAAAAGAAATCAAGAACAAAAATGTCGTAGTCAGTAATGGTTACTTTTTTTTAACCAAGCATAAGGAAAATTATGGAGTCACTCAATTCGGAGGAAAAAATTATGGAATCACCCTATAAATTTTCATAGCCAAAACTAACACCTGCATCAAGTTAGATCTGCTCGTTAGTCTGCATCTAAAAAGGAGTGATCACACCTTGGAGAGTTGTTGCACCAAGTGTGCTGACATGAATCATGGCTCCCACACGAGATATCAATTGAAACAAAGGTGAGGATTATCAAACTGTTAAAAGAGGGTAAATCATCACTGCAATGTTGCAAAAGATGTTGGTTGTTCACAGTCAGCTACAGTTAGGGCCAGAAATATTTGGACAGTGACAAAATTTTCGCGAGTTGGGCTCTGCATGCCACCACATTGGATTTGAAATGAAACCTCTACAACAGAATTCAAGTGCAGATTGTAACATTTAATTTGAAGGGTTGAACAAAAATATCTGATAGAAAATGTAGGAATTGTACACATTTCTTTACAAACACTCCACATTTTAGGAGGTCAAAAGTAATTGGACAAATAAACATAACCCAAACAAAATATTTTTATTTTCAATATTTTGTTGCAAATCCTTTGGAGGCAATCACTGCCTTAAGTCTGGAACCCATGGACATCACCAAACGCTGGGTTTCCTCCTTCTTAATGCTTTGCCAGGCCTTTCCAGCCGCAGCCTTCAGGTCTTGCTTGTTTGTGGGTCTTTCCGTCTTAAGTCTGGATTTGAGCAAGTGAAATGCATGCTCAATTGGGTTGCATGCCCATGCCATCACGTTGCCTCCACCATGTTTTACAGAGGATGTGGTGTGCCTTGGATCATGTGCCGTTCCCTTTCTTCTCCAAACTTTTTTCTTCCCATCATTCTGGTACAGGTTGATCTTTGTCTCATCTGTCCATAGAATACTTTTCCAGAACTGAGCTGGCTTCTTGAGGTGTTTTTCTGCAAATTTAACTCTGGCCTGTCTATTTTTGGTATTGATGAATGGTTTGCATCTAGATGTGAACCCTTTGTATTTACTGTCATGGAGTCTTCTCTTTACTGTTGACTTAGAGACAGATACACCTACTTCACTGAGAGTGTTCTGGACTTCAGTTGATGTTGTGAACGGGTTCTTCTTCACCAAATTAAGTATGCGGCGATCATCCACCACTGTTGTCATCCGTGGACGCCCAGGCCTTTTTGAGTTCCCAAGCTCACCAGTCAATTCCTTTTTTCTCAGAATGTACCCAACTGTTGATTTTGCTACTCCAAGCATGTCTGCTATCTCTCTGATGGATTTTTTCTTTTTTTTTCAGCCTCAGGATGTTCTGCTTCACCTCAATTGAGAGTTCCTTTGACCGCATGTTGTCTGCTCACAGCAACAGCTTCCAAATGCAAAACCACACACCTGGAATCCACCCCTGACCTTTTAACTACTTCACTGATTACAGGTTAACGAGGGAGACGCCTTCAGAGTTAATTGCAGCCCTTAGAGTCCATTGTCCAATTACTTTTGGTCCCTTGAAAAAGAGGACGCTATGCATTACAGAGCTATGATTCCTAAACCCTTTCTCCGATTTGGATGTGGAAACTATCATATTGCAGCTGGGAGTGTGCACTTTCAGCCCATATTATATGTATAATTGTATTTCTGAACATGTTTTTGTAAACAGCTAAAATAACAAAACTTGTGTCACTGTCCAAATATTTCTGGCCCTAACTGTATGTCTAAAATCTGGACCAAATACAAACAACATGTGAAGGTTGTTAAAGGCAAACATACTGGTAGACCAAGGAAGACATCAAAATATCAAGACCGGAAACTTAAAGTAATATGTCTCCAAAACAGGAAATGCACAACAAAACCAATGAGGAACAAATTAGGGTAAAACGGAAGTCAACGTCTGTGACCGAACTGTAAGAAACCGCCTAAAGGAAATGGGATTTACATAAAGAAAAGCTAAAGAAAAGCCATCATTAACACCTAAACAGAAAAAACAAGGTTACAATGGGCTAAGGAAAAGCAATCGTGGATTGTGGATGACTGGATGAAAGTAATATTCAGTGATGACTCTGCATTGGGCAAAGTGATGATGCTGAAACTTTTGTTTGGTGCCATTCTAATGAGATTTATAAAGATGACTGCCTGAAGAGAACATGCAAATTTCCACAGTCATTGATGATATGGGGATGCATGTCAGGTAAAGGCACTGGGGAGATGGCTGTCATTACATCTTCAATAAATGCACAATTTTATGTTGCTATTTTGGATACTTTTCTTATCCCGTCAATTGAAAGGATGTTTGGGGATGATGAAATCATTTTTCAAGATGATAATGCATCCTGCCATAGAGCAAAAACTGTGAAAACATTCCTTGAAAAAAGACACATAAGGTCAATGTCATGGCCTGCAAATAGTCCGGATCTCAATCCAATTGAAAATCTTTGGTGGAAGTTGAAGAAAATGGTCCATGACAAGGCTCCAACCTGCAAAGCTGATCTGGCAACAGCAATCAGAGAAAGTTGGAGCCAGATTGATGAAGAGTACAGTTTGGCACTCAATAAGTCCATGCCTCAGAGACTGCAAGCTATTATAAAAGCCAGAGGTGGTGCAACAAAATACTAGTGATGTTTTGGAGTGTTTTATTTGCTTGTTTATTTTTCATGACTCCATAATTTTTTCCTCAGAATTGAGTGACTCCATAATTTTTTCCTATGCTTGGTTAAAAAAAGTAACCATTACTGACTACCACATTTTTTGTTTTTGATTTTTAATGTTTCTTAAAGCCAGAAAGTTGCCATTTGAAATTACTTAAGTTTTGTGCCATGTCTGTGATCTGCTTTTTTTCCACAAAATTAAACAACTGAATGAACATCCTCCAAGGCCGGTGATTAAATAATTTTTGCCAGGGGTTGTATATGCGACATCCTGGTGTAGCACAGGCACAGCTTTCTTAGAGAGGTAATGGTAACTGGTACTGGGAGACTGCGACTGCCAGGTGGAAAGGTAGCATTTCTTGGCCAGCAGATTGGACATGGTGGAGTTCAAGCTCTTACCTTTGGCATGCATAGGAAAAAAAACATTCTTTTTCATGACCACAACAGCGGGACCGAGGGCTAGTTGCTGTGCTGAGAGAGGGTCGAGTAGGGTAAACAGGACAAACTGCAATACTGTGAGGGAGATGCAGGCATAGATGTTATGGTGGATTGAGAAAGATGTGCTGTGCTAGGTGACACAAAAGCAGCAGGAATCTCCACTTTCATAACAGCTGATGGGTTCTCACTCACCCCTTCTGTAGCGGGTAAATAAGTGGATTTTCTGCAGCCAAAGACCTTTGTGAGAACACTTGGCACAGTCATGGAGGAAAAAGAAGCAGCAGATGTGGCTGAAGTGACGGCCTGTGGTTAACGAGGCCAACTGGTTATCATTTTAGTGCTGTGAGATTCCCAGACTAAGGCATTTTGATTGCGCATGTGCCGGTTCATGGCTGTAGTTGTCAATGATTGCAATTTTTTGCCTCTGCTAAGTTTTCACAGATAACGTGAGTTGACTCATCCTTTGCAGTCTCAAAAAAGGCCCAGGCAAGGCAACCTTTGCCATCCCTGTGAACTGAACACTCGTGACCAGTGCTACGCAAAGCCACAGTTGTCGCTGAGGATGTAGAGCTTGTCTTGTTTGCATCACTCTGTGTCTGTGCAGGAAGTCACAATGTCACCTCCCCATCTTCCTCCTCCTCCACCTCCTCTGCTGAGCTACTCAGCTGCGTACCTCCTGGTTCACACCAAGTGGAATCTGCAACCTCATCGTCATCCCCTATGTTCTCACACTCTGCACCCTGAGAGTCACCCTCTTTTTCTTCCTCGCCTGACACTACAGTACAGTCTGCATGTGTCTCAGGTATCTGAGTCTCATCAGGATCATCTCCACCCCGTAATTAATGTCTGGTGATGAGTGTCTGGATTCTGCTCAGACCCTACTTCATCTGGTCCCAGATCCAACATGAAAAAATTTTGGGCATTGGTGCAGATGCTTTCCTCCTCTGGATTCTGTGAATCTTAGGAGTAGACCTCTGATGCCAATGAAATGGAATGTGTGAACAGCTCTGCAGAATGGCCCATCTGTGGTTCCCCACAGTCAGTTGGGTATTTGGAAATTTGAGAGGATTGTATTGTGTGTGATGTTAAGGTGGAGGAAGAGGAGGAGATGACACTTAGTGCAGCACTTGCCATCCACTGGAGCACATGTTATATCTGTGCCTCATCTACAAAGTGTACCGCTGCCAAAGAAAGACAGTCTCGAAGCCCATCCAGTAACATACAGTTAGGGCCTGAAATCTTTGGACAGTGACACAAGTTTTGTTATTTTAGCTGTTTACAAAAACATGTTCAGAAATACAATTATATATATAATATGGGCTGAAAGTGCACACTCCCAGCTGCAATATGATAGTTTCCACATCCAAATTGGAGAAAGGGTTTAGGAATCATAGCTCTGTAATGCATAGCGTCCTCTTTTTCAAGGGACCAAAAGTAATTGGACAATGGACTCTAAGGGCTGCAATTAACTCTGAAGGCGTCTCCCTCGTTAACCTGTAATCAATGAAGTAGTTAAAAGGTCAGGGGTGGATTCCAGGTGTGTGGTTTTGCATTTGGAAGCTGTTGCTGTGAGCAGACAACATGCGGTCAAAGGAACTCTCAATTGAGGTGAAGCAGAACATCCTGAGGCTGAAAAAAAAAGAAAAAATCCATCAGAGAGATAGCAGACATGCTTGGAGTAGCAAAATCAACAGTTGGGTACATTCTGAGAAAAAAGGAATTGACTGGTGAGCTTGGGAACTCAAAAAGGCCTGGGCGTCCACGGATGACAACAGTGGTGGATGATCGCCGCATACTTAATTTGGTGAAGAAGAACCCATTCACAACATCAACTGAAGTCCAGAACACTCTCAGTGAAGTAGGTGTATCTGTCTCTAAGTCAACAGTAAAGAGAAGACTCCATGACAGTAAATACAAAGGGTTCACATCTAGATGCAAACCATTCATCAATACCAAAAATAGACAGGCCAGAGTTAAATTTGCAGAAAAACACCTCAAGAAGCCAGCTCAGTTCTGGAAAAGTATTCTATGGACAGATGAGACAAAGATCAACCTGTACCAGAATGATGGGAAGAAAAAAGTTTGGAGAAGAAAGGGAACGGCACATGATCCAAGGC